>NW_019154102.1:29277286-29744150 GCF_002288905.1 Enhydra lutris kenyoni
CCCCTCCGAGCAGAGAGCCTGATGTGGGGCTCGATGCCAGGACCCTGGGATCATGACCTGAGCCAAAGGCAGAGGCTTTAACCCACTGAGCCACCCAGGCACCCCTTAACTGTCACTCTTAATAGTTTCCCAGAAAGACAAACCTTCATTCTTGAGATCCTCCTAGATTTCTTAAGGAACTTCTCAAATGGAGGGTGACCCTGATTCCTTCAAAAGGCAGTTTCTTGTGTCAGCAACGTTTCCTTACCATTAAAGCCTATGTGTGTGTGTGTGTGTGTGTGTGAGTGTGTGTGTGTGTGTGTGTGTGTGTATTCTTAGAAGGATATATCGTTCTAAGAAAGGAGAAATATATGTATATGTTTATATATATATAAAGCCCATATATGCTTAGAATGCTATATCGTTCTAAGAAAGGAGAAATGTTTGTTTTAAAAAATCCAAAGTTCTGACATCTTGAATATGAATAATAACAGGCACTAGAAGTTTTTGTAATTGGTTCAAGATGATGAATTTAAAACACGTTATAAAGTACTTTATATAGATCATCAAGTGGCTTTAGTACAGCCTTTCACATTTCACACAGTGAAATATATTTTGTGGGTTTTTTTTGTCATGGTAATCCGTTTAAGTGTTTCATTTTCATAATTACCATAATAATCTGATTCACTATTGCCTTTTCCCAAAATTATCGGCATATTCTTCTTAGTAATACTGAAATCTATTATTTTTGTGCTCACAGCATTACAGAATGTAGAGGCGTAAGGATCTGAAAACTTCCAACCATGTCATTACAGATGAAGGGATGGATTCTTCATAATAGAATATGTATTCTTAGGAATTTACTGTGTTCTGAATCCTGATCTAAATATCATTATTATAGACCCCAAGGATCTTTGATTTCCTGCATAGCCTTACTAGGGAGAGATATTCCCACATTGGGATTTAGAACAGTTTGAAGCTGGTGCATTAGTATGGGCTAGACAGAATATGCTATATTGAACATGTAGGGGAGATCTTTGTATTTATAAAATGCTATCACATCCCATTCAATGTTTTTTTAATAAAACATCAGTTTTGAAATTCAAATGTTTGATATGCTTCCGTAGAGAGGCAACAAAAGTGTGCGGTTTTGCATGGTGAAGAGAGGGAAGAGGAATCTTTACACAGTGAGGGGCAGGGACAAGCAAACGCCTTTTAAGTCCACATTTATACCATCTGCCTTACCTGCACCTTACACTCATTTTGATTTTCGTTGTCCCTCCCTTGCCCACATCTCCCACCCCAGGGTGATGTTTTGAGTGACCTTAAGAATCTGTCACATTTACTTGGTATGATTTTTTGACTGAAAACATTGGAATTGATAGACCAATTTGTTTTTTATTAATCACTGAAGACTTTACTTGGACATGACGGGTTACATCTAAATGCAGAGTTTGTTCTTTATTTGTCATCTGATAGAGAAGCTGGCCTGGTGAAAGGCTGGGGCTTCATCCTGAAGTGTTTTTCTAGTGCAATTTGATCAGCCATCTGAAAAGGCAATGTCTGCCACTGAGGCCTCCAGGGTCTAGGTTGGAGATTCGGAGATCTGATGCTCACTCCATACTGTACATGTGTGACTGGGAGGGAGATTTGCCAAGCCACTTACTGTTTCTGAGACTCAGTTTTACCACTTGTTAAGTGAATGGCCTCCCCCAGCCCTAACCCCAGGAGTATTTCTGAAACAGCTGTGAAAAATCAATGGGGAGAATCCCCATGGGGAATTTTATTTCTTTTTAATTCACTCAAATAAGTTTTTATTATTCATTTTTTCACTGAAGAAAGATTTATTAGAGATTCATTAGAAGGGAGGGAGATGGAATGGGGGAGAAATTCTAGATGAAGGGAAATGCAGGTGACAATAGTCTCCCTGGTAAGAAGTTTAGAATTGATGCTAAAGGCAACAGGGAGGTCAGAATTTATATGCTTTAAGGATTTAATTGAGGCAGTGCAGAGAATGGAGTCGAGAAAGGAGAAATAGAATCAGGGAGTTCTGGTGGGACACTCCATAATAATCTAGTGGAGATACAGTTAGTGCCTGAAGTAGGGCTTTGGCATTAGAGATGAGGAGGCAAGGGGACGTACAAGGAACAACTGAAGTGTAGAATTGGTGTGCCTTGCCAATTGATGTGGGAGGTGAAGAAGCCAAGAAAAGATGCTAATTTCTGTCTGAGACAAGTTGAGTTTGAGGGCACACTGGCAGAGTGAACAGTTTTGTTTAAATGTTGGAATCATGGGAGAAGGTTTAAGGATGTAGCTGTATGGGGTGCCTGAGTGGCTCAGTGGGTTAAAACCTCTGCCTTTGGCTCAGGTCATGATCCCAGGGTTCTTGGATTGAGCCCCGAGTCAGGTTCTCTGCTTAGCAGGGAATCTGCTTCCTCCTCTCTCTCTCTCTGCCTGCCTCTCTGCCTACTTATGATCTCTGTCTGTCAAATAAATAAACAAAATCTTAAAAAAAAAAAAAGGATGTAGCTGTAGATCTGGAACTCAATAGCACACCGTACATCAGTAAGGACACTTGGGCCACTGGATTAATGAGACTGTCCAAGGAAGGAAAAGGAGAGAGCAGAGAGTAGACCTTGGGGAAACAGCAGAATTTAGGGAGCAAAGAAGAAAGGGAGCCTAAGGAGGAAACTGAGAAAGAACGGTCAGCAGGTGAGAGGAGAATGAGAAGAGTGGAGTCAGAGGAAAAAAAAAATTGTCAGCAGTAACACATGGCGAGAGTTGAGATAAAATAGAACTAAAAATCATCCAGGGGTTTGTGGATCTGGATGAGTAACTGGAAAAGGAGTCATATGTGTTTTCAGAAAATGTCTATTGCTTAAAGCAAGGCCATCCCTGTACAGGGATGATATACCAAAGCTTCTGCATTAACTTTACCTACAGAAAGATCATAGCTCTACAAACACACACATGTCAACCCACCTATTCCTCTCTCTGCCAAAATCATTATGAGCTCTATTCTAATCTGCTTTATTTTGTTTTTTAAATAGGTTGAAAATCAACCTAATAAGCCAATTTGGTTGTGTACAACTGTTAAGGATTATAGATAGATAAATGGATGGATGGGTGGGCGGGTGGGTAGATAGATACATAAATACATAGATAATTAGACAGATGAACAGTATTGACCAAATTGTTGAGGAAGAGCTCTAGCTACCCCATACCTCCATACTGCTAACGATTACTACGAAAGCATTTTTCATAGTAAATCTATTGATGAGTTCCCAGTTTCCTAACCAGGTAGATACTCTAAACCACACCTTGACTGAAAGATTCACTTGATGTAAACTTAACAACTTTTGAAGGGCAGGATTGTTACCTTGTAGAAGTCTTCAGGCAAGTAAAAATTCTCCATCTCTGGGTGCAAAAGCCTTTAGGACTCCAGCCTCTGGCACTATTCCTACAGATCCAGACCCAAGGCGTCGCTATGTGTTTCGCTGTTCTTACAGTTGTGGGCAGTGTTTATAAGACATATTAGCCAGTCCATGGGGTTGAACACCAGTATTTTCACCAGTGGATTACTCATGTTAACTAACAAGCCAGCAATTCCACCCATGAGAGCCCATTTCTCATAGATATTATGTAAAGCCCCCGATGCTGACTGAGATAGGACTAGGAGACGCACTTACCAAGGCCATGTCTGGTGTGTGACTTTCTGTTGGGAGCACTTGTGGCCACCCACTAACCTGTCTGGGTATATTTATTGGGTCCACAATTCTTCAGAATCCACTCGATAGCCTGTACTCATATCTCATTCTCATATGAGCCGTTTTATTATAGTCTACCCATCAATATAAAAAGAGCATGGTTGTCAAATTACCTGTAGTATACCATCAAAATATTTCACATCCATGGTTGCCCAGAGAGAGATGTTCTAATGCTCTGGTGCACCTGCAAATTATTTTAATCTGTTAATTTCCTCAGCTAGCAACCCAGATGAAGCTCGGTAACAACTCCCATGATAAAGAAAAACACTGAAAAATCAGAATGTTAGCATAGATGTTTAATATTTATGTCTTCATTGTGTTTCTAATCACAAAAATACCAGTACACATATCATATAGAATTAAAACATTACAGAAGAATGTAATCCAGGAAATGAATAATCCCCAGTAAACTTATCTCCAGAGATAGTTTCTGTTGACTACTTGGTATAGGTTTTGGCAGTATTTTCCCCATGTAAGAATAAATGTATGTAAATAGATATTTTTCAGTAGGATCTTAACCACAAAATTTGCTTTACGGTTTTTTAAGCAGTACATCCTGGATGTATCTTCTCATCAGTATGTGGAGATCCTTTTTTAAATGACTATAGAGTTTTCCATTTCCATTGTCATATTAAAGCCATCCTTTTCATTGTTGTTCTGAACATATTCCCTGTGGTAGGCAGAGCAGCTTAAATAATGAGGAAAATAACAATAATAGTGAAAACATTCACAGACATCATAGAGGAAACAGTTCTGGGAGGACCGGCTTGGCCTGAGCTCTTTCCACTCCTTACTGACCCCACAAAATGATAATGACCCAGATAAACAGTTTCTATGTGATTTTTAAGAAAACATCACAGGACTGGTTGTCATATACATTGCCAAGAAGGCAATGCTTAGATTACTACCCTCAGCTCCCCACACGTCTTAGGCTCCAGCCCAGTAACTTCATCCTGATGCTCACAATACCAGTGTCCCAGGGTCGGGGATACCTTAGGTTGAGTCTTAGTTGGCCTCTCATTGGCTTTTTAACTGTGTATAAATTATTTAAGGTCCCTGAGCTTTTTTTGTCATCTGTGAAATGGGCCTAATGCCTACCTCACAGAGGATTAAGTGAAGTACTAAAAATGAAAGACCTTGCCCAGAGCCTGAACCCTACTAGATTTTAAGAAATGTTAGTTTGGGAGCCCCCTGGGTGCCTCATTTGGTTGAGCATCTGCCTTTGGCTCAGGTCCTCAGCTCTGGGTCCTGGGATTGAGAGCCATGCATCTAGCCCTGCAAGAGGCATCCCGCTCAGCAGGGAGTCTGCGCCTCCCTTTTCCTCTGTCCCTCACTCTCCCTCTGCCCCTCTTCCTGGCTCATGCTCCCCATCTCTCCAATAAATAAATAAAATCTTAAAAAAAAAAATAAGTGTTACTTTCTAACTTCCCAAAATTCAAACCTGTTCTGAGGGAGAAAGAATGATTTTTTTTTTTTTTAACGTAGACACTGTGCTAGGTCTTGCTGAATACAAATTTCATAGCCTTCCACTAAACCTGTGATTTCCATATTTCTAAACTGTGAAATACTTTTGTTGTTGTCTGTTTTTGCCCAAATGAAATACACAGCTTAAGCTATGAGCAGACAAAAAGCAGAGTGGGTGTGGCTGAAAGGGGGAAGTAGTGGGAGCTGACCCCCGTGGCCTCCTGCATATCCAAGACCCCTCTTCTGAGCAGAAATCTCCTGAGAACAGTCAGCAAACCTCTGCACAAGACACTGAGATTCTTGCAGAATAATTGCAAAAAGATCTCATTTATTAATGAGGCCATAAAAGAGGCTAATAACCCATTATGACCCATTCTCTCAAAGTGTTTGAATTTGCCTTGTAAAAATGACAAATTCAGAAAAAAAAAATTAGGTAGGGATATTCACATATGGACAGCATCAGTCAGCTAGAGGTTACTTCTTGTTACTGATTTTGGAATGGACTTGGAAGGGTGGGGAGGTTGAGGTATTGAGTACTTGTGGGATCATTCCTTTTGCAAACGGAAAACCCTCTGTTGTGTCTACCCACACATTTGGCGCTACCACAGAATGGTAAGCTGTTTTGGGCTTCGGTGGAAAGAAGAAAAGAAAAAGGCTGAAGGTCTCTACCTGTGCCAGATCTTCTGGGAAGATGCTAAATGTCAACAAGGCTAGAAAGCTCTTAGCGTTCGTGGAAGTGGGCGGGACTTCAGGATGTTCTGTGTTCATTGACAATAGCTTGGGGATTCATGTGAAGACCAAGTAATCTATATTTAAAGGGGTTACCCTGGAGTACACATCATTTATGAACCAAGGTGTGAAAAGGTGAGCAGATAGGCAATATAACAAAAGAGTTGAGGGTAAGAGCTCTGGAATCAGAAGAGCTTGGAACTGAACTCTGGCATGATTAGCTGTGTGACCTTGATCACATTCCTTACCCTCTATTATTAGGCTCAGTTCTCTGGACCGTGAAATGAGGATAATAGTATTTACTCACAGGGTTGTTGTGAGATTTAAAAGACATAATGTGATCTCCCTGATATGAGGGAGAGGAGATGCAACATGGGGGGTTAAGGGGGTAGGAGAAGAGTAAATAAAACAAGATGGGATTGGGAGGGAGACAAACCATAAGTGACTCTTAATCTCACAAAACAAACTGAGGGTTGATGGCGGCGGGAGGGGGGTTGGGGGTGGGTTGGGGTTATGGACATTGGGGAGGGTATGTGCTATGGTGAGTGCTGTGAAGTGTGTAAACCTGGCGATTCACAGACCTGTACCACTGGGGATAAAAATATGATATTATATGTTTATAAAAAATAAAATTAAAAAAAATAATAAATAAAAGACATAATGTATGCAAAGCCCTTAGGGCACAGCCTGACACATAGTAAGGACTCAATAGATATAGCTATTAGCATTCATTGTGGCTTCTTTGTATACTCAACTTTCTGTCCATTTGAAAATGTAAAGATACATTTAAGAGTACTTAGTGTCATTGAGTTAATACTATGATTTCTTTAATGCTTAGAATCATCTGAGGTATAGCATAATACTTAGTAGAAGACTATTTAATTGTACCATTTAGTAATGGATGATTACACCTATTAAAACCTCAATTTAATATTATGTAAAATCATATGCTTAGGATCCACAACCAAAAATATAATCACCTATGGATACTGCATTTGGCTATGGTGGTAATTAAGAGTGGAGATGGTAAAATCCATTTTAGAAGCTAAAAAATATATATCACCAGATTGCACCTTGACTGATTTACAAAGAAACCTATGACTTTTCCTTGTGCTACAATAGAATTTCGAGTCTACATTTTCTACAATGCCATTTTTGATTGTAATAATTCTGTGCAGTAAACTTAGCTCAATGTCCCACTGTATCCCCAGGATTCTGCATAGTGAGGAAGAATTTAGCTGTATCTACTTAGTGCAGCCCAATTATTGGGAACCTCCTGGGTTTGAGACACTTTTAGGTATTATTAATGTCTTAATATAAAATAGGCCTATGGCATTTAGTAATTTTAAGAAGCTTTATCATTGATGTAAACTCATTTAATCCCTATGAGTTAGTTAGGCAAGGATCAACATTTCTCTTTTATGTTACTTCCATTTAAGTATGTAGCTACCTAATGTGAAGTCTGAGATACTAGTCTATCGACTCCCCAACCTACCCACCACCCATGTTCTTGATGATACCTATTACACAGAAGATTATAGGCATTGCCCCGTACTTTCTTAACCCTCACACCCTGTATTTGTAATGCCTGGATTTAGAAAGAGGGTTGATTAACAGGAATTATCTCTGCATAATAATAAACATTAAGTTTACAATAAAACCTCAATCTTTTAAGTGTCCCTCATCCTATATCTTCTGGCCCTCTACTTTCTTACTCAGCATTGTTTTCATTAAACCCCTCCATTTCTCTCCATTTTACTGAACTACATCGAATAGGTTTCTCTTTGCAACTTTATTTTTAATTACTCTGCATTTTATGTCATCTGTTTACATTTTTATGATATAACAGATGTATGTTTATCCCTTGCCTCACAGTACATTAAGTAGAAACCCAAAAAAAAAAAGAAAAAAAAAAAAAGAAAAAGAAACCAGCACCAAACAAACAAATAAACAGCCTCCAAAATTGCATTGGTTTAATACCTTGCCTTTGTTTCAACGGTATTGATGCCGAGTGTATGTGCTGCAGTCCTTCTTGTGAAAATATTTGTAAGATTTAACCATTTAAATAAGTTCCTTTGCCCTCTTCTTTGAGCATCAAGATACTGAGGCATCAGTCTATGCCCAAAACCATAAAAGAAAATTCACAATGTTCCTGCCTCTCCAACCTCCTGGAATCATATTAAATACTTTTGACACACTTCAAGAGGTTTACCACAGAGGCTCACAAATAGTAAAAAGATTCCTTAGCATTCACATGGCACTCACCTTTTTTCCCCTCCTTGGAATGTCCCCAAAGTGGTGCTGGCTCAACTTCCAGTGCTTTCTACCATGTTTGCTACGTGTCTTGGGCCTCTTGCTACTAACTGTTGGAAACTACCATGTGTGCTAAAACCAAGCTGTGCCTTCTCTTATCAGAAGTTGGAAGAACGGAGAACCCTTTTTGAGGCTTTTACCTCATACATTTCCCATGTGACTAAATATTGGGACCTTAAGGCATATTAGCAACAATATCTCTTTCTGGCTTTTTTTTTTTATTATTATTTATTTGACAGACAGAGATCACAAGCAGGCAGAGAGGCAGACAGAGAGAGAGAGGGAAGCAGATTCCCTGCTGAGCAGAGAGCCCGATGCAGGACTCGATCCCAGGACCCTGAGATCATGACCTGAGCCGAAGGCAGCAGCTTACCCCACTGAGCCACCCAGGCGCCCCTCTTTCTGTTTTTATAAAAGCCCACCAGGTCCATGTGACCATGAATCAAGTTCATGGGTCTGAAAGCTTACTATGTATAGAACTGCTCTTTTCAAGAACTAAGTCTTGCTTATTGGGACAAGTTATTCTGCTGGAAGTTTTTCCCTTAGAATGAGTTCTCTCTGAGGAATCTCCTCAGCTCCTTTTGCAGAAAGGCTGTGGGAGGATCCTCCTCCATCACGCTATCAGATATGTGCACGTGTGACTGAATTCTACCAACTTTGACCTAAGTTGTGATGACCTCCTTACAAGAAGTCATGAAAATATCCTTTGTCTCAGGCTATTACAGTCTAGTAGGGAAAAGAACAGGTCCATAAGTCATCGCAACACAAAATAGGTAACAAATGCTATAGGAGAGTTGGAGAGGTATGTCATTTCTCTGTTGATTTTGAAAGGTGGCAAAGATTTGGCCATCTTGGAGGATCAAAGGGGTCGTCAATGAGAAGATGTTGGGCAAAATGGACTTTAAAAGATGAACAGGGCTTGATGAGTGATGAATATCCCTGTTACAGAGAGTAGCATTAACAAAAAGTTATGTTTGAAATGCCATCCAGGGTCCTGAAAAAAAGAGAGATTAAAGAAAAGTTGATCACTTGGATAAGAGGATAGCCTGAAAGCCCTCCATGTCTGGCTAGGGAGTTTAACTGGCTTCTGCAGGCCTCTGTTTTCTTACTCATTTTTTAAAACTTCTATCCTTTTTATGGAAATTAAACTAAAACAAAAGTAAGTATATCCTTTCCCTTTGATACAATTTAGTATCATGACCATCTTAATTGTGAAGTTGAGTCTTCTCATTGGAAACGGTTTTTCAAACTAGGCATGACATTTCTAAAGCCAAGCCTTCCTCTCTTACCATTCCCTGTAACCCCTTCACAGAAGGAATACTTAGGGAAACAAAGGACCCTTGATGCCTCAACTCCCCCAAAAAACATAAACTAAAATATTAGCAGCTTTGCTACATGAATGCACTTTTAGGAAAAGGCTGCTGATCAGCATTTGTCTTCCCACAACTATCCTCAAATGGAAAATCTAAGTTAAAACTGTGAGCTTGCTGTGCAAACATTGTTTCAGGACAGATTACTTGGAAACCAGTCCCCTGCACACACTTCTACCCCTCCAACTCAACTGGTACCTATAAGCCGTATAGGGAAAAATCTGTAGTTTCTTCAGGCTTAGAAACAAACAAGACACCTTGATGGCTTCAAACAGAATTATATTGTATTTCATCAAATATAAGAGGACATTAATTATAAAATGCTGTGTTATTTTATTATTATGAAAAAAGACTAAAATAGTGCCTATTATTACTGTAAGACACAAATGATTATAGAGTAATTTCTTTATTCTCCGCCACAATTAAAGTTCTTCCCTTACTCTTCATGTTTTAGGGCTTTGTGACCTGTAGGAATGGCTTGGTCTTAGGTGGTCCATCAGAGATTTGATTTACCATGTACACTTCCCCATCTCACATCCCGTAGGAGGAGTTGACAGACTTTTGGCTGTTTGCCCCAAGCATCTAGTCAGCTTTCTTCTACCACTAAGGCTCGTGTAGTAGAGCTGCTGGGGTGACGTCAGGCCAGCTTACAGGTTGAAAAGGAATTTCTCACAGGACTTCTCCCAAATTGAGGCTTAAAATTCTGCTCACCCTCATGGGCTTACTATATCACAGGACTGGATGACTGAGAGATGACTTTTTACCAATTCACTGACTGAGTTAGAAAATTCGGTCTGAGTGTAAATCTCTCCCATAAGCCACTCATTCTTGCTAGGCTAGTCTTCTGACATTCAGCTTCCTTTCTTCCATCTGTACCTCTTCTCCTGAATCATTAAAAAAAAAAAAAAATTCATGAAAGAACGGGAAAAATGGATCAGAGACTGCACTTCTCTGATTTGATTCTCCTCATCCTAGATATCTAAACCTCCTGACCCAAGCAACCAAAAAGATGAAGTAGAGATTGAAGTGGTATTGGATAGCTAAAGACCATTCAGATTAACGGTCAAAAGGTGTACAAGACAGATCTTTTTGCTAGACTGCTTTTTATAGGTTTTTAATTTCTGAAATTTAATAATGCAGGTTTAATCACCTTCAATTGTATGGCTTTAAATTGAAGACAGTTTGCTTTTTACACAAATTGCCTTATAATAAAACCAGCACTTTTGAGAAGGCTTACTTCTCTCTACAGTGTTCAGACTCTTGGAAGGCTTTACCATTCCCTTCCATTGCCAGCCAGCCTCCATGATCCTGGAGCGCAAACCAGTGACAATCCATTTTGCATAAATCCAAACAATAGGAATGTTTGCCATGTGGACAATATATGGTGAGAAATGAGGCAGGGAAAGTGCTTTGCTGACAAAAGCCAGATTAGAAAATCACCCTCAGGTATAACCCCTGTCATCTTATCATGTTGACCTGGCTTTCTTCTTCTTTTGCCCTCTTCCTCTCCTCTCCTCCTACATTAATTTCACTTCTACCTTCCAATGTCTCAAATTCTATTCATATGCAAGACAAATCTCACCTTGACAAGAAATATAACTCATAGTGATCTTAGTCTGTCTGCCTTCAAATTATATCTTTACCATTTGTTAGTCACTTATATTGCCCCATACCATATTTCCATCTTTATTATTTAAATATAAATGTGTTATCTTATTATATTTGCAAATCTTATCTCTGAATACAAAGACAAGGTCATGACTTGGATCTTACATCTGGAGACTCAGATCCTAAGGATTAAGATTAAGCAACCTAAACACCAAGGGAATGTTCCCTCAACACCACCACCACGACCACCCCTTCCCCCACTTAGTGGTAGAGAAGGAACTAGAGCTCAGTCTTCCAAAACCCAGACCCAAACTCTTCTAGTGATCCACATGCTGTCACCATGAGTAAATTCTTTATCTGGAGGGTAAGCCCTAGGAAGCTAGCTAGATTAAGTGGGCAAAAACTTAAGAGAGAGTGTATACCATTCCTTAGTATCTATGCTGCATTCTCTATCAGGCCATGGTGACTCTATGCCTAGATCATTACAAGATCAAATCTAATCAAATAATAAAATATCATATCTCAGTGAGGGGTTTTTGTTGTCATTGTTGTTTGGGAAGTCAAAAGATACTGACATTTGAAAAAAAGAGAATGGGATTGTATTTCTTTGGTGATTCCATCTAAAACTGACTCCTCTCAGTACTTTGGGGTTAATTTAGCCTGGCTTGAATTTGGAACTCTATTCAGAAGAAAAAAAAAAAAAACAAAAAACAATGATTTACCATACTCATGCAGCCAATCCTAATTTTATTTTTCCAAATCCCAAGTTTCAGATATTGCCCTTGGCCATCTTATTATCTGGCCCTTGGGTTTATAGATTCTGTTGTCTCTTCGGTGGAAAGATCAGGCAGGTTGGTTTGAAGTGGGTGCTTCTCAAGATGTAACTGAGGAAGCTTTTTGAGTGGTCTGTATTTCTAAATTTGTGTGTTGGTTGGTTGGTTGGTTGGTTGATTTGGCAGAAGGGCACTTGGTCAAGACACAGGATAGAAGAAGGCATCAGAAGGTCAAGAGAAGAAGGATGGTGAGAGAACTGTTGGTGAGATGACTCACCATCTATTATGTACATACATACTTTTCTCACATACAGTCTTCCTTGAACAGCCATGATACAGAATGCTCCAAGTAAACCAATAACTATTCAAGCTTTCCATTGGAAGAAGAAAGTGTCTACTACTTAGGATCTCTCCTGAGAGCAGCTCTGCTTTCCACAGAATGAGCTGAACTTACATCTGGTTTGGAGAATCTGATCTCATTGTTAACAGTTGGGACTGTGAACCAGTACCCATCTCTGTGGATTCAGAGGTGAATGAAAATGTTAGAAAGAGACATTATCCTGGCTTTCCTAGTTCTGTGGTTTTCCAGACTCAAGGGAATCACAGATACTGTACTTACTCATTGACATTACTGGATGAGAAAGTGGATCCAAAGGAACTAAGCAGAATAAAACCTGCTAGTGCAGTTCCTGGTCTACTGTGGGCACCCGGTGCTCTAAGAAGGCCAACCCCTTGGTTGCCTCAGCCCTTGAGCCAAAGTATCAACACTTCCTTCTCATGTCCTGTGATTTGTTCCAATGCTCTTACTACAAAATGTCTTGTGTCTTGTGTCCCTAGAGGTCTGCCTATGCAGAATACAGTGAAGAATATAGATGACAGTCTATGTCCCTATATAGATGACATGTCTGTGTCCCTGTGCCTCCATAGTGAAGAATATAGATGACAGTCTCTACTCTCTACTGCCTCAGAGATCCCAGTCTCCTTATCACCCCTCATTTTATACCAAACATATTGTCTGCATTTACAACCTCCTTTGTTCTCTTCCTCTGACGAGACTCTCTTCACTTCAGTCTAAGAATCTGGAACAATATTTACATACTCATGGGTTCTGGCTTTTCACTCTGTACTCATAACAGGCCTCTCCCCAGTCAGTCCACCAGACATGTATTACTAACACTTACCAGTGACCTACCTCTTAATTGCTGAATTCCTAGACCCTCTATCGTCAGTTAATCATGTCCTCAATTATAAAGCTCTTTCCCCTTCTCCACACCTTTCTGGCTGACACAGATAAAACCTAATCCTCCTTTTTAAGTGACAATTTTTAAAACAGATCATTCTTACCTCCCAACACCTTACTTGCCGCCCACTCTAACACAGGGCAAGAGGCCCAAGTTAACTCAGCCATCCCCCTGTACTAGAATCCTCATGGTCCTATCTCTCACATGGACACATTCCAGCACATCAGTGTCTTTTTTTTTTTTCTTTCTTTTTTTTAAGGAATCTGTGCCCATTGTGGGACTCAAACTCACCACCTTAAAATCAAGAATCTCATGCTGTACTATCTGAGCCAGCCAGATGTCAGTGTCTTTCTTAAAGGGAGCCACATGATAAAATAAATGTTGGCTCCCATGAGGGGCTTGACAGACGCCACAGAGGGCATAGCTACCCTCCTCCTTAGGAATATGTGTCACTGTCCCCAGGTGACAGCCTTTGAGCAGGTCCACTCCCAGAGCTCTAACCTAGTCATGACTTACATTTGGAAAAAAAGTGTTTAAATGTTTTCCTAAATATTTGAAAAGCAGGCCACAGTTGCCATTTTTCTCAACTTTGTTCCTTTTAAAGCTACAAACAAAAGTCACACTTTGTGGAAAGAAATCTCATTTATGTCTCTGGGCACTGCTTTGGGATTCAGAACTTAGGTTCTTAAGATTTATGACTGACTGATGTTGTGAAATCAGTTGTTTCTGGCTGCAAATCATGAAATCAGCACCAAGTTGGCCATAAAAAATGAAGGTTTTATGGTAAGTGGTTTAAGAAAAATGCAGAATATGAGTCCTTTGCGATGTATATGTTTTATAGCAGCAATTCCCTATTTTTAATTTTTTTTGAAAAAAATTCCATTGCTATGGTAGGGAAACATCTTGAAGTAACTTCAGTGAAAACAGCTATGTATATAGAATAACATATAATGGTTCTGTCAGACTTATTCTCGCACTAACTGAGGCATAAATCTATGGTGATGATTTTTTTCCCTGCAGAATTAGATTTTATTAAAATAGTTACTTTGTATCCCATCCAGCCCTGAGTCAAAGCAGTAGGATTCTGTATAAATGAAATTTGTTGATCCTAGTGCAAGCTAGAGCAGAATCAATTTCAATTTCCTTTGGCTGTACTATTAGTGTTTATCTGATGATGGATTCCTTTTGTTTTTAAGTGATATCTATAACAACAGCCAAAAACTACTGATTAAATTCTAAGAATCTTTCTTGATCTCAATTCAGAAAGTGTATGCATTATCCTTTTCCTGAATAATGAATTTTTTCTGTATCATGGTTTTTAATTGATCATTTCCAACATTGGGTTCCTCAAAAAGCTTAATATATATTATGGGGAACCTGGGTGTTAGTTAAGTAAGCATCGGACTCTTGATTGGGGCTCAGATCATGATCTCGGGGTCATGAAATTGAGGCCCCATGTCAGGCTCCACACTGGGCATCGAGGGAGGCTGCTTACGATTCTTACTCCCTCTTCCCCTCCACCTTCTCTCTCTCCTTCCAAATTTGCTTGATTTTTTTTTTTCCTTTGACATCCATTATCAGATGGGGATCGAGATATTCCATCCTTGTAATGGCCTTTGGTGGCTTTAGCTAATGGGACTGTTTCATGGAACATGCCTAGATATTGGGGTTAAAGACAAAGAGCTCCCTTGGGTAATTACAACTGGTTTCTCTTGATGGGTCTGTGACTTTACTCAGTGTCCACATAGTCACATGGCTGTGACTTCATGGCAAAGGTATAAGGGCTTGGTTAGATAAGAACTCCCTTGAGGGGCTAGAGGCCATTCCTGATGCTGGCTGGATCTTGAAAGTACTTACTGGAGGTTCAAAGTCACATAGCAGCCCTGAAGCTTGAGACGCTAGTTGTTCAGATGTGTTTGTTAGTGGCAGGTGGCGGGTTAGCACAGGTGACTTGCGGTGTTAAAATTTACAGGACCTCTGGTTGTAATTTTGTATATCCTGCCAGATCCAACTCAGTGGAGGTGCTGTTCACACATGCTCTGATTAGAATGGTCCTCCCAGAATGATGCAGTGCACAGCCTGTGCACCTGCAGACAGCAGCCATGCTTTCCCCTGCCTCATTTTTCTTCATGTCTCCCCCCAGCTTTCTTGGGGTTGAATGTAAGAGCTATGTGGCTAGGAAGGTTTGGAGACCGGACCTGAGTAACAAATTCCCCAGAGAGATATTGTGATGCTAGCGACCAAAGCGACTTGAAATTCAGGTAAGTGATTAAAATATTTGATGTAAAATGTGTATACTTCTTTCTCTCATCCCACCTCACACCTGTACTCTGGATGTGTCACTTCCTAGGTCATCTGGGGGATGAAGTTCATTCAGTCTGGTCCATGCCACATACCCTACCACTTCACCACCTTTATTTCATGTCTGTGGAATCAGCCCTGGAAACTTCTTGCTTAGAGAAGTGTATATATTATCACAGCTGCTAAACCTGGATTACAAACAGCTTTAAGAGATACATGTAACATTCATCCACAGGGTTACATGGGCAGAGGCATGGTCCAAGGTCACCTCTTTTTTGGGATGACAGCAAGCATTTGCAGACGGGAATCCTCCACCCCAAACTTGCTTTTAAGCATCTCTTTGTTATTTCTTACTGCTTATTGGTGTATTAGTTTAATTCCACAAGTACAAATGAATTTTCATGGGCCCATGTTCCCAAGAAGGGGCACATTAGGCATTATTTCCCAAAACAGTAAGTATGGCTGCTTTTCTGAATGCTTACCCAGTGTCAGGGGCTGAATGATGAATTTTCTATTTATTTTCTGACTTTTTTTTTTTTTCCCCTCACACAGTGCTATCAGGGGACTAATACTATCTCCATTTTGTAAATGAAGCACTAGAAACTTCTCTGAATTTGGTCTGACTTCCTGAGTTTATGAGCTTTCCTCTCATGTTGCGATGCTCCCCTAAAATGACATTCCCAGGCATTGATTCATGCTATCAGATAATTATCCTTTGCAGCAGAAGCACACGCTGCTGTGTGTGTAGCTGATTCTTGCCTTTGCTGGTGGCTCTTCCTGCCCGTGGCCATGAGCCCAAGTTGCTCCTTCAGTGCTGATTATCCATGAATGGGGTCTGGGCACTCCTCGCCTGCTCGGGGGGCAGCCTCTCCTGCTTCCTGCCCTCCCACTGTGCTTCCACTTCACTGGACGACAGATGTGGACAGGATTGATTGATGAAGAAACATAGTAAAGATAACATTTATGACTTGTCTGAGAGACCCAGGAAAAACTAGGGTGTTTGTCAGTTTACTGATGTATAATGACTAAAATCCCATCGATACCGCATCTCTTCTAGAACCCTCATGGACAATAACTGCACACCTTGTGATCCTGTGCTCTGGACATTGGTGATCTTGGAGAAGTTTGAGGAAGTTGCTCGGGATATTTTTTCCCCCCAGTACACTCTTTGATAGGTAGCTGGTGGTTCAGCGAAAAGTGCACAGAGCCGCCATGTATTTGAGTCCAGGGTGGACCTTTAGGTCTTAGTCCAGTGGGCCGGACCCCTCTCCTGTTACCCCTTTAACTTGCATTGAGCTGTCACCTTATTTTGGTGTCCCAAGATTCCCCAAGTTGCAGAACACTCATGGCAGGGACTGTGAAGTCAGTCAGTGTCAGAATCATTGTTCACCGCCTATCAGTGACTGTTAGGAGAAGAGGACACATGAGCCAAACTACAGGGACAAAGCTGGTGGCGGCAAGAGCACATGGAAGACGAGCGAGATTGCCTAGATCATGTTACTGTTGAAGGCTTGTGTACTGCTTAGTCACGTGTGATCAGACTGGTCCTAAATATGGTATTTGATTCCTCTCTCATGTTCTTTCTCATGATGTCATAGCAAATCTAAATGCCTGAATTTTATGTTAGTCATTCATATCTTTTTTTTTAAGATTTTTTATTTAAAAAAAAAAACAAATAACAAAAAAGTAAAAGGTTTCTCATGTATTTGTGAGACAATGAGAGAGAGAGAGAGAGAAGGAACAGGGAGAGGGGCGGAGGAAGAGAGAGAAGCAGACTCCCCACTGAGCAGAGCAGGGAGCCTAACCAATGTGGGACTCAGTCCCAGGACTTCAGGATCATGACCTGAGTGGAACGCAGGAGCTTAACCGACTGAGCCACCCACAGGCCCCCCTTCCTATCTCATGTGTACACATTTTAAATCGAAATCCCCGCCCTGTCTTCTTGAAAGTGGAAGAATACTACTTATTCTATGCTGAAGGAATGTCAGACATATAAATGATGAGAAAGGATTGTTTTTATCTTTTAATTTTTTTAAAGATTTTATTTGTTTATTTGAGAGAGAGAGTGAGGGTGAGCACTAGGGAGGGGCAGAGGAAGAGACAGGCTCCTCCTGACCAAGGAGCCAAGTGTGGGACTCAGTCCCAGGAGCCCAGAATCATGACCTGAGCTGAAGGCAGACACTTAACCCACTGAGCCACCCAGGCGCCCCAGGAAAGGATTATTTTTAAGAGATAGCTCTCTTCCTTTTTTTTTTTTTAAACTTTTGAGAGAGATTTTATTTGAGAGAGAGAAAGAGAGAGGGAATGCACATGAGCTAGCAGTGGTGAAGAGCAGAAGGAGAGGGACAGGTAGTCTCCTGGCTGAGCACAGAGCCCCCAATATGGGGCTCAATCCCATAACGGCTCAGATCATGACCTGTACCCAGATCAAGAGTTGGATGCTTAACCAACTGAGCCACCTAGGTGCTCCAAGAGACAGCTCCATTCTTTCTTCAACAAATGGATTTTTCTGTATCATAGTTATAAGAGGAATCAGAAGTATGAGGATCATGGGTAGTTTCCCCACCATGTGGATGTAATGGGCACTGTGGGTGTTTTCTCATCCATTCCCATGCTCTGATGCCCTGGATTGGTCTAGAAATCCAGGTATAAGCTCATCAGTTTCTGGCATTGATCATTTTCTGATCACAAGGAATGATTCATGACTGGGTACCTGTTCTAATTGGGAAAATCACACAGAGAAGACATAGTTTTCTAGTGCTTAGGTAAGGTGTTCTTCCTCTTAGGACAAGGAAGAAAAGGTATTTCTGTCCTTTTTCTGAATATCGCCAAATGTGGTAATGAAGCTGACACATGGAGATAGCAGAGAATTACAGGGACACAGAACTAGAGCCATTACTTAGCGTTTACTCCCAAAGCCTGCCTTACCTTTGCACTTCTAGTTCTGGAGCCAATAAAAATCCTTACTCTTTAAGCCAAGTTGAACTGGACTTTTTCTTACCTTCAGCCGGATTCCTCTCGGCTAACACAATGTGGAAATAGGCATGAAATGAGTGTATCCCTGGTGTTTTGATCTACTCTGGGTACCAGCTGACTCACAGTAGCCTGACTTCTGTGACCGCCTCTAATGGTATAGCACACTTCTGAATATGCCTGACATCTCTCACTGATCGGGCAATCCATCCTGCCCAGGCTTAGCTCTTCCTGCTTATATAATATGAAGCCCCTTCCCCATCCTTCTCCCTCCTCTCCATCTCCTACACCCAAACCTGACTGCAGGAGTGAGTGGCTGATTCAGAAGGAAGCTGGGCTGAGCAGTCAGATGTTCTGTCTTGTGAACCTGATATAGAAATTGCTTGTTGTTAGAGAGTACTTTAACTGGGAAACTGGATGGATCACAGACGTGGGGTGGCTATTCTTATACCATGTGCATAGCAAAGCAAAGGGAGCTGGTTGGCAGAAGTGAGGTGATACAGAAACACACATGGAGAGAAGGATCCCAGGAAGCCAGGCCTTCCCATGACAGGTCAGGTCCTGCCCTTGAGTTCAAATCTTCCTTCTTCCTGAAATAGCTCTGAAGCACTTCTGTTTCCTGTGACCAGACAGCCTTGGCTACGACAAGAAGGGGTTGCTTTCACCTCAAGTTAACAGACGATGAAACCAAACCTGTTTTGTAGCAAGCTGGGTGTCAGCCTCGCTTTCCTAACATTATAACCTTTGTTGTTGTTGTTTTGTTTTCCATTTCACTTGCTGGTTAAGTGACCAGGAGAGACCAATTCATCGAAAATATTTTGTGACCATTGCCCACCACATATCAGAGAAAAGAGAATCACTGTTCTCTCTGGAATGTCCTTGATAAAACTAAATGGGTACCAAACTGCCAGACTGAAAACTCAGTAGTGAACTGGGTGGCAAACACTTCAGGTCCTTTTAGGTCGATATTGATCCACGTGGTTTCTTTCTTAAATGATCAAGGACTCATGCTGTGGGGGTGCCTGGGTGGCTCCATCAACTAAGCGTCTGCCTTCAGCTCATGTCATGAACCCAGGGTCCTGGAATCGAGCCCCACATCCGGCTCCCTGCTCCATGGGGAGCCTGCCTCTGCCTCTCCCTCTCCCTCTCCTTCTCCCTCTGCCTGCTTGTGCTCTCTCTGTCAAATAAATAAAATCTTAAAAAAAAAAAAAAAAGAACTCACCAGCCTTGTCAGTGTTGCTACAATTGTTAATTACCTTTAAATAAATATCCGCTGATTTGCACATCGGGACACTCTTGATAGAGCTGCCCATGTGAGAAGCAACCCCACTGAAGAGCAGCAGCTGCTCCAAGAGACTCAGTGGAGCCACTGCTTGTTTTCTCAGTACTTGTGGCCTGTCTCTTCAGACCAAGCTTCTAGACCTCCCACCTTATCTTAAGGCAGCTGCTCTGGAGAGTAACTGCATTTCATTTTTGTGGTGACACCCCCAACCAGTCCCCCAAATTAATTTTATCACATGACACATAGCCTTCAAATTTAATGAAAATCCACCCAGCCATTATCTGTGATATGACAGACTGAAACTTAATTATATTGACATGGATTTGAGCTAATGCTATAATATTTTGCTAGAAAAGGCATCTCTTTAAGAGCAATTACAATTAGCAGTCAGATTGGGGAAATGCAGCCATGGAGAAATATCTGTGCAGTCAAATTGCACCCATACCTTTAGGACACTCATCTGGTCGGAGAGTGAATATCATCCTCATTCACCCAGGTAATCACAGCTAGGCTTTGGGTTAATAGCTTTGAAGAAGAGTTTGATTGCATGTTAGAACAAGGGAAGATTTCTAATAATATTAAGTGCAATGCTTACAGAGGGCTGCATCTAGTCCTTTTGGACTTTCAAGTTGCTACAGAAGTAATAAAACATTTGTTGCATAGTACCCCTACCTTGAATAAGTGGATTTGTACAATCTTTCTCCACCTCCATGCCCTAATAAAGGATATTAAGTGTCTATGCTGCAAAGGAACTATTGCATGTAGAGGAAGCATAAACATCAGAAGGCATTAGCTTTCTGTACTACCTTCCTTCCCTAACCCTTCCACCTTCATCCTTTCTCTTCGGAAAGTGCTTTAGTCAATATGCCGCTGACCTATCTTCCATTATACTTTTGTTATCTTCCCCTGGGAAGGGTTCTTCTTTTTTCTCATGATCTCTCAAAGTTAAAGGTGGGGATTATGTCATTTTTAAACTTGGGTTGATGCTGTTGAGGGTATCATAGTTGATTGGGTCTTGTGGAGGTGATTCTCATAGCAGTGGCTCAGGCAAGGGGGGAGGAATGGATGGTAGGAGGTGTGTTGAGGGCTCCTGCCACAGACTAGAGGATGGGGACTGAGTATCTGGGCATAGTAGGCATACCAGGAATGAAGGAAGAGGACTTGGTGATGGAAAATATGATAAGGATGGGGAAAATGGTTGATATAATTTCTTCCCACCCAAGAGTTGGAAGATTTTTTTTTTTTTTCTGTAAAGGGCTCAATAATAAATAGTTTCAAGCTTTGGGGGCCAGACATTTTCTACCACAACTACTCAACTCTTCCATAAACATAGATGATGATATATAAGTGGGTATGGCTGTGTTCTAATAAAACTTTACTTATAAAAAAAGAGGGTAATTTATTTGGCCCAAGGTCCATCAAGTCCCTTGTTTAGAAAATCTGTTGTTAAAAATAAATACTAGATTGGTTGCTACATGGTATGTTGGGTACTAAATTCAATTCTTAGATTTATTAAAAATCAAGAAGCCCTAGGATTCTGAAGATTATTAACTCCCTTTGAAGTTTTGCAATATTTTTTCAAAGTTCATTTGTGCTGTGGTCATTTTAACAATATTATAAGTGTCCAGATCTGCACATGTGAAAACAAATTTGTTTGGTACATAGAATTAAGCTCAGCACACTTTTTTTCCTATAAGAGAAAGATTATAGGGGCGCTTGCTTGGCTCAGTGGGTTAAGCCTCTGCCTTTGGCTCAGGTCATGATCTCAGAGTGCTGGGATTGAGCCCCACATCCTGCTTTCTGCTCATCAAGGAGCGTGCTTCCCCCCCTCTCTCTGCTTGCCTACTTGTGATCTCTGTCAAATAAATAAATAAAATCTTAAAAAAAAAAAAAAGAAAGATTGTAATAATTAGCCCTGGGAATCATTAAGCCTGAAAACAACAATGGGGTTGTATGTAAGTAGAGAGCCTAACACTATACTAGCCACTACAGGAGATTTTTCAAAGTACTGGGGCTGATATTTCTGCTCTTGAGGAACCGCCCATTACTGTTAACCCAGTGGAAACCTGCTGAAGACAAATGTGTAGCCCTGTGGCCAATGAGAGGACCAGATATGGCTGCAGGTGGCCTGCTAGCTTATTTGCATTAATCAGAGGGACCTTTGGTTGTAGGAAACAGAGACTCACTCAGGTCAACTCAAATTCATGGAGGCTTATTACAAGATTATTGGGATCGCTACCATTTGCCTGAACTTGGTGAGAACACAGAAGGAGTCCTGACTACCCCCAAGAAAGAACTAGAACCACAGTCAAGGGTCAAGAGAATGGATGGGTTTCTTGGTCACTCTTCCTGCCTTAGAGTTGTACTGTTAAGGCTATTCAGTGGTCTCCTGTGTCTCTGCTTTTACTCTCATTGCTAGATACCGATTATTCTTTCTGTATCTTTCTTTCAAATTCTCAAGGAAGTTACTGTTAGTAGTCTAATCAGCGGTGGGCTGCAGTGTGGATGGTGGGTGTTCTCTCCCACACAGCCATACTGTTAGACAGCCTTTTCTCCCATCTTGTGTCTTCTCACTCCTTATTGCCTTGCAGTCCTTTCTGTCTTGCTTGCAAATGAAAATTCAGTCACTTGGCTACGCTTAATTGCAAGGGATGCTGGGAAATGCAATCTACCTGCATGTGCAGGAAGAAAGGGAAATGGATTAGATGAACTATTTGGGTTTTAAAACACAGAAAGCAAGCCTATAGATTACTGCATCTATTTGCACAAGTGCCTCTGAACTTGCTTGAATGTGTTTTCAAAGAGTCTTAGGTCTGTGAAATCCCTAGAAAATGTGAAAGAGTGTTTTCCTGGGTTCATTCCTAAAAAAGAAAAATTTGTTGCTAATCAGAGATGGAAAATCCAAAATGGCAAGATTCTTCTCACTACCAACTGTGAGCCAGCACTAGTTTATATACTCTGAAGTGTTTATCACTACACAGAGGGAAGGAACTTTTCCTAAACCTGTTTTAAGAGTAATAGCAGGAGCATATAGAAAGAAATGACAGTTTGCTTTTCTGTCATCCTAACAGCTAAAACTGTCCTGGATTTTCAAGGATCCCATCCTATTTTTCTGTCCATGTATCCTAATCCTTGAATCAGGAAACACGGCAGCAAAGATGTGAGTTCTGAATAAATGTCTTGCAAGTCATAGGAGATAATGAACATCCTATATGACTGAGTCCAGAGCATGGATCCCAGCCTTGCTGTTATCCAGCTTGGTAACCTTATGTTACTTTGTGTCTGCATTTTTACCTCAAAGTTGAGTGTGATTGTTTAAAATATATCATTTAGAGAAACTTAAACACCAGTGGTTGTGTTTTTTCTGTGGCAGTGCTGGGTGATTCTACATGGAGGGATACCTTTCTTCCTTTTTGCTGTTATTGTTGTCAATTCCAAATTAGGCCTGCCCTTCCCAATGCAAGTTTTTTTGGGGGTAAAGTGAGACTGGGTGGACTTTTCACCTATACAGCCCAGCCCTAGGCAGGAAGATTTTTGAGATGCACCTCCAACCAAGAGGTCCTAAGGATCTTTGTGGATTTATCATAGGGGGATGAGTTCTCAGAATGCTGTTCTGCATATGGAACTGGGGATTGGGAAATGAAGTAAGAAAAGGAAGGAATAGTCTTGTGAAGCTTCTGTATCCTGGGCAGAATGGTAGTGGATTGAGCTTGTCCCTTACGTACTCTTTATAGGGTTAGCTTGCCCTTCTCCCTAAAAGCCTGTTCTCGGTATGTTTTGACTTCTCTGAGTTCAGTGCCTGCCTGCCTGTCTGCCTGCCTCCCTTCCTTCCTTCCTTGAGGAGTGCTCTGGGGGACAGAGGGAGAAAGAGAATTGAGAATCTTAAGCAGGCTCCACACCAAATGCAGAGCCCAACACGGAGCTCGATCTCACAACCCTGAGATCATGACCTGAGCCAAAATCAAGAGTTAGATGCTTAACCGACTAATCCACCCAGGCCCCCCCCCATTGCCTTCTTTCTAATTTGACTCTCCTTCTTGCTCCTCTTTGACTACTTCCCTGGTCTCTTAAACCTATATCTGGGTGTGTGTACCTCTCAAGGGTGTACTACATCTGATCAGTAGAGTCACCACCAGAGATGTGGGGTAGAATAGTACATTCTCACAAAGAGCATCTGGAAACAAAATCCCATTCTTGATTGTGTGACCTCAGGGAATCACTTTACTCAAGACTGTTTGAGACAGAGCAAGGGATAATGGCCACATGCTAGGCAAGGCGGGGGCTGCTCGAGGTCTGAGCCGTCAAGACCCTATATATAACCACTTCCTGCATGGAAGTCTCCCACTCTGCAATTGCAAAGAGCTGGCCTTGACAGGGAGCTGCGGGTTCCCCAGGACTTAATTGATATAAGAAGTAGCATTACAGTGAATTAATTAGAAGCCCTTGAGTCTTGATAAGCATTTGTTACAGGCTGCTGTGCCTTTTCATTATGACGCTGGGGAAAGGTCTGAGGAGGGAGAGCATGGAGGATGTTTTATAGGCAGATGCAGAATAGACTTTGTAGGCAGTGCGGGGAGAGAAATCCCTGCATAATGATAGCTCACTAAGGGAAAATTCCAAGACTCCCATGCGTCCTGAGCTCTTGAGAAATAAGAACTTCCTGACAAGTCACTTGGTTTAGCTTTAAGAAAATGAGCCTCTTGATTTATGAAACATGTCCAGGGACTGGCATTTGGATTAAGAAGCACTTTGCTCTGAAAGAGAAGTAGAGAGATGGAATCGGGGGAAGGAACACAGTCATCAAGATAAGTAAAACTAACCTCGAGACCCTAAGAGCCAGAAGACATCAAACCAAAAAAATATCCAAACTCTCCAGGGCCCACTCACAAGAATTTTGTGATGAATTGCAGCCCTTAATTGGCGTTGGCCACCTAGTGGCCAAAGCGGGAACAGCATACTGGTTTACAGGCGCTGTTTACTTTAATGAAGTCATATTTACAATAGAAGCTAATTGTTATAAAAATGTGTGAGTGAGGGGGTCTTAAGATATATCACATCACAGGAAGATTTTTGCATCAAAGAAATATAATTTTTCTCTTAAAAACTCAGCCATCTCAAGATTAGATGATCTTGACTATGTGCGTAATTGAATATGATTACTCCTATCTTTCAGTCCATGTACATATGGAGATTACAAGTATTATGTTATCTTTCAAATGCCTGTTCTGAAAAATGGCTCTTCCATGAGATCCTGCTTTTGATGTAGTCTGAAAAGAGTGCTCTCGTGTCAGGAAAATTACCAATGTACTGAAAATAAATTACAGCTAGGAATTGAGACTTGGGTGACCAGCCATCCAGCTTACTTATGCAAAAACTTGGTGATTATCAGAAAGTGATTTATTTATTGTGCAGGGATGTTTGTGTGTGTGTGTGTGTGTGTGTGTGTGTGTAATGTGTAGGCATATGCCTAAATATATATCTGAAATTAAACCAATTATGGACAATCTTATATATCTCTCAAGATGTATTGAGAGGACCTAATAATTAGTATTTATTGAACATCCTCAGAGAACTGAGTTCTGGTCCATCCCACTGAGGGATATTAGAGAAGGATTCACAAAGCCTTTATCCAATCTAAATGGGGAATGTAAGTCAAATTTGAGATAATGATCAACAGTAGAAGTTATCCAATGGCCTTGGTTTTAGGATATCTTAGAGAATACACAAAATGACTTGAATCTCATCCATATGTAAGAACATATGTACCATGGGCATTAAGGAGGGCACTTGGTGTAATGAGCACTGGGTGTTATATGCAACTGATGAATCACTAAACTCTGCCTCTGAAATGGATAATACACTGTGTGTTAAATGATTGAATTTAAATTTAAAAAAGAGAGCATGTATACTGTCAGTACTGATGCTTTGCATGTCTCAGCAGCACTCTACCTTTGATGTTTTCTACTCACATTGCTTACCATTCCTGCCTCTGGCCATCCCCACAGATGTGTGCAACCTGGTCCAACTTCTTCCCACATTACCTGTTCAGCTTCTCTCTTATGTGTGGTCCTATATAAGCCAGCCAATCTCTCTGGCTCACACAGCCCATGAACATATATTCTTACTCATTCCATTCCCAGATCCTCATTCCTCTTTCTCCCCCACACAGCATAATGCCTCACGAAAAACATGTCTTCTCCATATGACACCCATGATTTTATGTCTTCCTGTTCCCTCATCATTATTACTAATGTCTTTACCACTGTTGTGTAATTTATAGATACAGATGCCAGATGAGTTCGTGTGGGGATGTGTAATCATTAAGTGTTTCCTATCTGGTTTCTATTTTATAAAAGCAGATTCATTTATATAGGCCTAAAACACTGGGTTAGTGATGTTCTGAGTTTACTTGATTATATGACAGTTGGGATTAGAAGTGAGTCCCAAGCATGGAGCCTAAAAAGAAGGTGAACTTTGCTGTAGATTAATGTCAGTTCTTCCAGAATCAAAACTACTTTAGCATGATCTATTGATGATAAATATTTAGCTAATTAAGTCCTATTAATTGCAGATTCAAGACTCCTTTGTTCCAAGAGAGGTCATTGACCTAGAAACCGCCAGTCAGAGAAGTTAATCAGCAGATGAATTCACAGCAAGTGAAATTATCATGCATCTTAAATTTCAGAAGGAGTGAGAATGTTTTAGCAACACTGAGTGACAAAGGAAAAAAAGGCTGGAAAGCAAAATCACCTTGGAACTTCAGCCATCTCACTAGTTTCTATGAATTCCATGTGAGAGAGAAATAATAGGAAGCATAGTTGAGACAAGATAGGGTTTTATGGCAAAAATCCATCAGACTCCTTTATCCTGGGACAAAATTTTGAACTTGAGGATGGAGTATTTTCTCTCATGGACGTTGGATTTAAAGGCTATTGTATCCAAGGATGTTCTCTGTAGCATAACTCTCGCTGTTTGCACAACCTGCAAATGTTCCAAAGCCCAGAGCTATAATTAAGGACCTTGTTACACCATAAAAGATTTTCAAACTTTAATCTATGACAACCCACATAGCACTCAGGGCTTAAATACTTTATTGACCAGGCTGGCAGGCTGACTCCTCTGTTGGAGCGGGGAGAGCCCGGCTCCAATTTATCTCTCCCACACTACATATTTGTAGTCATAAATCTTTTGCTAGGCTCTTTGAACATTAAAAATAGCCCAGCGTTGCTGGCTTTTCTCCTGGTGCCATGAGAGCCAAATCAAAGGTGCCAGCCTCCCATGGCCTTTCCATGTCACGCTGCAGCAAGGAACATTTACATCTGTCCTGGCCCTCCCTGTCTTAAGTGTCAAGTCCAACGACAGCATTTCCCATTCAGAGTTTGGCTCCCTCTCCCCAGATGCCTCCCTTATCTAGAGCTCAAAACTGAGTGGCAGCCGGGACTGAGCTGTCGCTGTGCCAGCCTGCGTCTGTTCTCTTCTCTCTGTGATGACTTTGGGCTGGTGTGTATTCTTCGTTCTACAGGGATCCCACCATATGGAGAAGACTTACTGGGATGTCACCAAAGCCTGGGCACACAGGGCTTTCACCTGGACCTTAGGAGAGAGGCAGAGCAAGCAGCAAAGGGCAGGGAACAGTTTCTGAAGGCACAGAAGAGAAACAGTTTCAGGACAGGCACAAGAGCAGAGCAGAACTTGACTCTAAACTAGAGAGTGACCCCACAACCAGGTTGTTTAGAGCAAAGAGCAGTGGGTTCCAATAGAATGTCTTCTTCTAATATGAGAATAGGGTTTTGTTTGGATTTTTATTTCAGTTGTGATTAGAAAAAAGCTTTATGGGAGTCATCCCACATGTCCTGTACAGGACTCTTCCTTTTTCTTCTAAGTTCTTGCCCTGATTGTTTATAATACCAGTTTTATTGAGGTCTAATTGCCGTCCAATAAAGTATGTGTGTTTAAAGTATACAGCTTAAGTTTTTCATAGGTATTCAACCATGAAACTATCAACATAACCAAGGTAATGAGGATATCCATTTCCCCTTCAGTTTCCTCCTGCCCTTTGTACTTCCTCTTTCCTACCCCCCATCCCACCCCATCTCCGGGCAGCTACCAGCCTGTTTTCTGTCACTTCAAATTAGTCTGTGTTTTCTAGACTTCTGTGTAAGTGGCATCAAACATCGGGTGCTCTGTCCATTTCGTGCCTTTCCCCCAGCATAATTATTTTGAGATTCATCCATATTGGATCATGGATCCACAGTCCATTCTGTTTTGTGGCCAAGAACAGTTCCATTGTGTGGGTATACTGCAGTCTGTTTATCTGTTCCCCTGTGCATGGACACTTGGGTTGTTTCCAGTTTGGGACTGTTATTAATAAAGCTGCTGTGAACATTTGTATACATGTTTTACTAGGCTTTCATTTCTCTTGAGAAAAAATCTGGGGAGAGAGTAACTGGGTCGTTTAAAGGTATATGTATAGCTTTTTAAGAAACTGCCAAGCTCTTTTCTACAGAGGCTGTGCCATTTAGATTCCCACCAGCTGAAAGTCCCAGTTCCTCCTTATCCTGGTTAACCAAGCATTATAATTCCTACTGTGAGGTGGCTCTCTAGCTTGTGTGCCCATCTGCCTCAAACATGGCCGCTTGTCTTGGCCATGCATGGAAGAGCCAAGGGTTGGGCTGGACAAAGAAGGAAGACACTGGGCAGGGATATTCGTGACCTAACATAGATAGAAACTATCCATTTTGTGAGAGTCCAGATAACTAAAGAACTTTTGTTCTATGGCGTTAGTCATAATCATGGAATAATAGATTATTATGGATTAAAAGTTCTGACCATTATTCCATAAAAAGGAAGGAATGGAAATATATTTTGTCTTTCATTTTATGGAACCCAGTAAATGTTGCTCACATATTGACTAGAACATGATGCTCAGAGATAGAAAAATGTACTTCAGATTGTTATTCACTAAGAGAAACATGTTTCTAGGTATGGCTGTTTAGCCTAAATGCCCTGAACGGAAATCCCTTTAATAGCCTTCCCAAACACAAGTGAGCACAAGCTTACTACCTCCTAGGGAGGACTATTTCTGCAGTCAAAAGTTTGTTCATGAAGCAGATTATTATCTAAGGCATTAGTGACTGCTGGCCTGGGCACATGAAATGATTGAGAATCACAGCCCACATAGCACTGCTCAATTAAAGTAGGTTGATGATATAGCGTGAGGAAGCCAAATTAGGTTTCAGAAAGTAACATTCCTTCTCTTGCTCTTATTTCACACATCTCAGACTCCTATAGCCAGGTAGTATCTTAGAGATCATCTGGTCCAGTAACTCTCAGATTCTGTTCCTGGCAACCAGGTTTGGAAAAAGAAGGAGGGAGAAAGTGAAGAAAACAATGTTGTTCTTTGTCCATATATTTTATAAGTGGAACTTCTTTTTTAAGATTTTGTAAGGATCCCACCACTTCAAAAAAAAAAAAAAAGAAGAAAGAAAGAAAGAAAGAGAAGAGAGGGAAAGAGAGAGAAAAGGAAGGAAGGAAGGAAGGAAGGAAAAGAAAAGAAAAAAAAAAGAAAATCATTGATTGCATCTAACTTTCATGTATTAGATGGGAAGAATGAAACCTCAAGAACAGTTAGGATTTGCTCCTGCTTGAGGTCATACTATTTGTAATAGAGCTGGGCTGAAACACAGGGCTCCTAGAACTGAGATTGGTGCTACCTTCCTATGACCATGTTTTGTCTTGTTAATGTCAAGGTTAGAAAACTAAGTGGAGAAGACCATGCATGGTTAAATCTAAAGCATGTGCTATTCTGTCACTTGTGTAACATACGTTAGTCCCTCTCCAGACCTTCAAAGCCACCACAACAGAAAAATAGCTATATAAAACAGAAACAAATGTAACACCAGAGCACTAATCCAAACCATCTGCTCTGAGATATTTATGTCATTTTTGTCTGTCTATGTATGCTTTCTTCTGATATCTCTTGCTGAGTAGAGAAACCCAAATCAGAATAAATAGTGAGACTTAACCACCAGGTCCTCTGTGCTCTGTGCTCTATGGTGATTAGAGCAGCTGAAGGAGTGTGTGTGTGTGTGTGTGTGTGTGTGTGTGTGTGTGTGTGTGATTTCAGGGTGCTATGGAGGTCTTCCGTTTGTTCCTTGCAGGGAGTATGGAAAGGATCTTTGAAAGACCAGAATGATATAGTTGGCAAACTATCATTGCCTCTTAAGTTGAAGTATCATGGTGCAGAGTCAGAGCAGGACATATCCTTTAAATGGCACCAAAGTTAAGTGGGCTGGAGCTGGAGTGAGACATCTGGGCTCTTCTGCTGCCTTTAGGGCACCATAGCCAAGCTGGAGTGCCAAAGGACTTGCCAGTGACTTCACAGAATAGAAATATGCCTGCGAGTATCCTATGGGCACCTCCTCATTTATTCCCCATGATTTATTTACTATCACTCATTCATTTCCTTGAACAAGTTTGGCCAAGATATGAGCAAAACACTAGGTATAACTTTTTTTTTTTAAAGATTTTATTTATTTATTTGACAGACAAAGATCACAAGTAGGCAGAGAGTCAGGCAGAGAGAGAGGGGGAAGCAGGCTCCCCGCTGAGCAGAGAGCCCGATGCGGGGCTCGATCCCAGGACCCTGGGATCATGACCTGAGCCAAAGGCAGAGGCTTTAACCCACTGAGACACCCAGGCGCCCCTAGGTATAACTTTTTATAGAATTTTATATGCAACTCTAACCAAATATTGAAATATTTATATATTATTTATTATGCATATCTTATTAATGATTAAGTGAGGTCATCATTAGGATTATGTGTCTTTTATTTATTTATTTATTTATTTATTTATTTATTTAAAGATTTCATTTATTTGACAGACAGAGATCACAAGCAGGCAGAGAGAGAGGAGGAAGCAGGCTCCCCACTGAGCGGAGAGCCCGATGCAGGGCTCGATCCCAGGACCCTGGGATCATGACCCGAGCCGAAGGCAGAGGCTTTAACCCACTGATCCACCCAGGTGCCCCTAGGATTATGTGTCTTTTAAAGTTCTAAGATGAAGTTCAGACCACACACATACAAACTCACTTTAAATAAATATCTACAGGGAAAGGAATATAGAGAAGGAATAAATATTTTTTGCCAGGCACTCAACTAGATAAAGCTATTTTGTAGTTTATCTCATTTAATTTGCTTTTCAGTTCTAGGCCATATGTATGATTATCTCCACTCTGCAGACAAATATATACCTTTCCCAAGTTCCCCAACTTAGATTAAGGTTTTGACCTAGGTCTAAGTTCAAGGCCTATGCTCTTTCTTGGTCCCATGATAACAATTTTAGATATTTGGTATTCATGTTTGGTGAAATCATGGCAAACTGCGAAGGTCACAGTTCTATATGTAAACACTGATTCTGGCTCTTTGGTGAGTTGCTCCCACGAGAACCCTTCTTGAACTTGTTATCCTAAAGCTTCAGGGCTAGACCAGATGGAGTATTAGTGGGTTGGACCCAAGAAACCCCAAGGGCCATTGGGTTCTCAGCATAGTGCTTACAGAGTTCTTGTCATTTCCTCACCACATCATACATCTCAGCAGGAAAATGACAAAATCTTCATGACGAATCTCATTCTCTATAGGTGGGAACCAGGTGGGAGATTTGACCTAGCCCTAAAGCCAGCTCATGTGCATATGACAAAGTGGGTGTTTTTACTGTGCAGGACTAAAACAAACAGAAAATTATGAAGTGCACAAAAGGATTTTCCACATTGCTGAGCCTTGCAAAGTGTTCACACTTGAATTCCTCTTTTTGAATTCATTATCTCAGGGCAGCATTAGGCTTGGAAAGTCAGGGCAGTTGAGCTGAAAATGTGTCTTCTTATTGCTTGAAGTTGGTGGGAATAGCCTGCAAAGGCTGCGGTATTCGGAGCCAGCTTTGCTCTCTGCAAATTCTTATTCTGAAATGTGCAGCTCCCTCTTATTCTGAGTGTGCAGATCTATATAAATTATTAATTTAGGGTCCAGTCTTGACCATTTGTTTTAGTATCTTGTATATTTGGAGAGCTCACTTTATCTGAAAGTGTTTATTAGTACTTTTCCTACACTTATATCACTTGCATTTTGCACATTCTGTAGTTTGAAGGATGAATCGTGAGTGAATATCTAGATCACAACCACAAGGAGTTCATACATGACCATTGTTCTATGAGGTTATTTGCTTCATGGTCCCATGAGCATGTCACATCTCCTCTAGCTCCTGTATCTTTACTCACATATTCTTTCTTTTTTCTATCCCAGTCCTACTTATTATTCATCATTTAAATCCCTGCCTTCCTCTCTTTCTCCTAACTCTTCTCAGTTACTTTCTGTTCTATTTATCTGACAGCTAATCAGATGCTTTGGAACATCTCTTCTATTTTTTTTTTTAATCTTGAATAACAATTTAAAATTACCATTGGGGCACCTGGATGGCTCAGCTGGCTAAGCGATGGAGACTCTTGGTTTTGGCTCAGCTTGTGGTCTTGGCATCCTGGAATCTAGCCCTGCCTCAGGCTCCACGCTCAGCAGGAAGTCTGCTTAGGATTCTCTCTCCCTCTCCCTCTTAGCACCTCTCCCCAACCTGCTCTCTTGCACACTGTTTCTTTCTCTCTCAAATAAATAAATCTTTAGAAATATGATCATTTTTTACCTTTTTTCCTATTTATACCTTGCCTCTCTGAGTAGACCAGGCACTTCTTTAATTGAGGGACTATATGTTCTCCTGTGTGCTATTTGTCAACAGCACCAAGCAACCACTTGCCTTCCTACTAGATGGACTTCATAAAAAGGATTTCTTGAGATGATGAATCAGTTAACTGATAAAAATGTGCTATTGAATAATCAATGGCTGAGGAATACACTTGAACTCATTTATTTCCTTTTCTCAGCAGCTATTTCACGACTGGCTAAAGGAGATGGTGGCCAGAGGGCTGATTCCAAGTCCTAGTTTATGAATAGTTTCACAAGAGTTCATTTAGTAGAGCCAGAAAGTGAGGGAGTTCCTGAAAAGCAGGAATAAATTGCTGTTAACTGCTATTGTTTGCAATTTGCTACTGGAAGTAGCAAGGTAAATTTTAGTGCACATATATAATACAATTGTATTGATTGGACTGTCTTTTTCGAAGTTATTGGTGCAATTAAATTGACCTTTTGCCAGTACAGAAATAACTTGTTTAATAAAGACTGAACAAATGAATTGAGTATAATTTTAAAATAGCAGGTAAACAGAGCAGGGCTATAAGGCCTTTGTAATATCACTCCAAAGGCTAAGTATGAACCTATTGAGCTCGAGCTTTGAGGAACCCACTTGGGGGTATTAGGCATGATGCTACATGCAGAATCCCTTCACAAACAGGGAGCGCTATGCAAAGACCAGGGTTGCTCAGGTGCGACTTCTGGGCATATGAGCATATTTTCCAGCCTTACCACCAGGCTGCTGACACTAACTGCTTCATGAAAGGACCTCTGGGACTCTAAGAGACCAAGTTATCTAAGACAGCAACCAAGTCCTCTGGAACCTTAGCATATACTAAGTTCTACTTAGTTCTACACAGGATCTTACATTCCAAATGGGAAATATTTCACTGAGTATCTGAGGTTTGGGCGAGCAGCTCTTCTTTGAGAGAATGTCACTTAACTGTGTTCTACACTTTGTGTGGCACCCTTCCCAGGAGGGCCGAAGAAACCTAAGGCAGAGCCATTACCTGTGGCACATTCACTCTGTACACAGTGCTTAAAATATACCTTCTATTGAAATCTATAAATCCTCCCAAGTGGGACTCTCCTGGAAATGCATATTAGAATACAGCCTTTGGCACCTCCCCACTCTATTGAATCGGTTACGGTCTCTGGAAGTGGAAAAGCTAGAGATCTGAAATCTATTTTAACAGAGAATCTCAATGATTCTTACAAAACCAAAGTGTGAGAACTGCTCTAATAAGGGTTCTCAGTTTGATAAAGGGTAAGAGAAAACACAAAATGTATTGAATGTGTTTTGTATTCTTTTATGAGTTGATTAATCAGGTGTGTCCACCAGAAGAGACAGACAGAAAGGCTGAGGTAGACAAAGTTTTTTAGGCTCACAGGTCTGAGAACCAGAAGGCACTGCATGGGATATAGGACTGTGTGGGAGAGCCACGAGGGTAGTTAGGAGGCAGAGGACAAGACCAAGGGGAAGGTTTAGGTCAAACCTTTTGCAGGAGTGGGTGGCATTTTCTTTGGGAAAAGTAAGGCAGGGCAGTTTAGGATTGCTCATTTGAATAATTTGGAGTGGCTTTGAGTTATAGGAATGATCTCTAGTTGACCAGAACCTGGTCCTGGAATGATTAGAGCAGAGGAATATTGCCTCCCAGGGTACATGGGCCAGATACAGGATGTACTGGAATGGTTAGTTTCCATATCAAATGAATGCTCCCAGCTGAATCTTTTGCTTTCTTCCAAGAATTGATTGACTCTCCAAGAAGTCTCTCCACAACTAGAAAGATTTCTTTAAGTCATCAAAACATCATAATATCCAAAAAATAATTAAATAAGCAAGTAAATGTGTTTAAATATTTAAATATATATTTATATTTTCTGTAGACAGAATGTCACTTGTCTACAGGCATGTGAATCCATGAATGGGAAGAAAAATTACAAGGGAAATGCATTAGGACGTGAAAAGTGATGTCAACCGGCCCACACAACCACCTAGATACCCCCTACTGCTGTCTAGATTTGGAATATGAAATTTGTCTGTGCTCTTTGGGCAAGAAATACAGATTTTTTTAAATTATTAGGTGATATATGGTATGTGTTTCAAGATGGAAGACCAAGGATGGGAGCCTCGAAAACATGCACGTTTTAAGGGATAGGTTTAGGAGGAAGAGGAGGCAGTGAAGAAGAAGAGGTCAAAGTTAGCAGGAAGACCAGTAGGTGCAGGAGCTCATTGAAAGGGAAGGATGGAGAAAGCTTTAAGATATCCATGAAATTATAAAACTCTGCTACAAGCTGCATACTGTTCAAGTGATATGAGAATGAGAATGAGGTACAGATGCTGATGTCCAGCATCTGCAGTAGAAGCCAGAGCATTAAATTGGTAAAGTTTGCATTCTCTGTTGTCAGTAGCAATCATAGTAACTGTGCTTGCTATGTTACATTGACCACTGTATTTGGGCCTCAGTTTCCTAACCTGTTGAACGAGAAGACTAGAGACTCAATGTCTCAGGCACCTTCAAACCCTACCATGTCCCGGAGCTCCTTCTGTCAACCTCCCCTATCTGACTGATGGTGGAGCCGTCCCTCCCTTCCACACCTTAGACTGTGCCAGTTAGTGTGTCCAGCATCCTTGCTTGAGCAAGTCTATCCTCATGTGACTAAGGAGCTAGCTCAGTGTCTTTTGATTTTTCTTGAATTCACTTTTCCTAATCATACTGACTGGCTCCTCAAGCCCTACCCACCCCATCCCTCCTTTTCTGAGTTTTCTGGGTCATCTTTCCTGAGTTATGTCCATCTTTCTCCCTCTGTCAGACTCTTCTTTGGCATGTACAAAGCACTCACCCATAGGCCTCTGACATATTATGGAGGTGGATATCCAAGATTTAATAAGGCCCGAAATCTAGAGGAAAATTAAATTAGAGCAACTAAATTGATTCCTATATTGGTTGGATACCAGAAACTCGGAATAAATATCCCAAGCGGACCTACTCTGCAGGTTATTGAAATCTGGGATTTCTCACTGAAGCAATCAACATGTTGTTAGAATTGCAGAATTGGCACTCATGTCAATTTTTTTTGGTTGATTTTTTTTCTGGACTTTGAACATTACACTGGGAATTGTGGCTGTGCCTATGACCGCTTTATCTTTTAGAGGTGCGCTTTAACTAGTCGGTGTCTCTGTCCGCCTTTATTATTTCAGAGCATCTCACCGTTCCTGCCATTGCCAGGTCTACGAGCAGAAGTTCATTCTTCAGTCCATTAACAAATTCTTGTCAGGGTTAGAGGGAATTTTAGACTTACTCCAAAATGTACCCTTCTCCGTTTGCTTTGAAAACAGCTCACAAATTCTTCTTGTTGTTTCAGACATGATCATCAATCTCCATCCAGAAGAAAGTAAGAATTGTTATTTGGTTTTGGGGGAAGGAAAAATTCCGGAGTTCAGACCCCTAATTGCTCCTCTTTCTTTGTGTTTGCATGCAAAATCTGGCAAAGGGTTTGCAGACTCTTCTTTCATTTTTAAAAGATTTGTTGCCTTAACAACTTTTTTATTCTATGGCTGTCCCATTTAGCCATACCTCTCAAAAACAAACACAGCCACACTGTAACCTAGTTAGTGTCTAACCACTGTGTGTTTCCCTGGGCAAGGTGGCCAGGTCAGGGTTGGGGTGTCTCTCAGCAGCTACTGGTTGGAACCTTCCTTGATGACTTGCCCCACTGGAGGCACCATGTTTTTGGGTAGAGGTGGTTGTACTCGTCTCTTTCTTCACGCTTCCAGTGGTGGTGAATATGCCTCTAGAGCATTAGGATATTGCCCCCCCACAGCCGCAAATGAAGAAAGATGGCTAAAAGCTTTATTGGGCCTAATTTCTGGAGTAAAGCAATGAGTTGTTTTTAAGTAATATAAAAATTTATTAAATAACTCAAAAGTCTGAATTTTGGATCGTACTAGCATTGATACATGAAGAAATAACAAGGATGCAAGGAGATTGTTTGATCACGCAGAAGTCCATCTAATTTACCATGCTAAACATTGTGATTGCTTCATTAAGGGGCAGGGCCTGATTTTCTTTTCTGATCAGGATCTTACTAGAGAAGGCACTTCTGGTACCTTTTTCTTCTCCATTGTTGGCAGGCTTCTGGGCAGAAAGGGTGATGACATGGGTTTCATTTCCATGGCATGTTCTAAGTGGTACACAGAGCACTGTGGCTGGTGAGACAAACCTACAGATGCCCAGAGAGAACCTGTCAAAGTCCATGCTTGGCATCACAGTTCTCTTTGTTCATGTATCCTTCCTCTGGCCACCATATAGAGTTTTAAAGAACCTGCAAAAGCACTGAGGCTAACTCTTCTTTGCATAGGGCATCCATGTGTAGTACTCAAGATCGCAGCTAATTATGCACAGGTTCAGGGCCAGGTTCAGATTCAGACCTCCTGACTTCCTATCCAAGCTCCCTCCATATGACTAAGCAGGGGGGAGCTCTTGGGGACTGAGACAAAGTGACTACAATACTGTTTATCAAGGAGTTAAAAGTATAATCATTGTTACCATTTACTGAGCATGCTCTGTGTGCCTGCCACTTGTCTAAAGCCTGCAAGTAGTAGTTTTAACTTAATCCCTACCCACAAACCCTCAGGTAGGTGTGGTTATTGTCCTGATTAAAAATAAAAAAAGAAGAACCACAACAGCAGAAAAAGAGGATAGTGAAGTTTGGTGAGCTTGGTAGCTGGCTCGAGGTCACCTGGTAGATTATGGATGAGGAATTCAAATCTGGATCTGTGGATTCTAAAATACATAGTCTTAACCATTGTAATTTGCTGCCTGTAAAAATGCTTGCATGGTGTACATAGTTGTGATCATTTGTACATGCAGTTACATCTCCTGCTTTTTAAACCAAGCATTCCTTGTTATTAAAAACCACAAGCATCCTTGTTACTAAAAATTCTTCATAGTCACCATATTAATAGCTTTATAACCTTCTGTCTTCTTCATGTTGTCTTTTTTTTTTCCTATTTCCTTTTTCTTTTCCTTCTATTTTTTTCTCCACATATTCTGTTATATTTCTTTTATTTTCTGAAGCTATTTGCAATTTGACATGTTGGTTTTATCATTACTAGTTGTTAACTTTGGATTTTTCAAAGGCCTCTTTAAACATATTTAACTAATTATCAGTGGCAAGAATTGAAAAATGTTCTTGTCCTACTTCCCCAGTATATAAGAAGAATAGTCTACTTCTTTATATCTTTCCCCCTTTCTTAGCCTCTTATGTATTTAACTTGAGGGTTAAGTTTTTTAAACAACTATATCATTTATATCCTATAATTCAACTTCACTCTCTCTCTCCCCCTCCCTGTCTCTCCCTCCCAGTCTCTCTCACCCTCCCTCTCCCCCATCTATGTATCTCCCTACAAATACGTGTGTTTGTGTATGTGTGTGTGTGTGTGTGTGTCTCATAAGAGGTTTATGAAATGTTAAATTTAAATGACTATAGGGAATCCACGTGGGGATGCCTAGGGACTGCAGGAGAGAGAGGCTAGCAGCAGCTCAGGAGTCAAGTCTTGCTTTGTAGATATTCCTTTGACAATCATTATCACATAACCCACAGTGGAAGGCTGTTGGGATGGTTGAGATTTTCCAGGGAGTGAATATGAAGATAGAAGAGAAGCTGACTGAGGATGGGATTCTAGCGAACATGAATATTTTAAATGCCAGTGACACAGAATGAGAAAAAGTGATCAGAAGAATCGGAGGCAGATTAAGAGAAAGGAATCATGCCATTCAGTGGAGCAGAGAGTCTCAGGAAGGTGGAGTGCTTTGGAGAATGTACCTAGAAATTTCCCCTTAGATCTGATGCTGTAGGCCAGTGGGGACTTTTGGAAGTGCAATTGCATAGGGATAATTAGCCTACAGGACAGGGTTTTGGCTAGGGACCAAATAAAAGGTGCCGAGGCAGCCTTCTCCTCTCTGTGACATCCAGTAGGCTGTCTGGTACTGGTTCCAGCAAGTGGTCTTGGACAGCACTTAATCTTTCTGAGCCTGCATTTTCGAAGCTGTGCAGATTATATATAATGTCTAGAATGCACTCTAATTCTAATGCTATGTGTTCTATGATACTGGTAAGTATCAATTTTCCCCCCCAACTACCCAAGACAAATATTTCAAGGGGAAACATGAACCCCAAAGTGGTTCTCAACTCGTGAAGCAACTGACTCTTAAGGGAAATCAAATAGCTGGGTTTCTGAAGATTGCTCTTGATATCCTGACAATTTTTATGCCTCAATCTTAGTCATGAAAGATTCATAAATGGTCTATATGATATAGCCTTTTAATATCTCATCCAAAGTTTCTTCCCAGTCATTTATAGAAACATTGAAGCAAGTTCTCAGGAGCATGGATGCAAAGGTTATTAGAACCTACAACTTGGTATCCATCTCAATTAGATGCCAATTATGTGTGACACCCAACACATTCCTTAAACTTTGTATCTTGGTTTAGTCATCTTTCAAATGCAACTTGTTAACTATAAATGATTGTAACAACAGTCCAATTGGTACCACCAGCAGAGTTCAGTGACAGAGTTCAGAGCCTCGGCACCCAATTTTATTCTGTCCCTCGTTCAGAAGCACTGCAACTTCCCCAGCTTGAGAGATACCAATCCATACAGAGAAAGGAATCTCCAGTGAACACCATGAGACTGTGTAATGAAAACCTGGGAACACTCAAAAGGATCCTGTTGAAGCAAGTAGATGAACTACCCACCCCATTACATTCTGAAAAAACCCAACCAAACCAAAGCCAATTTTCTGCAGGTGCTACAGTTTCCCTGGGAGTTCCCTAAGATCTTCAAATCCAGTTGGCTCTTTCTTATGTTACTAAATGGTTGTTTATTTCTGAATGCTTCGAAGGCTAAGAAAAAAAGGAAATGTCAGGTAGCAAAACCTGTCTTGGGTCCTGCATCAATTCACCTGGTAAAGTCCACATTACTAGGTGACATTTAGGAGTCATTAAAAACAATAATTTTTTTTCTCTTTCTGGTCGAAAATAGCCAACGTTCACCAAAAAAATCACCCCCACATTTTTAAAGTGCTACTCTGTTAACAAACATAGAGATAAAATGCCAAAATTATAAATGACTGCAGTTTTATCCTTTTAATTTTCAGTCAGAAGAAGTTTATTTAGTCCACATCATTGCTTACATTTCATAAGATTTTGTTTATAGAATAATCGGATTTAAACTTTCTTGAATCATTTCCTTTGGGCACCTTCAGCATGTTGCTTGGGTCATTATAATACTTAAAATATCCCATTGTCCATTACAGTAATTTATCTACACCTCTCTATCCTCTTCTGTCTTGGGAGCTCTTGAAGATAAGAGACTAAGACTTACTCTTTTTTTGACCCTCTTAATATCTATGACAGAAACCTGTATATTAAAACTATTCAATAAATATTTGCTAGATGACTAAACTCTGAGGAGGAAATTAAGATGATGATTTAAATGCCCATTTGGCTATATTCCTGATTCTTCGTGCCTTTACTTTTCTGTTTAGCAGGACCCCTGTCCCCCTGGTTTGTAAGGTGCGAGCTAGAATCCTTGCTTTGTAAAGCTCTGTTCTTTGGAAATCAAAGTTCTTGGCTCAGCCTCTTGGGTTGTTCTGTCTTTTATAGGCACTATAAATTTGATCACCATCAAGGGCTGTTAAACAACATACAGTGATAAAAATAGTTCCCTTTGCTGACATTAGGTGTTTTCTAAAACAGCTCGATAAATTCTGGTCAACAGAAACTCTTTGTGATTTCAGAAGTCAGAAAGTGAACTGTTGACACATATCTGGGCAGATAGAAAATAAATTGCTCTGCAGTTGCTCAGAAATATGTCCTGGGTGCTTTTTATTATGACTAGTGGTTGACTTTGCCTTCATTCTATGATATTTTAATAGAACTTATGCAAGCTCCGGAGGTTACAAGAGGCCTTGTAGGAGGCAACTTGTTTGCAAAGTGATGTATCTGCAGGAGGCATAATTGGTAGGGTGGGTGGGGAAGGTAAGTTGGTAACTTTTGCAAAGAAGAGACTTGATTTTAAGTTTTATTTATCAGGTTCTTGGGAGAAGGATGGTGATACTGGTGACTCTAAAGAAGCCTGGTCTTCAAATAAGACCTGGAAGCAAGAGCTTCTGGCATATTTCACCAAATTGGAAATGAAAAGGCCCGTTTCCCTCTGTGTCTATCCAGGCACATAAACTTGAGCAAGTTACACAGCTATTCTCGGGCCATTTTCTCTCCTTGAAAAGAAAAAGGTTTGTGCAAGATCCTTAAGATCACTCCCACCTCTAAAAGTCACTCTAGACACCTTGATTTGTGTTCAAGCACTGCTATTCCTCTTGACCTCCCTGCTTTTCTAGCTCGGTTTCCTGTTCATTCTAAAGAGTATGTACAGATCACTTTATACCCGCCTGACAGCTCTTTAACTAACTTGTGAATCCTTTAGGTAGAGTCCATTCCGTGCTCTTTCTCCTCACATGACCCCACCTTCCTTACCTCCTAGGCCCTGGGAAAAGTTTAAGTCTCTGTGTTCACCTCTCAGATGCTGTTTTGCACTTGCTTGGTTTTAATTTGCATATTGCACATTTCCCAACCTCTTTTCTTGGTAACCTTCCTCAACTAATATCTCTTCTCTCAAAATCTGATGCATTGAACATCTCTTTCAAGACCCTATGTAAGAGGGGCGCCTGGGTGGCTCAGTTGGTTAAGCATCTGACTCTTGGTTTTAGCTCAGGTCATGGTCTCAGGGTTCTGGAATTGAGCCCCACATCAGGCTCCCTGCTCAGCTCTGGAGTCTGCTTCTTGCCCACTGCCCCTCCCCGCTCCCCTCATGGACATGCATGTGCTCTCTCTGTCTCTCTCTCTCAAATAAATAAATAAAATCTTTAAAAAAAAAAAAAAACCTACATAAGGGTGATACATTCCAAAAGCATCACTGTAGATTGAACTTCATAAAAAACTTCACTGATAATCAAGAGCTGTAGGATTCTAGTCTTTCCTGCTCTAGTGGCAAGGGTATGAGCCACCTTGAGCCTCTCTTTTCTACTTTGGTATAATGCTTGCTTGTTATTTTGTTAAGTTTTTTTGTTTTTTGTTTTTTTGTGTTTTTGTTTTGTTTTGTTTTGTTTTAAGATTTTGAGAGAGAGAGAGAGAGAGAGAGAGAATGAGAGCCAGCACTAGAGAGCACATGAGCGGCAGGGAGTGGCAGAGGGAGGGAGAAGCAGACTCCCCGCTGAGCAGGGAGCCAGATGGGGGACTCAGTCCTAGCACCCTGGGATCATGACCTCAGCTGAAGGCAGATGCTTAACCCACTGAGCCACCCAGGTGTCCCCTGCATAATGCTTGTTGATAGGGTGGGGGTTGAAATACATCATAGAATATACTTGCAAACGTCTTTCTGAGAAAATAGAGAATATAAATCCATGAAGCAGGCCCGGGATAAGATTGCATAGAGAGTTGAAGGCGGAGGTCAGTAGGACAGGTGGTGCATTATTTCCTTTTTTAAGTAATTTGTGGGCCAAACCAAACATGCTTGGCAGTTGAATTCAAACACCAGGCCGCTGGTATGCAGGCTCTGAATTAGGTGGCCTTTGTGGTGACTTTCAATTCTAAGAGTGGATCTTTGAATATCTGTTCAACTCTGACTGTGTCTCTGCTAGAACGTATTATTGTATGTGTGCTATTATGTTTCTTTGTAAGTTTTTTCTTGAACTGCTTCATCTGTCTTGACTCTTGACTCATATATATTATGGGCATGCATTATTCATTTTATAAGCCCTGATAACACCTACCACATGCTTCTGCCCACATGGATTCTCAGTGAAAATTTGCATTGAAGATGGCTAAGTTAAGAGTTGAGAAGACTGTGGAAAAATAAGGAGAGAATGGAGAAAAAAAAGTATTTGAAACAGAGTAAGAAGCCACTGTAAGAAAGAATCCAAGCTATGGGGTAGTGAGATCCTGGGACCTACACCGATCTGGCCCTTTGACTCCACTATACGGTCCAGATCTCCAGAGTTGAGCAAGTGATCACTATACCCCATTTTCCCCAAAATGGGGAGCCAGGGTGATAGGCCCTGGGACTGTAATGGCTGGGTATTTTATTGTGCATGGGAAATGTTTTTGTGTATTCTAATTGTGTTAGAAAAGTACTGATTTCCCATTTACAGAAATAATAAGGTTTTCTAATTAAATTTTAAAACATATTAATTAAATCATAAGATGTAGTCTACGGATTTAGCAAAAGTCAATGATGGTGTTATACAAATTACTGGGTTTGGGGAAATCCCTTTGTTTTTCAAAGGAAGAAATTGACTTGGCAAAGGTCACAGCAGGAGGAATGTTCCCAGGAGCTTTAAACTCCTGCTTCTGCCGACTTTTTAATACGTTTGTGTCAGCAGTAATACTGCTTTATTAAATGGAGCTGTTTCCTTGTGGATAGGGGATAGATATATTAAGTTCAGCAAGCATTCTAATCACAGCGAGCCGGTGTGGCCCCGCTATCTGTGGCTGGTTACCAGCCACTCTCCCTTTATTAATAGGCTCCCTTTGGCAACGGATGGAATACAGTGTTTCCAGAAACCCACTAAAAGGCACAGCCTATTGTTGTCATCTTCTGTGTCTAGGGAGATTCTTCTCAGGAATGCATGTGTGGGCTCTATCTAGCCAGCACCACTCCCTCGCACACTCTGTATGTTAAATCTTGCACCCAAGTCCATTTGCTTCTGGATGTTCTAATGACTCCTCTAGGCTGCTCTTCATCTCCCCGCAAGTTGGAACAGCTATGGCATATCCAAAATCCTTAGAAACTAAGAGAACAGAGCAAGAAATAGTGACTCTTTCCCAGAAAGCCTTCAGGGTCCTTCAAGGAACTCCTTAGAACTTTGTTTTTGGTATATTGTTACTCCATCTACCAGAAACTCCTACTTCTTGATAGAAACTGGCTACCTGTTCAAGTATCCATTTAATTTTCACATGAGGAAATGACTCATTTAGGTCATCCCTAGAAAGTGGCCATGCAGCCTCCGACTTGAACAAGTTCAATAAAGCTGGTCACCCAGATCCTGAGGAAGGAAGTCCATCTCTGGGGAGCTCAAAATGGTATAAGCATGCTCCTCTGTTAAGCAGAAACTTAAAATTTTGCTGCAGCCAGATGTAGGACAGATTGGTACATCACTGTGGGCATTCTACAAGTTGAACAACACCAACTGCAGGAAGCCAATGTCTGAATTAATAACACCATTGGTTGGTCTCTCCTGGACACTTAGTAGAAGAGATTTGTCTAGAATGTTCAGTTTGTTCAAGAAGCGTTCTATCAACAATCATTTTATTGAGACTTTTTGTGCCAAGGATGACCTCACTTAAATAAACCTATGAATATGACCCTGTATTTCCTCTTTAGTTAAAATAAGCATATCATATTTAGAGGCATTTATGCATTCTGGAAAGTTCTGAGGAGTCATATGTTCCGGTAAGAGGGCATTTTATTCATCACTGCAGCCTTGTCTTGACTCTACGCATCTACTTCCTTCTTACATAAATGTTCTACCTCTTCTGAAATAGATGGTTATAACTGGAAAAAAAAAACCCCACCAAATATATGTATATGTAAAATACATAAAGACACACCCATATGCATGTGCACATGCACACACACACAATAATTTGGAGTCATTGTCCAAATTGTCGTGCCTAAAGCTATCCTGTATTAGCTACATTATTGTCAGCAAGTCATTAACTAATTTTTAAAGTGAGAATAATCATGAAACCTACCTCAGAGCATCACCATGGGGAGCCAATTTTGTGATGATATAAGTGATGAAAGGACTTTTTAAATTATAAAGGACCTTGCAAATGTTAATGATTGCCTTCTTGCTAAAGGAGGGGACAGAGAGAAAAAGAGGGCCATTCATCACATTCTGAGGCCTGCATGTAACCACCTGATGAATGCAGTGCCTGAGAAGGCTGAGAGGTAGATCTTCAGAGAGGAGTTCCAATGAATATATGATCCATCTCCACCAGCTGCCAGTGAAACATCCCCAGATTTGAATGTACAAGAGAACCCAGTGTGAAGCCCATGTCTACCCTAACCTGACCAGCCAGTTTCTGGACAGTGAGATATTGTGCAACTTGGTCCTAAATGGATCAAATGTAGAGCTGTCTTTTCCTCTAGCATTCATTCTGTTAGGTGTGTTACAACTCTGCCTTTGGCATTCGGTCAAGGATAAGCAATTATTGAACAAGGAAACCAGAGGTTTTTGTCTGTAAATACAGAGATTATTATGGTGAAGTCCATATTCTGACAATTGTCAATGCAGTCAATTAAATTGCAACTTGGATTTTAAATTTTATTTGCATCAGAAGACAAGAGTAGTATCTACTGTGAGTAATTCTATCCATGGTTAAATTCAACATTCCCACATGCAGTTGTAGAGGTTGTACACTGCACAAAGTTAGACTGCATCGTGCACACCATACACATCAGGTATTTATATATATTTTTTGTGACAATTTTTCTAAAGTGGCTTTTTCTAATAGTCCAGCATTTTACAATATGTTTCTAATAGATGGAAATAAATTAAGGTGTTGAATGGGATAGCTAAAAGAATACATTTATCTTATTTAAAAGAGTTTTATTTCTCTTCATGTGAGCCTTGGGTGTGAGCTCTTTCTACCTTGAGCAAAATGATAGTCCATCCTTTTAGACTAAAGGAAGCAAAACTCATTGTAAAAATTTTCCTAGGAGAATCTTCAGGTTATTTCTGCACATCAGAAGGTTTATTCAGAAGCTATTATTATTACATTATTATCCCACATTATTATAGAGACTTCCAGTAGTTAAAATTCTTCCTAGCCTTCCAATCCTCTGACAGAGCCAATATTCACATCTTGGCACCCTCCTAAGCCCATCCTCTTAATGATCACACTAAGCTATTTTGCAAAGATGTTGCAATTAATAATAACAAAACAACTATCTGAAGGATTGGTGGGCCTCTGTTAATGTGACAATGAGAGAAAATGATGGAAGGTCAGCTGTCAGTGTGTACTTTGTAGAAATTGTTCATAGAACCATGGCACTGTCTCTCACAGACTGTTCTATCCAAAGATTATCTCCTTTAGTGGTGTCTAGAGCTCTGTCTCTGCATGGAGGCTCTAGAATGGATTGGTTGATGTTGTTAGGTCTTTCCTAGTCCTGTGGTTCCTGGTTAGATCTTTGCACAAAGTAGAAGCTTCATCTGTTAATGAAGAACTTTACTTCTTTGGTTGGTTGTTTTGTTTTGTTTACAGGACAGCATTTTAGACATTTTATTTTTTTTTAAAGATTTTATTTATTTATTTGACAGAGAGAGACCCAGCGAGAGAAGGGACACAAGTATGGGGAGTGGGAGAGGAAGAAGCAAAATGCCTGCTGAGCAGGGAGCCTGATGCAGGGCTCGATCCCAGGATTCTGGAATCATGACCTGAGTTGAAGGCAGACACTTAACGACTGAGCCACCCAGGCGCCCCAGCATTTTAGGCATTTTAAAGTCATAGCTATGACCTCCCTTACATCTGCCAATGGAATACGTCAAGGAAACCAAGAGGTTGGGAAATTATTCCGAGATTCTCAGAGCATGGGAGGCAGTAAGTTAAGTGTGAAGGGCAGCAGTAAGCAGAGCCAGCCACATCACAATTGATAAGCTCCATTTCGTCTGTGTAGTGAGAATCCTAGTGGTTGAGAAAGAAGTTTCCATTGAACAGGTGACGAAATTGAGCATTTAAAGACATAGTTCTCCTTTTTGAGTTGCACCTTCTCCTGATACCCATCCAAGCATCCCTTCCAAAATGTTGAGGTGACACTCGTTACCTTATGGCCTGGTGCAGGTGCTGGGGACCAACTGTTGAAGAACAGACACTATCTCTACTCTTGTGGTTCTAACCGGTGGCCTACCCACACACCTGGTAGCACCACAGCTGCAGTCAGACTGTGTACCATTCTGAACATTTGCAGTTTGCTTTCCAAAGCTTGTTGGAATAGCTTGACTTTATGGTAATTGTTCAAAGCGGGATGCACTATTTGCCTCTCCATTCACACATAAATGCAGTTCTCCTCCAATGACACATGCACCTGTGGCATTAGCAGAAAATGTAGACGTCCATTTGCTCAGATTATTTGTGTATGTGCTCCAAGTGTCAGTTCAGGTTTTGCTGGTCAAACACGCCTTGTAATGGGCTTTGGTAATTTAACTCCTAGGAGCGGTGTGGTTACAGAACCCCATAAAAGTTTATTGACTCCTAGGTTGTAGGTTAGAATGTACCTCAGAAATTAGCTTCACCCAGTTTAATGACTTCATTACAGAGCAGTTTACGCGCTCTCAAGCACTTCCTAATATATTTTTTAACACCAGTTTGTAGCTATCATGAGCTATTTCTGTGTAGTAGGAGAGGCAGATTGGCTTGTTTAAATGGCCAAGATTAAAAAAAAAAAAGTCCCTGAAATGGGTTTCCCCTGTAGTGTCCAGGTGGTTGGGGACCTTTGCTGGTATCTGGTTAGAGATAATAATTTGAATACTGTAGCAGCTAACTCCAGTGCTATAAAGAGATCAGTGTATTAGTCTTTGCTTTTTCTAAGGGTGAATAAATAATGATTGCTCATAGCCATTTGGAAATTATATTTATGGTTTACATAAAACCAAAGGCAATAGATGTTGATGAATATTTATAGCCATTTATTAGTATGTATCTATCATCAAATGAGTTCGGTTTTTCTCCCTATGCCTAAATAGGGTGTTTTAGAAAGATTATTAACCCTTTTATGGTTCCCTAAGACATATTATTATAGATAACTAATGAACCATACATAATATGGTGACATCTACTAAACTAACTGCTTACTATTCGGTTAATGCGTTGGAGTCCTCAACATTTTAAAAGGTCATTTAAAAATAGGATTTATAATTTTTCTTTCAATTATAAATAAATGGTAATTTTTGAAAAATATGTAAGAATGTGTATCTATGAATAGGAAGATACAGTGATAATGGTACTCTCCAAGGAATAGGAGTATGAATGATTTAATTTTTTAATATTTTTTTCTAGGTTTAGAATATGTAGAAAGACAGAGATATCCTGTTCCTCAATACCTATCTCCACTATTTTACACTAAGTTTACAGTAAATTTTGAGAATATTTCCATTTTTTATTCTTCCTAAATATACATTGTATTGGCTGAAATGTGTTCTGTAGATAAACCACTAATCAGTTCCTTACTCCTGGGCATATAGTAGCCAGGCTTTCATTGATAATAATAATGTTTGTGTTATAATATATACAACTTAGTGTATATATTTTCCATACAAATTTTGAAGTGTTTCCTAAGGATCATCTCTTAAAAATGGAATTGCTGGGTGGAAGCCTGTCTCTGGTGCTTCTATCAATCCTCACTCTCTGAGGATTGCCTGTGTGTCTGTTCTGTGTCAGCTCCTAAGACCTACGGTGTGGTCCTTCCAGTCTCTCTCCACCTTTTCTTCCAACCATCTACACACACTCATCGCATGTCCCATTGCCTTGGACTGCTTCATTCTTTGTGAGGAACGCCTCTGGATGGATTAACAGGTAGAGTTAGCAGTGTCTTAATCAATAGAAATAGCAGTGTCATACCTGCTCTCTTTTTGACTAGTTTATATGTTATTCCTATGAGTTATCAACATGCCATCCGCTCAAACCTTCAAAAGATTGATTCTTAAGAACTAAAAATCAGGACCATCTACAAAATTTCAAATCCCAACAAAAAGACTGCCTATTCTGTCCACAACAACAATATTGACACAAGTTTAAAAAAAAAAAAAAAAAGAAAGAAACATAATAGTAGCTAACAAAAACTCCACTGTGCCAGACTTGCATTCTCTAACATAACCCCCAGAAAAGAAGTTTCCTTAGAAATTGATTTCAGGGGGCACCTGGGTGGCTCAGTGGGTTAAGCCTCTGCCTTTGGCTCAGGTCATGGTCTCAGGGTCCTGGCAGAGAGCCCTGCATCGGGCTCTCTGCCTACTTGTGATCTCTCTCTCTCTCTGTCAAATAAATAAATTCTAAAAATCTTAAAAAAAAAAAAGAAAAGAAAAAGAAGAAACTGATTTCAGAACACCTTTGACTGGGGGTGGCGTGGGGGTGCATAATTGCTTAATTGGGTTCTTGGTCCCAGTAGGATGTCCTTATTGATTTTCATTTGTTTTCTATTTCACTTGATGTGGTAGGGCTGTGGCAGGAAGAATTAAAAAACTATAAATCCAAAGACTGCTATTATTTTGTTAAAACTATTTTGTGCGTGAAAAAAAACTGAGAACTGGAAAGGTTGGGAGACTTCTGTGTGGTGAATTTCACAGGAAGGATTGAGCCTAAAGTTTAGTCTTTGATATGATATGCTACTCACTAGTCACAGGAGACTAGATGTAAATGTATAATTTAAATTAAATGGAATTTAAAATTCAGTTCTTCAGTCACTGTAGCTACAGCATAAGTGTTTGATAAGTAGATATGGCTAACAGCTACTATATTGTTAAAGAAACTGTTACATGAATGTTGTAGAACTTTTCTGTTATCCCAGAAAATTCTATCAAATGTACTGAACAGCTCTACTTTTTAACCTCCAGTCTAATGCTGGTTCCACTGTTCCACCGCATTCTCTATTGAAACATCTTTCACAGGCACAGAATGCATTCTAGAGTAACACTGCTTATTTGTAACTTTGTGTGCAGACCTTTTAAAAGCGATTCATTATTGCATTCCAGAGCTATCCCTAGGTTTATTAAAGCATATTGTAATGCCACTATATTTAAATTATCCACACTGGATGCATAATTACCACCTTAGGTCTTTTAATATACACGTCTCTTAATTTTGCATTTTTCTTAAACATATCAATTTGCACTTAACCATAAATAATAGCGTGCTTAGCTCATACATATCAATGAGAATCCCTTTTAGAAGTGAAAGATTGCTTGCTTAATACCAAGGAGTATTTTGGAGAACGTCAAATCCCTTGACAGATGCTTGTTGCTACAAGGATTTATTTTCTTCTGCTCATAGCTAAAATAGCATCAGTTGCATTTCGCTATTTGACGATATTGGAGGAGAAGGTTATAGCAAAATGATTTACAAATAGTAATTGCATTTCCCGGCTTACCTATTTCCATAAATGAGTCCAAAAATTTAATCTGGATTTGGATATCAGCCCCAACAATATATTTGTATCTTTACCAATCTCACAAGAAGGTGTTTGCCTTTGTTCCTGGTAAAAATGTATCAGAAGTTGTTTCATGTCCGGAGATTCACATCTTTTTCCATTTGATTTTGACTTTATGCATTGGCAAAGGAGACATTTATCTAGAAGTTGTGATTTCAGTGCCTTAAATGTCCATCAGTGTCCTCGTTATTGGTTGATGCCTGGAATTCCATTGTTAAGAGTTGATTTCTTTAACTTCTCTTCCTATTAAAATGAAAATATCTCTAGGGTAGGGTAATATTATTAGTTGGAGATGAGAGTTCAGCTAGGACATGAAGAATATGTGCTGGTTTTCTAAGAGGAAATTGGGAAGAGAGGACAAATTGGGATGAGAGCATTTGCTGTGGAAGAAAAACATGTGCAAAGACATAGTGCTATCTTTTTTAACATGGAGCTCAAGGTGTGTAAAGCACAGCATTGAAAATGAAGTTAAAGACGTAACCAAAACCCAAATTAAGGAGGTCTTGGTGGCATTTAGAAGGCTTTTGAACTTTATAAATGGAAAGGGCTTTGAAAGAGTTTCTGGCAGGAGAATACCATGAAAGCTTTGTATGTGTGAGAGGTTGCTCAGGCAACAATATGAAGGATAGATGGGGGAAGAGGGGTTTTGGAAGAAGGAATACCAGTTAGGCATTTGTGGGTGACACTAAAGCAAGGGAATTCAACTGTCAGGACAAAGGTGGTGGCAGGAGCACTGGGAATGGAAAAGTGCCCAGGATTCAAGAGACATTTAGAAATTACCCCGCCTTCCCTCCTTCACCTATTTCCATATAAAGGACTCAGAGTCCAGTCCCTGAGAGCTTTTCCAAACCTAAGAAGCGACACAGAGCACCCCGTTTGCTTCCGCCACTAAGACTGGCTGCGGCTCCACCTCCCTTAGAACAGCCCAGTCGTCTGCATCCTCATGTACCTCCAGAGCTTGTCTCGTCTCCTCAGCTAATGCATGAGCTTCTAAAGAAGCCAGAGGAGACTTTGTGTACCTTCCTGTATCATCCTCTATGGACACAAATAACAACTGGGATGAGAGGAGGCTGAGAGGGTGTTTCCCAAGTCTGCCAAATCATTTGGGAGCTCTTGAGAAGCAAAGATTCCGGTCCCTGCTACGAAACTTCAGACTAAGCAGCTTTAGGATGGGAATCCAGATGTCCGGGGTTTTTTTTTGTTTGTTTGTTTTTTTACTTACAGCAAATTCTGATAGCCAGCTAGGTGTATTCAATGATGGGCAGGGCTTCTAATTTGGACTGGGATCTTGTTTGACTCTCTGGTCTTAATCAAGGCTCTGAATTTGCATGGTCTCAAATTTGCCCATTTGAGGAATTACAGGGGATGGTACTGAGATTGCTTCAGTCATGGGATTTGCCTAGATGAGGCCGCTTCCTGCATCGTAACTAATTCCTCATCCTAGGAGTAGAGTATGTATTACTTTTCCCTGAATGTATTGCCTTGCAGTCCCTCATACTAATGTTTCCCATCACTCCTCCTGGAGGGGTCCTCTTGCCTGGGGATTCTCCCTGTGAGGGGGATGGGTGGGCACAGAATCAGAGAGAACCTAATGGCTGATGCTGTCACCCACAAACGAGCGTGGTTGACAGTCCTGTGTAGGCGAGCGTGGTTGAGAGTCGTATGTGGAACACAGATGGTGGTAGGTGGCTAAGGGTGTGTGGGGGGGGCTCTCTTCAGAAGCCCGTGGGCCCCTGTCAGCTGTGCCCTGCATCTTGCCAGCTTTTCGCCTACAAATCTTCCTTGGTTCTTGAGCCACACCTCAGGTGTGCTGCAAGCTTGGTAATTTGTGACACATTTTGCTGTGCCTTCTTCTTCACTGGGGAGCTCGTAGGAATTTTCCTATGCTAGCTTGACAGCCAGCTTCTCACTGAACCACTATGGATAAAGAATAATTGATACCCAGCATTTAAAATATATATATATATATATATATATATATTTTTTTTTTTCTTTTCTGTTTTACTTTCCTGGCTGTACTTCATGGGAAGAAATTGCTTATGGATCCATTAGTGCTGAACTGGTCTGCAAAGTGAATCAAGGGGTAAGCCACTTTTCCAGAATGAGAGACCCAGAGGCCAAACTTCCCGATGAGTGCCTGGGTCCTGCCACCTGCTCCCAGCACAGAGCATCATCCTAATCCCCTCTGGATGTCCTGTCTCGTGAGTGGCAGCCCTCACCTGGGATTCTGCAAGCAGGTTAAGCTGTAATGCCTTGAGGCATCCGTAATATGTAAGGATTAACTTCTTTCTTATGAATCTTAGAATGTCATTACTTTAGGTACCCTCCTAGAGACTTAAAAAAGTCACTCAAATTTTATGTGTTCTAAGGGTCAAGGAGGAACCGCCTGAGAAAGACCAGTGTCCAGCTTCTGGTGTCATGGAGGACCACCGCCTTCAGTCATTATTTCCTGAGGGTTATCTTCATGCCCTCTTTCACACTTATGGGCTGGTCCTCCTGGCACCATCCTCTCCCTTCTTCTTTCTCCTTTTTCCCCAAATTCTCACTGCACTCACAAAACCTTCCCACGAGTTCTCAGAGGACATGCAGTATGGGGAGGGGAAGACCTTTCATAAGTATGTTAAACTCTATCAACCGCAGTCATAGTCAAAGGTAAATAGAGCAGGGGGGGAGTAGAAAGAGGGACAGAAAACGGAGAGACGGGACTGAGAAAAGTGGCAGATAAATCTGGCTTATGCTGACAGGGAACAAAATTCCCAACCCTAGTACATGATACGCCTCCTAACCAAAAACCTAACTGGATTTTGTCTGGCACCACTCTCCTGCTGGAGGCAACGGCTGGGACCTGAGGCTATAATGAAGAGGCAGACAGGCCCTCAGGGAGCTTGCAGTCAAGTGAGTCAAGTGGGGAAACAGATTGAATCAAATTGCCACCCAAGTGCCTAATTACAAATTACAGTGTGTGCTCAATGAGGGAATTGGGCTGGCCTGGGGAATCTGGAAAAGCTTCACTGGGGAAGGTACATTTGAGGAGAGCACTGAGGGATGAGGAGGTATGCACTAGGCAACGAGGGCCAGGAGGGACACCAAAGTGTTCCCAGGGGAGGGAACAGAAGGCTGTGTAAGTGGATTTTTCAGTGAGAGTCCGAGTGGAGTAGGAGGGAGGGCAAGATTGCTTCATCCAGCGTTTTCTTTTGTGGCCAGGAGGAATTTACCAAAGTGGGCTGCCTCAGGACTTCCTCCGAAAGCCAGGTAGATGTGGAATTACTTGTGCTTTGAAGTGGCTGCAGTCCACTCTGTAAAACAGGCAACAGGCCAGGCTCTGTGCAGAAGCTGGTGGCCTGCAGCGCTCAGCTCTTGCTTTTCTGGAAACGTGTACCATACCGAGAGTTGGAGTGGCAGCTGCTGCCCTGAAGATTGTGCCCATAGCCAAGGCATAGTTTTACTCATAGTCTTGAACTGCAAATGCAAGCACAGACTGGCACAGTTTTAAAAGCAAAATTAGCACCCGATAATGGCAAGTGGTGTACAGGTGTAGAAAGCTATCTGTCAGTTCTAGAGAGATCTCTGCTTCCTTTGGCAGTGTTTTTAAATTGGCAAAAGTGTTCTGCCTCTATTTTTAATTTCATTTGATATCCCCACGCCATATCTGTTCTACAGATGACAAAACCATCTTACAGAAAGATTAAATGACTTAACCAAGTTCACACACCGTATTCCTTCCTGTCCCCCTCATTGTTTCTTACTCGGTAATCCTCTCGTCAGGATCCAGTTCTTCTATTTAAAGAAATACGGCAAGAAAATTGAAATCAGAATATCTGGAAAGGCAAACCTAGGACAAGTCTTGGTCTAATTTCTTACATGTACTCTACCACCTCAGCTCCTATACAGTGAAAATTTATATTCTCAAGAATAATCCCACACTGTCCTATAAATCATTGAAGGAAGATTTAATTTAGTTCAGTCCCATTAAGTGTATTTTATTGTACTCTGAATCATTGGTATGGGATACATATGACAACTTTAGGAGGCTAGACTATCACAATAAAAAGAAAAATCCATTTTTTAGCTTTTTTGTATAAACTAGTGACCACTCTACTAGTCTAGTGCCAGAAAGTAATTAACACACCCACAAACAGTCTGGAAGTTGGAAAGGCTGAGGACTCCTTGACTAGCCTGCAGCCCTCTGTTGAAACTTATGACTTTTCTAGAACATGTCTAAGTAGCCACGTAGATACAAGTGAGAGATCTATGTATTTCCACGCAGCCGTGAGAGAAGTCGCTGTCTTCTAAAAACAGCATGCGAGTTTTTATGACTGTAATGTATGATCAAGGCTTAGAGTGTATCATCTTGTTTGCTGTTAGAACTTGAATTTTTATATGAAAAGCCTATCTGAATTTTAATTTCATCACTACTCCTACAATTTAGTTATTTCTCGAGGAAGTGTGAGTATTGTTCTGTATCATTCATACAAATAAATGGGTATGTTTCCATCCTACCCAAGCCCGGCAGATTTATCTTCAAATTTCTTTTTTTTCAACATCAGAAATGAGTTTATGTATAAGAATTGTACAATCTGACTCTCGAACGGACCTTCTACTTTTCACTAAAAACTCTGAGGACTCGGTCATCATGCAGCGTCGCCCGTATGGGTAGTTCCTGCCACCCGTTCTTCTAAATATCCATTTATTTTACGGAAGGTATTATACTTACTGTGCTTAATTACAATGCTCTTTATAAATTATCAACTTAAAATCAGGATTCCCCTGAAATTTCCTTAGAGTGCTATGAGCTTCATCTGAGTCACACCTGCCAGCAACCAAGGCAGCTTTATGCAACTTAGAAAGAGCTCCCACCTACGAAATCTGGAGTTGTAAACAATAGGCTGGAACTGGGGCCATAAGGCAGAGGTTGTAAAGCTGACTATAAGCAGGTCAAATCCAGCTGTGATTATTTGGCTAACATATTTTTCATTTAAATATGGAGGTGCATTATTTCAGAGAAATAATATCAGCGTTTTGCCGCACACAAAAAATATCAGCGTTTTGCCACACACAAACCTTCTCTATTGTTCACTTGGCCCTTTGCATTCATTGGTGCTTCCTGCCAGCCCCTATAAGCAACCAAGTTGGTGCTACTTTTTTTTCCCCCCTCACTCCAAACTACATTAAATCCTCTGGTGGTTTTGTTTTTGTTTTTTAAAATTTCTTTCCAACAATCTGTAAATTAAAACCATCTAGGGAGTAGAAACGGGAAGGCTTAGAGATTTCTTCCAGTACCAGAAGCCTTTCCTGCCATTGATAGAGTGCAGAGCTTAACGACCTCTCTTATTCAAGCAAGGAGGGGATCACCTTATATATAATGGACTATGGACTTAAAACATGTAGACTAGCTGGTTCAAACCCAAACCAGTGTCTTAGTGAAGAAATTGTTTGGACAGTATTTGATTGTAGTTGAGCTAATGTCTTCATGGAGCTCTTAATGGTTTGCTCTGGCTTGTGTAATAGTCTTTTCAGATCACTGTTTCTGAGTCTAAAATGAATTAGCATACCAGAGGTCATACTTTCATTTTCTTGGGTAGTAAACTTTTTAACTCAGATAATTCCAGTCTTGGACAACTTTACATAGCCTATCAGATAAATGGGGTGGAGGCTTCTGAGAGGAGCTTCTTTTTTTTTTTTTTTTCCCTTTAAGATTTTATTTATTCGACACAGAGAGAGTATGCACACACAAGCAAGGAGAGCAGCAGATGGAGAGAGAGAGAAGCGAGCTCCCTGCTGAGCAGGAAACCCAATGTGGAGCTTCATCCCAGGACCCTGGGATCATGACCTGAGCCAAAGGCAGAGGCTTAACTGACTGAGGCACCCAGGTGCCCCTTCAGAGAGGAGCTTCTTAAGAAAATTAAAAAAAAAAAAGAAAATTACAGAGTGGATATTTACATAACAGTTACTTCAGCTTACCCAAGGATCTAATAATTAGATGTTAGCTACCCCGGTATTTTTAGATGATTATTTTATGAGATTTTGGCAGTTTGAGAATTAGAGTGAGTGGGTAAGTGGAAGGCAAAAAAAAAAAAAAAAAAAAAAAAAGGCATTTGGAAGCTCCTGCCGAGAAAAGTACTCTTTGAAAATATAAAATCCCCTCCCCTACAAATGTGAGATGCCCTTTTAATAGACATGGACTAATTGTCTATCAGTGGAATGGCAGAGATTTCAAATGATGGGAAGATATAAGTCTAAGGAAAGCAAGAAAGGGAGCCTCTCTCTCTATTCCTTCTTTGTCCATGTAAAGTTGAGAAATATATTTGTAGAGTATATAATAAGGATGGATGGTGGTGGTATTGGTGGGGTATAGTATGTGTATGTCTACACTGAGATTGGGAAATATCCCCAGGCAGTTCAATTGACTCATGTAATGTAGTGATGAGAAGGGTCTTCCAAGCATAAATCATAAGACATTGGGCAAGTTTCTTTATCCTCAAGGTATCACTTTCCTTTTTCAAAAAATGAAGATATGAGGAAAAACTACCTCAGAGGGTTGTTTTGAGAGGTGCACAACATAGGTGTATAAACACTAAATATCTGGGAGAAAATCCCATATAAGGATTGGATTAACAGTTTAAAGCCTTGAAGGGTCTCATCTGGCAAGGTTTTATATCAGACTGATCTATAAGAGAGTCTTTTTGTGATGCTCTCTGCCTTGTAGATGGAAGGCTACCCCCTTTAGATCAGATTCTGCTGTAATATGAATCACAGAGGACCACTAGGGAAAAGACTGTTTGAAATAGCACTGGTTACATCTTATCAGAAAGTAGTATGTTGGTGTATAATTACTTATCATTACCGCAATACATCATTTTGAAAAGTATTTCCCAACTGCTTCTTTTCCCCCTTATAAATGTATTATTCATATCTATATAAATAACAGTTCACTGAATTCATTTAAAGAAATCCATTGATTCTAGTAAATTATTAGACACATGTAACTGTCACTCAGGCAATAATCTTGAAACACACCACTCAGGATTTCTGGAAACTAACTCGGGGGATGAAGGATGAACAAAAATACCCTTCCATCTGTTAGCCAAACCGACTGCACCAAATAATTTGGAACTTAATTACAGAGTTGGCTACATTTTCAAAATGTGATTTCCAAAGGCTATAAGTTTTATTTAAATCTCTCCATGTTTATTTCCTCCAAGGACCATCACTGTTGGTTGCAAATTGCAGTTTTTAAAACCACTGGCTGTTAAAGACCCAAGGGTTAGGAGTAAATCCAGGGTAAAGAGAGAGGTGGAAAAAACTGTGGTCTCTCTATTCTCCCCACCTTTTCTGTATTCCTTCTTCTGTCCTGGACTAGCTATGAACAAGTCCACATATGTTCATGTACAAACAGACTATCAGAATACAGGACATCCAGTTAAAGGTGAGGCATACTAAAAAATAATTTGTTCTATATCCAAAACTCACATTTAACTAGATGTTTTTATATTTATATTTACTCAACCTGGCAACCCAACCCACTAGACAACTATTTTGTTTGAGAAATAGTATCAGAGTTATTCTCTTTAAAGGCATAGATGCTTTTATTAGGAAGTCTTAAAGACCAAACTTTTCAGGATCTCTAGAAATGAATCTCTTTTGGTGAAACTCTGGGCCTCACTCAAAGGTGGTTTAGAAAGAGAGTTCAGTTGGAAAGACCTTTCTGTTGTGCCTAAGTTTACAACGTGATGGAAGCATCAACTCATTGCATTCACAAGCCTGGTAGATGGAAAGAGGGAGGGAGTAAGACTAAGACACAGAAACTGTTGCATTTTATTTTATTTCCTATTTTTCATTGTAATTATTAATAAATGTGAGCGGAAAGGGAAGAAGATGAACTTTCCAATTCATCTCTTTTGTTACTCATGCCAAAATTCGCTTGACTCCTCTCTTTCTCTCACATCCCCAATCCAACCCAACAATAAAGGTTGTCAATTCTACTTTCAAAACAGAACCAGCTTGTGCCCACTTCCTACAACATCTGCTGCTAACAACCTGGTCCAGGATGCCATCACTTCCCACCTGAATTTTTGTAACAGGCTCCAAACTTGGCTCTTCTCTGCTTCCACCATTGTCCTTTTCTGTTTAGTCCCACCAGGCATCATGACTGATCTTGTTGAAACCTAAATCTGAGATGTCACTTCAAAACTTTCAATGGCTTCCATTTCACTCAGGGAAAGTCCTAACAGTGGCCTGTAAGACCAGCCCCACACCCCTCCACTGTACCTCTCTGAGCTCTGTAATGCCCCCCCACCACTCTTTTCCTGCCACACTGGCCCCCTTGCTAGTCCTCCACTGTATCACACAGCCCTGCCAAGAAACTTTGTAATTGTGTGTCCTCTTGCACCAAGAGTCTGCATGGTTTGCTCCCTTGGCTCCTTCAAGGTTTCATTCAAATATCTTGTTCTCAGTAATTGCAACCTTTCTCCACCCCACTTTTCTTATTTATACTTTTCTTCATGGTATGAACCATTGCTTATCCTCCATCTTTTCCTTGTTTGTCTCTAATTGCATATTTTTCCCACTAGAATGTAAGCTCTGTGGGAATGCTAGATCTTGTGTTTTTCTTTTATTTATTTCTGCTATTGCCATATCCCAGTGCCTAATACCTGGCATGTGGAAAGTGTTCCATCAATATTTGTTGAGTGAACGAATGGACCATTAACAGTTTTTAACAAATTTGTTTTATGAATTAGATAACTATCTGCACATAACAGAATCATGGGAGAATGAGATGTGGCCTCTTATGTTGGCCAGGTCACATTCTGCAGAAAATCCAAGACATGGTGGCAGGAGATGGAAAGGGCCAAGACAGTAAGGGGACAGTTGGATAGGCAGGTCAATATGAGGACTTTGGATGTCTGAGGAAGCATTAGGCATTAGGCACACCTTGCAAATGACATCAAGGAATGTTGTTGCATGATTTCATGATTTCAGAAGTAGCCTTCCCTCTGAGGCTCCCAGGTTATCAGGGATCTGGGAAGGCATTAAGAGCATTAAAAGGCCAGCCTTCTCTGGGTTTATGGGGGTCCTTTCTGCACTGTGCTATAGTGACCAGTCTGTTGAGGATCTTCTCTTCTCCTCTGTGCTCCTCAATTTCCAGTTCCCAAGTCCCTTACAACATTGTCTCCAGGAAGATCCTCCTAAGAAACCAATCAAGCCATGTCCTAGTCCAGCTTTCAGTTTGACATTTGTAGAGACACCAGGATGGCTCAGTGAGTTAAGCATCTGCCTTCAGCTCAGGTCATGATCCCAGGGTCCTGGGGTTGAGTTTGGCATTGGGCTCTTTGCTTGGTGGGGAGCCTGCTTCCCCCTCTACCTGCCACTCCCCGTGCTCTCTTTCTCTCTCTCCCTCTGATAAATAAATAAATAAAATCATAAACAAACAAATAGACAAAGAAACAGACAAACAATGTAAGCAGGAAAAGTTAGGGGTCCCAAGAAAAGGAAAAAAGAAACAGAGCTGATATGACACCAAAGTCATTTTAGGCCCCCAGCTGTTTTTGGTGATCTCTGCCCCACCAGCTCTACTGTATCTTCTTGTGCACTTCCTGCAGAACTTTCTAGGAGGTATTACAATTACAAAGAAATGCAAAAACCCCAGTACTTAAGGATTTTAAGGGAACACAGGAAATGCAAAAGGAACAGTCTCTACCAGGCTAGGAAACAGCCTAACCGTATCAGAGACACTAAACCAATGGTGAAACTCCCAGTGCTGTTTCAAAAGTAAGGATTGACCTAACTCACATTCTTGAGTTGTTTTTGCAGGATTGAAACCATACCCCAGATGGTTAATAAAATTAAAACTAGCAGAAAATGTAAAAGCTTATTTTTTCAGCTGTTTCTCCCTAATCAGCTATCGTTTCTCTTCAGACCACACTAATAGATCCACTAGCTGTCTGCAGGAGTCTGGACTCAAGGTTAACTGGTACAGTTTCAGCCTAGGAACATGCAAGGCCTTGTTTCCTGATAGGAGAGAGAGCCCCGTGCCCCATCCAGGTTTCTACCAGCTCCCAGAACCCGCTCGTAACCCTTGCCCCTTGTCAGTTACCTCTGCTTGATTATAGTGTTGGTCTCTGTCCTAGAAGGAGCACAAGCTTCCTAATATACCTAGCGGGGCAGGGGTAGGCATGTTTTCTGTGACCACCTCAGCAACTTTATGCCCACCTTTACATGTGTTAATAAAGCTCTTCCATCTGAATATTCATCCCAAATCCTAAATAAAAAGAAATGACTCACTGCTGCTTGGGCAACCATGGCTTTGGACAGAGGAGGGTTTGGAAGTTAATTCCCCGTGATCTCCTTATTTGCTGTAAGGTTGCTTTGTGTGACAGCTCCACCTGGGGTAGTCTCTGTCTGGAACTCACCAAGGAGCCAACTCTCATTAGTTCAGTTACGTCTTTTTCCCTATCGGGCATAAAGTCTGCCTCACCCTGCTTCCCCATCTGTATTTCCCTTTGGTCCTGCCTGTAGGCCAGCCGCACTGAGCTTTGGCTCAGTTGGCATATTCTTTTTTGATTCTAAAGTGGTCTTTGTTGCCTGGAGATCTTCTCAGCTCTCAAAATTCATATATCACTTCCTTGGTGAATTTTTTTTTTTAAGTTTCTCCTGAACACATCTGTTCATTTTTTTACTTAGGGTCTCCCAGCCCCTTGCACATACCTGGGAGGGCATCTTTGTATCTCTTCCACAAAGTGTGGTATATAGAAGGTGTAATAAGTGCTTCTTCAAAGGATTATTTTGGAAACTTCAGAGAAATCTTTTCTTACTCCTCAACATGGAGTTCTCTCTAGCTACTGGCTTTGCTTTTCTTGGTCCTTCATAAGAACCTTCCCCCAGTCAGACCCTATGACCCTGTGTACAGATGTGTTGGTTGAACCTGTCCCAAAGCTGGAAGGAGCAAAAGGTTTTTCTAGTGGTAGCTCTTTTGTTTTTAATACCGAAAGGCAAGATAATCATTGACCTTCTGCTTGCTCTTAGAATTTGCCACATTGGTCAAAACACGTCGTTACATGTTGTCAGACTTGGAGAGAAAGCATCCTTCATTTTAATTCTTTGCATGATTAAAGTCATTCAATTACCATTCAGTTTAGTTAAGTGGCTTTTATGATATAATTTTAGTGAGGGGAAAAATGATCGTCATTAAAATGATGATTGAATGATTTTTTTTTTTAATTATTGCAATAGATAACAGGAGAGAGGCTTTGAGTTAAGTTTTGCAACAAAAAAATCCTGGTAGTCAATAAAATGTGTTATCAGTAATGAAAAAGGAGTTGTTGATATTGTTAATTAATAAGTGATGAATTTGTGTGGAACCTGACACCTTGTTTACTCCAGTAACACTACCCCGGGAAATTACAGGGAATATTTTTTTCTTTTAAGATTTTATTCATTCATTTTACAGACAGAGATCACAAGTAGGCAGAGAGATAGGCAGAGAGAGAGGAGAAAGCAGGCTCCCTGCCGAGCAGAGAGCCCGATGCAGGGCTCCATCCCAATCATGACCTGAGCCAAAGGCAGAGGCTTTAACTCACTGAGCCACCCAGGTGCCCCAATTACAGGGAATATTAGTTTGTCACTCTTTACAAAATTTTTCCTTGAGAGAACAAGAGATAGGGGGAGGGGTGGGGATGAATAAAAATGGTTATGCTTTTAAAGTAAAAATTTCAAACTGTAGTTTAGCACTCAAGCAAAACTAATTGGTTAAAGAAAATACATGGTCTACATTACTGCATGTTGTAGAAACATCAGAACTTATTTAATAGCATATATTTTTCTCTCTTTTTTTAAGTTAATAATTGATGCTTTAAGTTGTATGTCATAATATTTTCTTCCTTATGAATTTCATTAGGAGATTTCTTTTCCATTCCCATCAGTGACATCCTGTGGATTGCTAAATACTAACTTGGTAATACAGGGAAAAAATTGAGACAATTAATAATGGGGTTCTTTTTTAAAGAAAAGTGTTCTAAGTTTGTATATTTTTAATACAGCTTATTGGATTTTTTATTTTTCTGATCCAGGAAGAGATAGCCTAAAAACCAAGAAATGCCCAGTTATTTGACTTTAGGTTCTGACACCAATTCTCTGAACATGGTATCCTACATTCGGTTCAATTCTGGCAAAAGCTGAAAGTCCACTAGTTACAGACCAAGTCCTTCACAAGACTGCCGGCACTTCAGATACACACTGCAAATCTCAGGGTCATCTACACTTCGGACCAAATGACTACAAATTTATAAATTCCCACAACCCCCTCAGGTTCCATCATTTTCTAGAACTTACAGAATTCACTGAAAGTGCTCTACTTAAGATTACAGTTTTATGTTAAAGGATGCTTCTCAGGAACAACCAAATGGGAAAAAAAAAAAAAAAAAAAAAAACATCTAGGACAAAGTCTGTGGGTCATGAGGGTGTCTGGACACAGAGCTTCTACACCTTCTCATAGAATTTGGCACATCACTTTCCCAACACATCAATGTGTTCACCAGTCAGGAAGCTCTTGGTGTCCAGAGGTTTTACTGGGAATTTATTATATAGATATGATTTATTGAATCCTTGGCAATGTGATTAAACTTAATCTCCAGTCCCCCTTCCTTCCTTAGAGGTCAGGCTGGCCCAAAGTTCTAACCCATGCAATTTGTCTTTCTGATTGCCAACTACCATCCTGAAGCTACCTCAGAGCCCCACCAGGAGTGGCCTGCTAACATAATAAAGACACTCTTGTCACTCAGGAAATTCCAAGGGTTTCTGAAGTTCTTTGCCAGGAACCAGAGACAAAGACAACCAAGGACAATTTTCTTTTTTTAATTTTACCACAAACTACTTTTATAAAAATATTTTGGATTTGGCTTTTTGAGGAGTTATTAAATCAGTTCAAGTAATAGTTTTAAGGTATTTTCTCTGTGCCGATTACCTGTTTGGGGAGGCAGGAGAGTCAGGAAAGTGTAAATTATGTTTCCTGCCTAGAGGTTTATTTCGGGAGACCAGATGAGCGTGTGGACCACGGTAACATTGAGAGCCGCCCATGCCAACCAAGCACTTGCTATTTATGTTCTCAATGTATCTTCATAAACCGCCTCATGAAGTGGTCCAGAAAGATAAGTAAAATACACTATTAGATTCAAATGTAGGTCTGTGCAGTTCCAAAACTATACTTTTCTACTAGCCTATGTGGTAATATAGAATGGAATCAAGTTATATGGAGAGGTAGAGGGGAACTGGTATTCTTGGTACAAGTTCAGAAAAAGGAAGCTTGGTGGCAGTTGGGAGAATCTGGGAAGGTGCTGTGGAAAAGATTGGACTCTGAAACTTGAAGACTGTGTAGAAAATGGACCCTAAGAGGAGAAAAGAGGAGATCTTTCTGATGAGAAGAACAAAATGAGTACATGTGAGACAAAAATCAATATGAGGTATTCATGGATGGATTAAATTTCTTTCCTTGATTATCTCTGATTATAGGGAAGTCACTTTCCTTTGAGTGCCTCTGTTCCCTTCTGCGTCATGCTTTAATGGAAGAGTCCTCCTTGCCATAAGCCATCTCAGCTGTAAGATACCTTCACCTCAGCGCTCTCAGTTCTGCCTCTGTAAGACAGTCACTAGGAGAATGAAAACTTTTCTGCTGGCCCAAAAGTCTGCTTCCTTCAGGTTAAACCAATCCAATACTTGCCCACATTCTTCAGCCCACATGGTTCTGAGATCATGTGTCACTGAAATTGTCTTCCTGGGTTAGATGGTAGTTAATGAAGTTTGTTGTGGGGTGCCCGGCTGGCTCAATTGGTGGAGCACATGACTTGATCTTGGGGTTGTGAGTTTGAGCCCCATGTTTAATGTAGAGATTACTTAAAAAAAATAAAATCTTAAAAAAAAAACAAATAGTCTGTTGTGACATCAGAGAGACTGGGATTTGAAGTGCTCCCTGCCATTTACCAGGTGTGTAAGTGGAACTGCCTTAAACCTCAGTTTCCTCCTCTATAACTGTCTTGGACATAGTGAAAATTATGTGAAATAAGGCAGTGCCACAAATAGAGTAAGTATTCAATTTATATGATCTGTTATTAGAGCACTATATCCGTTAGCATTTTCTATAAAGAAACACTTAAATTTAATAATTTAAAATAAAAAAATTAATGGCTTATGATTCTGTGTGCTCACAATTTGGGTTGTACTCAGCTTGAAAGTTCTGGTGATCTTGGGTGGGATCCGTTATGTGTTTGCCATCTGTTAGTGGTTGAAAGTCTCATGTGTCTGGTAGTTGACTGGCTGCAGGCTGCAGTTCTGGCCATATGTTTGCATCATCCATCAGGTCACTTAGGCTAGTTCACATGGTGAGGTCCTCAGGGTCCCCAGGAGGAGCACAAAGACTTGTTCTATTGTACAAGCGTTTTCTAAGTATCCACTGGTGTCACATTCCACTGCTTTTCCATTGGCCAAAGAAAGTCCACAGTGATATGACACCGGATGTCACTGATGTAAGGAGAGGGATATGGCTAATCTTCTAATTTACCCCAGCCTATTTTTTTTTTTTTCTCCCTAAAAAAAGCATGTTGCCGGCAATAGTAAAAGATAGATTACTCTGTTGGAGACTGAATTTGCATTTATCTCCTTTCACATATGTGATTTTGTACTTCCCTGTGTGTATATATGTGCATATTGGGGATGTATGGTGTTTTTATGTGTATGAGAGAGAGAGAGATGAAGAGAAGAAGGAGATAGGGAATTGATGGGTGACTAAGATGGTTAACCCGGAGAAGAGATGACTAAGTCAAATAGCCTTGGTAGCCTCATTCCCACCTGGGCAAGAGGACCAGATAACAGCCTCTAGCTCAGGCAACCACCTCTAGAACACTCCATGTCCTGATGATGCAATGGAGATCAAGGGTATTAGAATTTTCCCCAAGAGTTCCACTTGCCTCTTCATGCTGCAAACATGTGTTGAGGACTCTCACTAGAGTAGTATCAGCTTGAGTGGAGTCCGGTGCTGGCACAGTTACTCTTTCTCCCCGTCACCATAGACAAGCCATTGTGCTGATAGAGGCTTCAGCTTTTCCATCTATTTCATGAGGGTGTTAGATTTTGTGATTTTAAAAGTATCTTCTAGCCAGGACCCCGGACCCTATACAACTCTACAGTACTAGTTATTATTATTATTTTTTTAATGTATACATCTTCTGTCCTGGATCTTCAGCTCTAAGCTTGTGTTGATGGTGCCCACCAATGGGTGGAATGGAATACTGACAACAACAAAAACTGGACCAATAAAATTGATTTCTGTGGGCAGAAGTCTTTCCATGATCCCTTATATCCTATCACAAAGGGAGCCTTGCACTCTTTGACTTTTCTTTGCCCAGATGAGATACAGTGGTCAATGCCCTGAGACTTCTGTCATGACCTGGCCACCTGATGCAAACATGAGGTTGTTCCACCTTAAGGTCAAGATCAAGCTTCCTTTTCTACTTGTACCTGTTCTACAAGGGAGACGTTTGTTAGATTTGGAATAGGCAGAGTGGCATTAGCTATGGGTATCGGGCATTTACTTACCCTCTCTGAACCTCAGTTTTCTCACCAATTGAACAATACCTCCCTGAGTGGTGGTGTTATAAGGAGTAAATGACATAAGGTTCTATAAATGCCAAGGTTAGGACTTGTCTCTTTGTATGATTCCAAACAATATTTGTTTTCTTTTCCTCTCTTCACCTCTTTGCTGAGCTGATCAAATGGAATCCTATGTGCTGACTGCAGTACTTTGTAGCTCTAAAGTATGAAACAAATTGTGGGTGAGGATTACTGGCGCCAGCCCATGCTCCAGGAAGTTGGAAGTACCAGAAAGTTTTCACCGCTCAGAGATACCCAGCTGTGTTAGAGGCAACACTGGGGATGGTCCCGGGTCCTCGCCTCCAGTCGAAAGCTTCATCAACTGTGACTTTGTGCTACTCAGTTGTCCACCCACCACCCTGCGGAGGTCAGCGTATAGGTGGGGGTATACATATCACCTTACGTTCTAGAGCCTTAGACGATACAACCAAAACATAATCACTTGCCCTTGATTTGAACCCTGTGGGGAAGCATATATTTAGGTAAAATATCTCAGGACAAGGCTCGTTCACCTACCAGTGGAGTGCCTAACCCTGTGTCTTGAATAATCTTGGGCTGACCTTCTCCTTTTCTTTTATCTTTTACCCTTTGAACCAGAGAGCAACTTTTTATTGGCAAAGGATTCTCAGATATATCGGAAAGGCATTCAGTGAACACTAAGTGTTGTTTATTTCTTGTGGTGAGTTGATTTTCCCCCTTGAAAGGTTTCTCTTTGAAATGCTGCATAGAAATACCATCATTTCTCTTTGCCTTCTCAAGAGAGCCATAAAATGCTATTGGCTATTAGCTGAAATGTGGCCTCTTGGCTCCATTGATCCAAAGGGATTTGGGATCCCCAGGGTGACCAGAAATTAATTCTATACAAGTTATACTCAGAAACGTCCCTGGGTGCTTACATGGGATCTGCATTGTTCAGACAGTATTTTGTTAAGGCCCAGGCCAGTGTTATGAGCTTATTGGAAATTCAAAGACTAAGTCCATCCAGCATGTTGGATGCAAGACTATTAAGTGATTCACTTCTGGAGGTGAAGTCATTGGAGCTCATAAGGGCAGCTTCTGAACCTATGGGAATCGAGCCTAAGTGATCTCCCAAATCAGTCTTTGAGCATATAAAGGATGAGAGAGAGGCAAGAATAAGCATCTTACAAATGGTTTTAATCTGAAATACACAAATTAGCTTTAAGCAGGAGAGCTTGAGAGTAGGGGCTGAAATTACTGAAATGTGTCATTAAAGGGTTTTAAGAAGTCATTTTCTAAGGAGGGTACATTAGTGTCTGTGGGCATAAAGAATCAAAGGGCGAGTATGAGAGAGACTTGGCAGAGGGAATAACCTTACGAATGTAATCTGAGAAGTGAAACTTGTAAGTATTTGAGTTGTTTTCAATGCATATTGTTTGATAGGCTAGGGAAGTACTCCCTTTTATGGCATTAACTGCACCATGGGAATAGTGCAAGCTACAGCAGATGATGACAGGTTATATACGCTCCCCCTTGACCGCCTCCCTCCACTGCAGCTGGGGGAAGTGGAAGGCGTGTCCTTGTGCCCTCTTAGAGCTGGAGAAGCAGCTAGCCATTTCTCTAGCCACTGCATGTGCTGAATATTTAGTGAGAAGAAAAAACAGAAGAGGGGAGGCGAAGGAGAGGGGAGGGAAAGGAAGGATTAAGAACGAAAGAGAAGGGGACGAGGGGTGGGGGATGGCCAGCCATTCATAACTAGAGTGATTGATTCTAGGCATCATGCCAGGTATTTGTGCTCCCATTATCTCAGTTTCCCCGCCCGTGGCACAGTTAGTGTGAGCAGAATAATTTTATTCATGACAACACAAGTGGAAGGCATTCTGCTTTCCTGCTTCAACAGCAGTTAGAGCAAGGGACATTGTAAAATCAGGGGGACTACCCTAGTTCTTACTGGATGATTTTAATGTCTTAATAAAGAGTTCTGGGTGACCTGGGTGGCTCAGTTGGTTAAGCAACTGCCTTTGGCTCAGGTCATGATCCTGGAGTCCTGGGCTTGAGTCCCACATCGGACTCCCTGCTAGGCAGGGAGTCTGCTTGTCCCTCTGACCTCTCCCCTCTCATTCTCTCTCTCTCTCTCTCAAGTAAATAAATAAAATCTTTTTAAAAAGAAGTTTTTTGTTTTTGTTTTTTTTTTTTTTGGTTTTTGTTTTGTTTGTTTTAAGAAGATGGGAGTAGAGAATTAACAACTGAGTGAAAATAATGAGCTGTCTTGTTAGAGATTTAAGGAGGCCTAACTTTAGATAGTACAGTGCTGCCAGGTGACCCCTTTCAAGTACTTCTCTTTAATAGCCTATGAGATGATTCTGTAAGACCTCCCTTTGCGAGGCCTTAGGAAACACTCTGCACTCTCTTCTTCTAACAACTAGTGCAGAGGAGGGATAGAAGAGTTGTTAGTTGTTTTCTCACTAACCCATCCCGTTTTTAAATAGGATACATTCCTTATTGAAATGGAACATCACAACAGTACAAAATTGCAGTCTAGATGGTCTTGCTGATTAAGTATCTACTTACAACAAATCAAATCATGACATGCTGTTGAGCACCTTGCCAGTGCCTTTGGCCAGTGCTTCCCTTTCACTTGTCTGCCTCTGTGCCATTGCCTGAGAGACTCTTTCCATTCTGCCTGTCAAATCCCACTCACCTACCTAGACCCAGTACATAGTTCACCTTCTTTTTCAAGTCCTCTCCCCAATTCCCTGAATCTAGAAAGCCCTTCCTTTTTGCTGTGTCCTCAGAGGACTTTTATACACTTGCGTTATATACATCCTTTTTTTTGTCTTTAGTTATCATCAGATGTGTGGATGTTGTACCTGTGCTATGAGTCTGTAAACTCTTTGAGATCAGGGCCATGTCTTACTGCTTTGCTTCAGTGATGGTGCCCAGAAAGTAAGTGAAAGGAATTGATGCAAATGAGTTGTCCCCTAACCAAGAATGGTGCATAGTGGAAGAAATGTATGCCTGATGCATAAGTATCTTAGTAACATACACAATGAAAAGAAGATATCCTGGGACAGCCCACACTGACAAACATGGGTGTTAAGGTCCATGAGTGTTCTAGCACCTTCTGGTGGCAAGAGGAAGAACCGCAGTGAGCTGAAGCTGTTGCCAAAGCTTTGTAGATGTCTTTAGAACTTGAATTGGATATTGCATCATGGTGAAAATTTGAATGAGTAGAGGAGGAAAGAGAGAAGAGAGAAGTCAGGGGCATAGGGAGGAAGATAGAAATGACTTCAGGCTCCTGCGGATTGGTTCGGACAAACCAGGAAGACCCCCTAACAGTGCCTTATGTTTTCACCAAAACTGAGAATTCATAAATTGCTGTCAGCTATATTATATGTGATTCCATCTAGTAAGGTCCAGAGTTTGAATTCGAGTTTTTTGCAAACAGCATCACGAAGGAGACTCCACGGTGTACACAGTCAAAACCTACTCCAGTGGTACTAGGTCTGTGTGAAAGGAAAGTAATGAGGAGGAGGAGGAAGTGGAGAAGGAGGAGGTGCTGATCCCCAGAGTCCTGAAGGCTGAAGCAACATAAAATGCTATGCCACAGAAAGAAGGGCACAGATTTTATCTCATGATGTGTGCTCAACTCACACCTCTGATAAGGTATAAATGTAATCTGTGTTAACCAGGTCAAAGTTCAGTGCAATATAAAGGCATTCATTGCATTTATTTAGTGCTTCAGTCCCTTTGAGAACACAGCTGTATGGGTTTAGGAGAAAATTTTCTTAGTTAATGACTTAATCACCTCCTCAGGATTCAATCTTGATACTCAAAGCATTTTCTCCACCAAGCCTGTTTATGTTGGAAACCTCCAAGCTCATCTTCAGGCTTCTGCCCTGAGTTGCTACCCAGGGTCCCCCAGTGAGAGTGTCAAGAATGAGGGGTATTTACCTGAAGGTGAGACAAATAGTTGAAACCCCGTGGCCTCCTTAGCATAGGGATTGAAAAACCTCTTAGCGATCACCAGAAATTTATGTTTGCTGTTGGAAAATTGCTTTGGGAAATGATGTGGATCAGAGAAGTAAATTTTCTGTCAAGATAAACTTTAGTAGTGAGCAAAGCAAAATTTGGGGGAAAAAAAGGATCCCTAGGTGTTTTATCTCATTTTTATTAACATTCTGTAATATTTACCACAGCCGTTCTCTGTGAGCCAAACTGACAGTGGAAGCACTGAACTACATAGAAGATTCAGGAATTTCTCTAGAGAGGTTACCTCAGTCTCATTTTACAAACAGAAGCTGCTGATAACAGATGTGCTTCAAAAAGCTGGCAGCTTTTAAAAGAATTAAGGTGAAACATAAAAGCCCTAAAACCCCACCAAACAGAGACCAGGAATCCACAGCCTCTGGACTGGCCCAGACTTTTCACTGTTTCCAGAAATTGCTGTTATGCAGTCTGTACAGACGGTGGAGTGCTTGGACTAGCAAGGGAGGGGAGGGAGCTTGGCAGGGCACCAGCTCTGAGCACGATTCTTCTTTTCTTTTTCCCAAAGAGCTGAGCCTGGTAAAAAATAAAAACACAAACAGACCCTTTCCCTCTTTCCCATCTGCTTTCATCCCAATTCTTTGGGGTTGGTAGCCCTGGGTGAACCGGCAGAGCCCAGCAGGCTGCTGGCTGCTGAATGTGTTGCTGGATTTTGCTGCCGTTCAGGGCCGCTTGGCCTGGGGTCCAGGAACACTGAGTCTCCTCAGCCCGCAGATAGGGGACCACAGCAGTCCCTGGGGCATGGGGGCTCCGAGAAGCAGCACGTGCAGTTCTGATGGCGGTCACATGAGCCAATAAGTGATTACAACTGAACTGAGGTTGACTTCTGCCTCCACCTTCCAGTGGAAGCCTCAGTCCAAGCTCTCTGGAGATGGAGCAGGTTATATGCTGCTGACGAGAGGCATGCTCAGAAAACGAGGACTGGTGGTTGACCTGTTGGCAGATCTGGGAAGAACCATTGTATTGAAAAGAACACCCCCACCCCCCAAAAAAAAGGTCAATTACCTGAGACAAGTTTTGGAGTACCACTGTGGCAGGGATCTTTATAAGCTCCTTCTTAACTAAGTATTGCAGCTGACTTTAATAGAGAAGGTACTATCTCTCCTTCTTCCCACTTATTACAGTTGCTAATCTATACCCCAGCCATCTCCTCTGTGGAGAAAATTTTTACATTACTAGTATAATGTTCTTTTTAAATTAACCTTGTGTAGCCACTTTTCAGAATCCATTTCCAGAAACTAGGTGTCCCTAATGCCTCTCAGTCCCCAAGTCTATTTAAATAAACATAGTGCATAACTCTATCTTGGTGACACAGGGTGGGAAAGAACATTACTTGAGAATTCACTATCTACTAGCATGTGGTGGACACAACACACATGATCCCTGATACTCTTCCCAGGAACCTGTGAGGAAACCAAATGTATGTCCATTTTAGAGACGTGGACACCAGGGTTCATAGAAATGAAAAAAAATGACCTGCCCAAAGGCCATTTGGTCAGACTCTGCATCACATGTTGAGGGACAAAGCCTAGTGAAATGAGGGCCCATCCCTCAAGGAGTAAACAGTTTAGCTGCCTCCCTGCTACATATGCTCTAGACAGAGGAGTCAGGAAGGACTTAATTCAGAGCAGTGACTAGCAGGGATGTTTGTGTCTCTGGAGGAGAGTTTGAGATGTGGTTCTCTAAAGTCATACTGTGTGGGTGGCCACCCACATGTCCCCACCCCTCTCTTCTGTCCACTGCTTCTATCTTTGCAAAGCACCTCAAAGCCTTTGAAGTTGTCACTTACATTATCTCATTTAATCCTCACCAGATCCTGGGGAACCAGGCTGTGCATGGATTATTTTCTGAATTTTATAGACAAGGGAATTGAAGTTCAGAAAAGGTGGTGATTTATGTACATCAGTAAAGGGCAGAGCCAGGATTCTGTCTGTTAATTCCATACCCATTTTTCCCCCTAAAATATCATAAAGCCTCCAAATAAAGACAACTCTGGGAGGTGTTGAGTGCAAGTTGAGTTGAGGTAAAACCAAGTTCCCAAAGTGGTATGCTGCTGTTCAAATAATCTCTAAATTCTAGTTTTCACTGTCAACCCAGACCTCCTTTGACCATCTCAAAGTCTTCAAATGGTGACCTGCGGTATTGCTTTAACCTTTTACTATTATCTCTTCCCCATGTTAATCATTGTCTATCTCAGTGTTTCTCAAATTTTTTTTTTCATTATCTTCCACTTAAAGAGATTTTTTTACACATTTTTTCCTGGTTGCCTCTTCTGAAATTTTAATACCAGACATTTATCCTATATCTGTTTATGTACTCTGTATGATATCTACACCTCTCAAGAACCAGTCTTTACCTCTCAAGAACCAGTCTTTATCACCTTGGTTCAATATTGCCCCCACTGGGAATGCATAGTGTAACTCATAAATATGAATTCAGTTAAAAGAAGAAAAGGGAGGAGGAGGAGGAGGGGTGGGTAGGGGAGGGAGGGGGAGGAAGAAGAAGAGAAAGGGAAGAAGAAGAAAGAAGAGAAAAAAGTGAATGAGGAGGAAGGAAGGAAGAAGGAAGGAAAGGAAGGGAGGGAGACTGGCTGGGAGGGAAGAAGATGGGAAGAAAGAAAAAAAAAATCAGCGAACAGAAGGTGGTCCTCAATTTCCCAATGGGTATCGCTTTTCCTGGGATATAGATTCATGTCTTGGGGTTTCACGTTGGCCAAAGTATCCTTAATATGCCTGTTCGAAGCAGGGGCAGAGCATTCTTGAACCATTCTGTGAGTGACACACAAGGAACAGACAGTGGTTTCGAACAGTCATCGCACTAGTTACAAAATAGTGCATCCCCTGGGACCAAACCTGGTCTCTGTCAGTGGTGTTGGGTAGATCTGTGAGGAGGGTGGAACCTTTCCTTGGGGGAAGTTTGATGATTTCACCATTTTACCTGCTGATAAGCAATAGTAGAGAAGAATGTACTGGAAATGACTCCTACCCACCCCACCCCCTTAACTCCACACCCTGCCTACTAAATGGAACAACTAAAAGGAAAGCCAAAAATCACTGCTACCTTTGGAGAAAAGAAAGGCCTGGACAGGGACTTTCCCTGGAGCCAGCAGGAAACTACTACCAAAACTGAACTCAGACTCAGCCTCTTGACACATGAGCTCCTCTCCCAGAAGAGAGTCCTGCTCAGATGTGTCTCATCCCGTTACATTTGCTTGAGCAACATCAAACTGTAGCTGTTAGTACACAGAGAAAAAACATCCTTAAATAAACACCAGCAAATCTGTTACAGCTGAAGATGTATACGTAGTATCCCGGGGGCCAGTATGATTTAATATTGCTGGTATTAAATGAGAGTTTGGAAACTGGATAACAACTGTAAGCTGTGTAGTAGCTTTCCACCTTCAGGAAGTGAGTACACAGAGCAAACAGCTCTGATGTAGAGATGAGTTTTGCTGGTGGTCAAAGACTCCTAAGAACAATGCTGGCTATCAGCCATTAGCCTTCAGCTCATGTGCAAACTGGAAGTTGTCACCACACCTGCACAGGTCCACAGAGGTGCAGGCCCATGCACACACATTTTGCAGAGGTGGGTACATTCACCAGGGCTGCCTGACGTCGGTGGCAAAGAAAAGCCAGTTCACAACCAGAACAAAGTCAAGCAGGAGTGCAGAGGCCAAGGCCTGAGCCAGTTGCAGAGCTATGAAAGAATGCTTTCGGACTCTCTCCTCTGCCTCCTTATCTTTTTCTTTTACACCCAGTGCTTGCAGCAATTCAGATTTTTGTGTATCATCTTATCACAGAAGGAAAAGGGGGTTGTATGGCTTTGGAGTATAACAGTCCTTCCTGGCCATGTGACCTTGTTTTATTTATCTTTTATTAACAATATAAAATAATATAAAGCAAAAAGAAACAAAACAAAATGGAACACAATCCTTATCTAGCACCTACCACCTACCAGGCACTGTTCTAAGCACTTTACAAAAAATAGCTCATTTATTTAATTCTCAATACTACTTTACTTAATTCCTGCAACAATCCTGTCCCCATTTTCTAGATGAACAAACTGAGAATCAAAAAGGTTAAGTAACTTGCCAAACTTATTCGGCCAGAATTTGAACCCAAGCATTTTGTGTCTAGAGTCAAGTGCTTGACATGCCCTGCTATGGGAAGTGACCCTGGGCCAGTCATTGGACCTCTCTAAACCTCAGTTTACCCATCTGTAAAATGAGGATATTAAAATACTTCTCTGGACAAGGAGAGGTGAAGGTGTATTGCAGGGCTTAACTGAAGATGGTAAAGACTTAGCAGGTTGCCAGGCACCTAGTAAGGAAAATATTTTAATAAGCACTTACCAGGGGGAGGGTGGTGGTTGCCTTTTATACATGAAACAGGATAAAGTGGAAGTCTCTGCTGCACACATACTTGGTGAGTCTAGTGGGTCTAAATTTGTAGCACAGTCCTCTTCCTAAGGCTTCTTCTTCAAGTTAAACTGTTCTGTTGTTCATTCAACACTTATTTACTTAATCCCTACATAAGGAACATTGTGCTGCTTTGAGTGAATGAGTTGACCAATGGAGTTGGAGTTTAAAAATCTGAGTGGTATATTACCTTTTGTTCCATTTCAGTTACAGTGTGGTTTCTCAAGACTCTTTTTCCCTAGAGCATGTTTATTCTTTTCTTTTTGTAACTTTATGATTTTTTAAATAGTATGCAAAATAGGATCAATATGAGAAACTCCAGATAAAAATGACCTGGGCGGCGAGCAAAGGAGTGAGGCTGAATTCCAAAAAGGACCACTATTTTTAGAATAAGATACACGCAACACACACACACACACACACACACACACACTTAGTTGCAGGGAAATATGGATTTTACCACAAATGCAATCACTATGGAGCAGAGAGTGAGACAGAATCATACAGTATGTGGTGGTTCTGCAACTGAGAGACAAGTGACAGGATTGGCTTGGCCATCTGGGGACACATTGTTGCACTGGCCCATTAGTTGTGTATCACTTGACTTTTTCAGACCTTTTCTGTGGCAGACTAATGTAGCTCTTACTTGCCACTGACTGAGCCTTCTCCTTTTTCTCCGGGCTGCCTACAGTATCTCAGAGATAGAGGTCCCTGCTGCATGTAGTTTGCAATACTGAGAATTCTTCATTGAAGATAAATACAGTGATGGTGAACACCTAATAATACATGATTTTTAAAGAAAACACTGGTTTAAGGAGATAAAGTATGCTGCAAGATTCAGTCTTTATCCTGGCTTTATTTTAAGCCCTTAAACTATTGGCAGATCTGGTCTTACACATGAGTGATGGTCTGCGTTGTTTCATTTGAGGGGAACAAGGGAGGATCTCTTGTCCAAATATACATCACCCAGCTGCTTCAGTTCTTGAAGTTCTAGCACTGGAGCAATTTCTTTATTATTTCCCCCAAAGATCCTTTTTTTAAGCACGCATGCGCGCATACACACGCACACACAGTTACTACCATCCACCCATCCATCCATCCATCCATCAGTCCATCCATCCGTTTTCTACTGGGACTTAGTTTTCACATTCTGTAAAGAGTTGGTAGCAAAGAAATGGATGGCAGCAGTCAAGTGGAAAGGGAACTCTCAGTGCTGGGGTATTTGGAAAGAGTTGGCATCTCTTTGGATGTCTCTGAGGCATCATAGAAACTCCAGGGACAAAGAAAAGAATGTCAGGCATGGGCAGGGGTAGGGACACGAAAGGGACAGTGGGGCGACTATGATGCCATTCCTTGTCATTGTTGGGCTCCAATAGGGGAAGGAGAGGGTGCAGAAGCATATGTGCAGTGTGTTCTCCAGGACTCTTCCTGGAAGACTTATTAATTGATATGTCAACCAGGGAAGGAAAGGGAAGTGTTGGAAGAGGAAGGGCACATAATTTAGAAGAGGCAATTCTGGGTGTCAGGACTGGCAGTAACCTTGACCTTGTGCAGGCTATTTAACCTCTTGCCATTGGAGTCTTCTTGTCTTAAAAAAAATGGGACTAGTTTGTGTCTGCCTTGTGAGATGGTTGGGTGAATTAAAGCAAATAAAATAATTAATTGTAAACAGCACTTTGTAAATTATGGAGTGCTCCAGGACAAATTGCAAGTCCATCAATGCTTACACATCTTTTTCAGAATATCAGCCCCACCAGGTGCAGTCAGGTGGGGACTCCTCATTTGGCAGTGACCCTGTCCAGCCTGGCCACCAGCCACCATGTATAAAGAGCTGTAGTCAGACCTGTGGGTACAGTCAGTCACTGAGCTGCACCTGTTTTGATTCTTGTGACCCTCTAGCTTGGTGCCTGTCAACTTTGGCTGACCTTTGCAATCACCTGGAAGCTTTAAAAAAGTCTCCACACCAAAGCCACACTCCAGATCAATTAAATCAGAATCTCTCGGGGAGGGAGGGACCCATGGCATCTGTGTCCATTCAAACTCCCCAGTGGTTCCAATGTACAGATTTCTCCTGGCTGAGCAAGAGAAAGGAGGATGCAGATAGATGATGACTTCTTTTTTCTCATCAAGTAGGGGAGAAATGGCTTCCCAGCATCACATTAGGAAGAAGAGAATAGCCAATGTGGTAGACGATCATAAAGAAAGAAATGACTAAAAATGACTAAGGAGTTGAGTTGGTATATCATAGCTACTTAAGATATTTGAGCAAAATAATTCCCTCTTGCTCTTTTTTTCCCCCCTTACTCCCCTCCCCCACCTCTGCTCACCTGGCCTTTTACTATTCTCCCATCTCCCTCTTTCTTTCCCTCCCACCTCTTCTCATGTTACAAAAGGGCTCTCAATTCCAATATTCATTGTAACTGCATAGAATATAGTAAGTTATTTTAGGAGTCCTGTACAGATATTTTTCTGTACTTCTTCCCTACCCATTCCTACCCCACCCCACCCCTGCCCAGTGGTATTCATCAGCCTTGTTTTTTGTTTTTTTTTGTTTTGTTTTGTTTTGTTTTTTGTTACTGGGCCTGCTTCAGAGTGCATTCCTATGCCTCCGATCTCACGTGTGGGTGAGTGTGAGTGAGTCCTTGCTAGGATTTCCTTTTATCTCTTCCTGCACATTCTGAAACCCTATTTTCCCACCCACACATGCTTGTGCTTTCTCATCTGTTTTCCAGCATCCCCACCTCCTCTCTGAAGCCCTGGTCTCGGTGATTTTTTATCTACCTTTTCTCATTCATATGTAGGCAAGCTGCTGAATCAGAATATCTGGGTAATGGGAGTTGGGGTGGGGCGGTGGAATTTGCATTTTGCGGTAGCATAGGGCCCCAGAACTTGAAGTGTTCTTAGTGAACACCCGAATGAATCTACCTCAAGGCAAAGAGAGATTTAGCACAGTAAGATGATCACCAGATGAACCCAAGGCACATGAGTAACAGCACCAGGTTTAAAGGGCCCAGCTCCTGAGTTCTGGACCGTAACCTTCCAGAACAGTCACTTGCCCTGGACTGCAGAAGTGCGGTGATTCACCAGGGCCAGTCTAATGTGAATTGCCTTGTTTTTAAATGAACTCTCCAATTCCTTCATAACGTCCTATGCCTATAACTTCATTTACCTGCCTTGCTCTGTCCCCCAATGCATTTCCATTTGTGATGCCTGCGTCTCAGAACATCCCGTTTCAAGGGCTGTGATCATTTCCCCGATTCAGAATATATCCACCCTACTCACTAGACAAAGCACATTGACTTTTTTACAGGGAAACCCATTCCCACCTCAGAGACATTCCAGGCTTGGTTGGAGAAAGAGAAAGCACAAGCAGGTCGGCTGAATTAGTTCTGGGAGGAATATCATGTTTCTCATTTTCCTTCTTGTTAAGTAAATATCCACTGTTAACTTGATTTTTTTTTCCTGTTTCCTAAATGAGGTATTGCTAAGAAAAAGTGGGTCAATTGAGGGTTCTGACAAGTTTCGTCCCAGTTAATTTAAGTTTTGCCATATGTTCTCTGAGAACCATGTGCTAACTACAGGTCTTCTCACTGATTAGCAACCAACCTGAGGGTTTTTAATTTAGACTTTCAGTTTTCTGGCCAAGAGAGAGGAAGATTAAAAGAGAATAGATCTGGGCGAACCAAAACTTAACTCATCAGAAAGGCTATTTGATGCAAAGTTTGAGCATAATATGTTGGTTTAGGCAACCTCATTACTTTGAACCATGGAGTAGAGATTCTTAACCTCAGCACTCTTGACAGTTTGGAACAAACCATTATTTGTGAGGTGCTTTCTTGTGCATTGTAGGAAGTTTAGCAGGATCCATGACCTCTACCCACTAGATGCCAGTAGGCCCCACCACCATGCATGGAAAAAAAGAAAAATGTTTCCAGACATTACCAGTTGTTGAGTGGGTGGCAAATCTGCCCGTAGAGACATAGTCCTTTTAATGACCAAGAAAGAAATGTGAACAAATCCTCAACAAAAATATGTGGATGGATGCCTATACCTTATTCTCTTTGGGTCTAAAATCTTCTAGATAGAGGTTGACTGGGTGATTAACTGGACAGTTCTGTTTCTGGAAACCTGTGAGAGGTATCCTCTGTTGGCAGAGTCCTGCATTAGCCAGTTAACAGAGGCTAGAGCAAGCAAAGTCACCATGAAAATTCCTAGACTCAGACACTTGTACCTACATCCAACAAGAACATGTGACCATGTGCCCTGTGCCCCGGCTAGTGCTAGGCTCTGCTGGATGGAGGGGTGGAGGGAGCAACTGTTCAAGGAAACAAGGGATAGGGTATAGAAAAAGGCCACTGGACCTGAATACTAGTGCTCCCCGTTATGAGCTGGGTGACTTCACACAAAAAACTGAACATCTCCATGCCTCAGTTTCCTTGTGTATCTCTCACATATCAAGACCTAGCCAAAGGCTCCCATGCCCCGTAAATTTTATTCCTTGTTTTACATCTCCGACTAAACCTTAAGGATATAGTGGCCAGGTCCTAGGCTTGTGAGCAAAAAACCAGAGACCTTCAGAAACTGGGTCTACTGAGGAAGGCCAGAAAATGGTGCCCAGTCACAAGTTAAGAATTTTGCCACTTGGGGGTCCCTGGGTGGCTCAGACTGTTAAACCTCTGCCTTCAGCTCAGGTCATGGTCCCAGGGTTCTGGGATCGAGCCCCACATTGGGCTCTCTGCTGAGCAGGGAGCCTGCTTCCCCCTCTCTCTCTGCCTGCCTCTCTGCCTACTTGTGATCTCTCTCTGTGTCAAATAAAAAAATAGAATCTTTAAAAAAAAAAAAAAAGAATTTTGCCACTTGGATCCCTGGGGGAAAAATAAGAGTAGAATATTTTTAATGGAGAAATAGGTTTCTTAACCTTGAGATGGAACTTATTAGTTAGGAAGGTACTCTCAAAAGAATGCATTGACATTTGCTGGCACTTACCAGTAGGTAGCAGGCTTATACTCTCCTATAGCATGAGGAGCTCAAAAGGTCCCCCACTTGCAAAGCATCTACCAACTCATTGCCTGATCCCTGACAATACCATCATCCACCTTTACATTTTAATTGTGATTGATTTTATCAGGTCCTTTCCTGACTAATAGTTTGATCATGGAGGAAGAAAGTAGGAGGGTAATTAATGCTGGAAAGTACTTATGTAATGTAACCGTGTGTGTGGCTATATATGTGGTTATAGGAATATGGCTATATGTGCATATGTGTATGGTTATATCTGTGTTGTGTATGTAAAATGTGTGTGCATGTCCCTAAACTTCTCCTAAATATATATAAAGATTAATTAATAAAAATTAAAATATAAACTTCTCCTAAAACATGACTGTTTAACAGTCATATTCCTGCTAATTCCTCATTACTTGTTATTCCATCAGTGACAAAACCCAAATCAACCAACATAACTGCTTATCTAGAGGAGATAATTGATGCTTATTTTGACTACCCTGCAACATTATAATACCCATTCTCCAAAAAAGATATACATTCTGGCCTTTTGATAATCTCTCTGAGAGAGGCATCCAGTGCCTTTTATTTTACTAGAATATGTGACCCACCAGTGTCCCCTTCTCTGTGGTGATGCCAGATAGAATAGGCACCAAACCTGATGACGAGTCGATTAATGTAACCCAAAAACACAGGTGGCCCCTGAGCCCTCCTGTGATCTGGCTATAGTTGCTCATGAAACTGGAGAGGAGCACCATGTGGCGTTTGCCCCTCTAATTACTTACACATACTCAGAAATGTGTTGTTGATGCTAAGTCATACCAAATGTCTGCCTTCCTGCAGGCAGGGAGGAAAGGTAAGGCACACTGATACTTTGAGGAGCTTGGGAGAATATAAAAAATGGATTTTAAAGAATGTTTCCTTTTGCTGGAATACTCTTTTTTTCTGATGGCAACTTACAGTCTTGGGAGCATGGGTTGTGCTTGGGACTGGGCTTAGGACTGGACTTTTCAACCATCATGGCCGAAGTCTGAGTATCAGGGGTTGTCTTTTCTCTAAAGGAAGGCCAAAGCATTCTTTAATCTTCTCCCTCTGGCACGACCTAAAAGACTACTGGGTCTAAGACTGGTGTGAAAGTGTTATTTGTCATCAGAAAGGACTTTTTTTTTCCTATATAAATATTCGAAAAACCTCTATGCCATGGCTGAACTTTAATCATCTGGGAAGGTACTGCAAATGGGGGGTTAATCCATCACAGTGCCCAGGAAGAGACGTGAATTGTGGCCTTAAATTCTTTTCAGATAGCACAGGATAATGATATTAGCACCCTCTGTGGGAAGAACACATAAAAAGGATACTATGCCTTTAAAAATTAGATTCTCTTTTAAATGTTCAGTACTTGGCTTAGAGGGGTCAGAACAAGTTTCTTGAAGCTTAAAGAATAATTAATTTGTGAAAGAAAAGATTTCAAGTGCCACAAAACCTTAGTTAAAACTACTGATTTCCATTACCCTTCTCTTTCCCCACCCCATCTTTCTCCAAAGCAAGAGGTGCATGAGCATAAAACGATGTGAGCTACATTCCTGTTTGTGTAGAAAACATATTTGCTACAAAGACACACGATGCAAAGTTACACAGACACACAAATTAAGAACATAATTTTCTATGGCTGGCATTTGCTCTCCAGTTACCAGATTGCAGATTCCTCTTTACAATGATCTTTCATTAGATGTACGTGCACTTAAGTTCTACATATGTGATACTTAGTCATTTGGTTTGAGTTGGGGCGGGGGGTGGCCAGCATCATAAGACAAAGCACAATTATTCTCTGGCTTTTTCTCGTGACCACATTGAAAAAAGAAGAATGAAAGGAAAAAAGGTCTTGGGTATAGGAGATAAACTCTACAGTCTCAAATATCTGTATTTCTGGGGGTAGGGGGACCTGTGGTTCTGATGTTTGCCAGAAAGGATTTGCTTCTGGAAGCTTTCCCTATAAGCACACCAGCACACAGTCCTTAATGCACCAGGGTAGAAGTAGCCTTTGGCACTTGATTCCAGTAAACTTCCTATGAGATTAAATCAGTGGTATCCAAGGAACTTTCTTTCAATTGCACAGTTTCTGAATTTTTTTTTTCTTTCCAAAAAGGGCATGTTGTCTTCTAGAGACCCTTTACTCGAGTTTAATTACAAATGGCACACCCCTAAGCAGACCTTGTTCCTACTGCTCCTGCCCCCTGAGTGGTATGCTATTTAAAACAGCAGCCCTGAATTATCATGCATAGGCTGAATCCAAAACCTTCTCCTCAAAATTATCAAATAAAGCACCTCTCTTCTCGCCTAAATACATGATAAGAGCACGGTGTCTGTCATAATGTCATGTTTTAATTAGAAACAAAGAAGATGAAGTCTTCTGGTCAGGAAAAATGAGCTGGGGTGCATGTGCATGCCTGTGTGTGTGAGAGAGAGAGAGGGGGAGAGAGAGAGAGAGCACGAGCGAGCTAGAGAGAGAGGGAGGGAGGTGTTAAACTCTACTCTCAAGGTTTAGCATCTTAGAGACATTTGCAAAGTATTTCTCTCGAAAGGGCCCCTTATGTGCAGTATTATTAGGCAAATGGATTTCTCCCTAGGTAGAAGAGAAACCTACTACCAGTCCTCAGCCTAAGCAAACCTCCTGGTGATGAGATTCTGCATTTCAGACAGCTGATTTTTCCTCTTTAGGTAGGTGGCTAGAGGCATTTGCATTTGAGAGATGGTGGTATGTGTGTGTGTTTTCCCCTTCCCTCTCCCTACTATTTGAACGTCTCGAAAGAAAGAAAGAAAGAAAGAAAGAAAGAAAGAAAGAAAGAAAGAAAGAAAGGAAGGAAGGAAGGAAGGAAGGAAGGAAGAAAGAAAGAAAGAAAGAAAGAAAGAAAGAAAGAAAGAAAGAAAGAAAGAGGGAGGGAGGGAGGATGGATGGATAGATAGATAGATGGCAGGTTATAGGATCTTTCAGAAAGGTGAGCACCTGAGTTTGAAAAAAGATTTCTGGGCATGGGTATTGGTTCAGTTTTCAGCATCTGCTCTCCATCTCCATTTATTTCCATCATACATTTGCTTAAAGTGTTAGCGAGTGAAAGACCCCTCCCATCCAACACACAGTACTCCTCCCTCTTTCCCTTCCCTTCACCCACCAACTGCTACTACTCTTTAATTTAGTTCAGTAAGCAACCTAAATCTCAATGATGGACCTGGAAACCTGTGAAGGGGTGGGAAGAAGCAGTCATTGATCCCAACACAGAGAAAAGTAAAAGAGCTCAGGGAAAGCAGGCATTACACAAAAGGGCAATCTGAAAAGAGGCAGCTTTTCTGTTCCAGGCTAACAAATTATTCCCATCTCTGTAATATTTGAACACAGGGTCAATGGTGATCTTCCCCCATCCCACCCGACCCCTATTGCTTCTCTACCAAGTCTGCCCCTAAAGTCTCCTGATAGTTACCCAGTAGGCATTCAGCCAGAGGATTTTTCTCACTGTTCCCCAAAGTAACTAGGAGTGTGCTGTCACTACTGAGAGCCTAAGCTTGCTGCAGTCTTAACAGTGTGTTCCAGAAAGCACAGCTTTCATCTGCCAGCATTTGGATTCTGTCTTATTCCTCTTCCTCCCCTCAGTCAGATCTTGCTGAACAGGAGCTGAGGGTCTGTCTTTCACTTGGGAGAGTATAGAAAAGGGCACAAAGGCTACCACTCTGGTGAATCAGAGGCATAAGAGAATTATGAACCAGTGACATTTGGGGGTGAGACTTTGAATTGATTTGAAAGATGGTTGTTATATTAAGTGCAAAAATGTTTCTTGTTCATAGGACAAACAATCTGACACTGCCTTTTAAAAAGCTATTTGTAATGATTCCTGCCTTCAAGGCTAGGCAGTGATGCTCAGTCCTCAGTTCCACTTTCACTCGCGTTATCGTGACTGCACCGCACTCCCCTAAAAATAACACGAAAGGCCTTGCTTTCCGCCCCCCTCCAGTCTTTAGTCATATGGGGATAAATCAACCTCATGAGCTGTATTTGTTCTTCTTAATATTTCAAATTGAGTCTACTATGCTCCTGAATTTCTGGATTTTCCCTCTAGCCAATGCACCCTCCCCCCCCCCATACACACACACACAGGGAAGGACGTTTTAACTGTTGCTTCTCTTTTAACACAGGTAACAATTCATTTAGGTTACACCAGTCTGTAAAAACTGTAAATGCTATTTTATTTTAAACATTTTAGTTTACAAAAAAAAAAAAAATCAATGATTGGTACCTTTTTACACTCTCAGATTCCTGAATATGGACAGATCTTCAAAGGAAGGAAGGAGTTCTCATATGAAATTTAAGATAGACTGTCCTGAAGGTTGTGGGGTGGGGGTTTTGTTGTGTTTTATTTCGTTTTTGTTTTTAAGACACAATAAAGCTAAAATGTCAAGTCTCTGGGAGATATCCCCTTACAGTTTCAGTCAAGGAGCATATCAGAGCACAGACAAGGAGACCCCAGCCTGGCGCTGGCCGGCCGCCCCAGCTGCCCAGGTGTATTTGGTAGCGCACGGGTTGAGAGCCACTGGGACAATCACACCTCGCATTCCCTTGCGGGCTGCTGGTGGCAGGTACAGGATCCATACTCGTTGATGATCACCAGGGCTCCCTCAATGTGGTTCGGTTTGTAATCAACGTAGTATTCCTGGGCAGACATGGCAGCCATCTGATGCATGGTCTGTTTCTGCTTTTGCTTCCTGCGCTGCGTGACAAAGCACTGTCTGAGCTGCCTGAGACTGGCTGGGAAACACTTCCAGGAGACATAGAGCACCAGGACCACGATGAGGAAGGAGAAGATGAGGGCCATGGTGCCTGTGACCACTTTGTGGATCTGCACAGCGTTCTCGGCATGCTCGCCGCCAGGGAGACCCACGGTAGCCGGCTCGTGCGTGCCGTCGAGCTGCCCCTCCCTTCCGTCAGCGAGTGTGGTGGCCGGGCTGGCCAGGAGCCCCAGGTCACTGTGGTTGGTGACGGCTGAGAGCAGGTGGCCGCTGGTGGGCTCGGCATCCTCGCACAGGTGGAAGGCGTACACGGCGTCTAGGACGTCCTCGCCCTGCGCGTACTCCGGGCTGGCGCACTGCAAGTTGCCATCGTAGCGCCCCTGGAAGCTGCTGAGCCATGAGGCCAGGGCGCACACGTTGCGCCCACAGTCCCATAGGTTCCCGGCCAAGGTGATGCTTGTCAGCGATTTCCAGGAGTTGAGGATCCGGGGCTCGATGTAGGTGAGGCGGTTGGAGTCCAGCTGCAGAGACTGCAGGTGCGGCACGGTCTCGAACACATGGGGCTCCATGTACTCGATCTCGTTGCCAGACAAGTCCATTTTCTCCAGGTTCCAAACCCAGTCCAGCGAGCTAACCACAATGGCCACCTTGTTCCTCTTCAGGCAGAGGGAGTGCAGGGAGATGAGGCGTGGGAAGTGGGCGAAGTTCACCTTGACCAAGTCGTTGTGCTCCAGGTGCAGCTCGGTAAGCTTGAACAAGCCGGCGAAAGAGTTGCGCGCCAGACTCTTGAGCTGATTGTATCCGATGTCAAGAAACTTGAGGCTGCGGCAGTCCTGGAAGATGCGTACCGGCACGAACTGGATAGCGTTGGACCGCATGTGCAGCGTGGTGAGCTTCCGCAGCCCATGGAAGAGGTCGGGCGCCAGCGCCTGCAGCTTGTTGTACGAGAGGTCCACGCTGCGCAGGTTGGGCATGGGCCGGAAGGTGGTGTTGGCCAGTTGGGTGATCTGGTTGGAACTCAGTGTGAGTTCCTTAACTCGGCGCAGTTTCTGAAAGGCGTCCCCCTGCACCGAGCAGATGTGATTGTGATCCAGATAGAGCCACGTGAGCTGCATTAACCCCGTGAACTGGCCGGCGCGCAGCTCCGAGAGGCTGTTGTAGCGCAGGGACAAGCCCAGCAGGCCGGACAGGTTGTGGGGCGCCTCGGTGAGGTTGAGCGCCTCGCAGTACAGCAGCCGCCCCTCGCACCGGCACAGCTGCGGGCACCCGCTGGGGGCGGCGGGCAGCATCTGAAAGCAGGCCCCCAGCAGACACAAGACCACCCCCGAGGGCCTCCTCAGCAGCCAGTATAGACAGAGACCGAGCAGCAGGAAATCCATTAGCGAGAATCTTTCCAGAGAGGCTGGAGAATGTCCATTGGAAGCGCTCGGTCAGAAATCTACATCATATTTTATTCCAAGGGAGGGGGAGCGGGGGAGGGGGAGAAAAGGGCAAAATCAAATAAATATATTGAAATAAAGAAGGACCCCCCCTCCCCAAAGCCACACGTTCACCTCTAAGCATGCAGAAAGCTGGGCAGCATAGAAAGTTCACAGCCACGGAAAGATCAAAGAGATGGTGATTTGGTCCATGTTAGATGCTGCAGCAAAGAAAAGGGAGGAAAAAAAAATCTTCGGGAAAGAATTTAATTAAAAAGTGTCTTACCCACCCTTTTCCAGAGAGTGACAACCTCCATTCAGCTGCTCCCTTTGTGTGCAGGCTAATTATATGCAGGGCGAGAGAAGACCCCTCTGTGTTTCCGAGGCAGCCCCGGTCCGCGGCCGGCGGATCTGGCAGGCGCACAATGTCTCACTTTGCTGCTCGGCTCTGGGCTGCAAGGGCGGCTGGCGAGGCGGGGAGGCGACTTCTAGGACCCGCAAGTTTCCCAACTACGTGCCGGCGCCGGGCTTCGCCTTCCTGCCGCTGTCCTTTCCCTCTGCAGTTCGGACTGTGACGTTGTGGGGGGAAAAAAAAAACAAAAAACTCCAAACTCGGGGCTCACGACTCCCCTGGATTTGACAGTCTGGTTAATGTCCGTCATTGGAAAGGACCACTGACCGGCGCCACCTTTTACTCCGCGGAGACCGCCTGCCATTCGCGCCCGGGGCGGCTGCGGAGAGCCCGCTCGCTCATGCTTTTCGGGCGGCGGGCGGCGCGGGCGGCGGCGCGGGGAGCGGGGAGCGGCGCCCGGGCTCCTTCCCTCCGCCAGGCTGTGTGCGGCGCGAGCTTGCACAGGCACCTACTGCTCACTGAGTGTCGTAAGCTGCTCACGATTGTGCGTCTTCCCGGAGCACCTCAGACATGGGCAGATTGAAAAGGGGTGGGCATAAAACCAACATTTTACCGAGCCACCAAAGTAATATATGTTCTTTGATGAAACGGAAAACACATTCAGCTTTTTTGTCCATATTTCAAAAAAAGGGGGAGAGGGGATGTAGATGTGGGCTAGCATCATCAACGACAAGATATTTCCAAGCAGGAAACTGAAAGATTCTCTTCTCTCCCCCTTTCCTTTTGGGGATGTTTCCCCCTTCCCCCTTTAAAGCTGTCTACGTGTAAGAGACACGTAGGAATCTGTAGAGAAATCAACATTTGGTCCTTTGCTTTAGAAAAGCAACTTGAGAGAAGATAGAGTAAAGCAGTGATTGTGGGGGCTTGGCTAAGATTTTTTTTTTTTTTTCCTTTTCCCCTTTCCTTACAGGCACTGGAGTTCTGCAGTCAACCAGCCCTTTTTAGTGGTAGATGGGGAAATGGTTTCTAAATCCAGTGGGTTTGGAAAGCATCCCGGTTTGGTGGTATGAGACCCAGTGTGGCAGAACTGTATGTCTGTGTACAGCGAGTCCTGCCTGAGAGCCTTCAGGGACTTAATCATTCCCCTTAGATGTCTGTAAGGTCCCAGGTGGATTAAAGAAAGATTCTGCTGTATGACACCCAGGAGAGCTGACCCCAACATGCTGCACATAGTGATTACAGCACCCTGGGGTACCCTCTAGGAGAAAATGCTAGAGAATAAGCAGAGAATGAGTAGTTTAAACCATAATGAAGCCTACCCCCCCCCATACACATAACCCTAATTAAACTTAGAGACTGTTGCTAAATTGTGCCTTCTAAGTATGAAGAGAATTCTTTGCCTGATTATTTCCATTCAGAATCATCTGTAGGTGGGGTTCTTATAATGAGCTCGCTCGCCCTCTTGTTCCAACCAAAAGGCTTGGAGAGGATCTGTATGGCTATTGTCAGGAACCTGTTGATCATTTGTTGAAAAAAAAAAAAAAAATCCTCAGAGATGGCAGAGGGAAACCCTTCTGGAAGTGAGTGTGGGTAAGCCTAGCGTCTTGACAGAGATAACCAAGGATGTGATGGGGGAATCAAATGTGCATCTCCAGCTCCTCTCTTTGAATTCCCATCATCTCTGCTTCTCAGGGATTGAAAGTAAGTGGGCATTAACTATAGTGGTACTGACTTTGGTAAGAAGGTGGTAGGTTACCAAAGCTCCCAGGCTGGATTGACTTTGGACAAGTGACTGCATTGGTTCTTACTTAGCATCCAAGCTGAAGGCACCAGCCAGTGGAGTCAAAGTCATCAAAGACTGGTGGTACTTTTCAGGAAAAGTCCTATGAACAGGGCATGAATCATTACATTTTTTATTCATCCAACCTCTGCCCTGGTTATTTATCTCCAATATGTGTTATTTAATTGGAAGGAAAACAAATCCAAGATGTCCTGGACATCACATGTCATCTTAGGACTTAGAAGAGATTTTAGAAAATCAGGCTCCTTGGGGTCTCTGGGTGGTTCAGTGGGTTAAGCCTCTGCCTTTGGCTCAGGTCATGATCTCAGGGTCCTGGGATAGAGCCCCACATTGGGCTTTCTGCTCAGTGGGGAGCCTGCTTCTCCCCTCTCTCTCTGCCTACTTGTGATCTCTGTCAAATGAATAAAATCTTTGAACAAAAGGAAAAGAAAAGAAAATCAAACCCCTTAATTTTGCACATGATGAGACTGAGACACAGAGATATCAGGCTGTTACTCAAGGTCTTACAGCTCTCTACCCCACAGATGGATTTTTTGCTGTCCCACACCTAAGTGGTGTTCCTACCTTGCCATTCTTGATGGTTGCATCTTTGTCACTCTAGCCTCTTACCTGACTCTGGACTGGGCACCGGCAGTTTTCATCCTGGCACCTGCAAGGTGCTGCGGAACACTTGAGCAGACAAACAATTTCACCATCAAGTGTTTTCACCTTTTTGCCAACACAATTATTCCTGACAGCAGGCTGGCTGATTGAGCCATAAACTCTAAAGGGTGGTGGGGGAGGCGGGGGCAGGCAGGAGTAAACATTGGCCAACCATTCAGCAAGCACTGTGAGTCTAAACCACCCAATCCCCAGGGCTGCTAGGAAGAAAATCCTCCTAATGCAGACGGCTTGGCAAAGTGATGATGGAGCCTGCCAAATGGGCAAGAAGAGGTCCCACTTTGGATGTCACTTGATTTGTAGATCTGGTACAGAGAGGCAGAAGAGAATTGAGTGTTGGCAAGGAGGAAAGAGAATAAAATTAAATTCACTGCATTTATATGTGAGTTTTCTTCTAAGTATGCTACTCAAAATGTAGAAGATGTGTCTAGGTTGTAATTAAGATATATATATATATATATATATATATATATATATATATATATATATTTCTTTTCACATTATTATCCTGCAAATCATTTCATCTGGATGGTATCTTTAAACCTTTCCCACCTCTAATGTGGCAAGTTTGCATCTTTTCTACGCCTTTAAACCCTTTGGCAGAACTGTATACATTAACAGATTGAAATGAGCTTTATTGAAATTTAGCTATTCTAAGTCATCTAAGTTGCAGAATCCCAATTTATTATGTATTTAAAGCATACCAGCACTGATTAAATCAATGCAAATTAGATTAAATAAGAACAACATGAATCAAGTGTTTCAGCAAAGTTGAGTTGAGAAACGACAACTTTTGAGTCACCACAGCAAGTTGATATAGGCTGTTTTTTGTGAGTTTTAATTTCATGCTTCTCAGGGTCCAACACACTAACAAGTAAAAATGAAAAGAAATCCCCTGAAGTTCTCTCTTTCCCTGTGTTTGATCTTTTCTCTCTCCTTACCTGTCTTGTGAGAACATCTCATTCAGGGTATAATGTGGCTGTTGCATGTACTTGGTCAGTCTCTTCTTCTGGGCGAACCACAGGTTTCTGCTGGCAAAATGTTGTCTCCTTCAGTGTTGATTGCAGATCAGAGATACTTTACATGCTCCAAAAACAACCTTAACATTTTCCACTTTCTTATGGGGAATGAGCTTATCCCTGTCTTGCTGAGCCACCAGAGTACAGTAGTCAGACATCCAGAAAACCACCCCCAAGCCATCACGCCAACGTGTGATTGGGAACTGAAGTCAGAAAGGATGAAAATCTTGAAAATATCGTTTCAGAAAATGGAAGGAACTCTGGGGTCCACTCTGACTGCCAAAACACACTCTGGAATTAAGAGGAGGTAGAAGAACAAGCTTGAGACAGCTGGAAAGGGCAGAGTATAGCTTGGAGGAGGAAAAGGTGATTAATTTCTCCTCTTCTAAGCCTTAAAAATTAACCTTTGCATGATAAGCCCTCCGCTTTTTCTTGGTACTTCATGCTGTGATGGGGGGTGGTGAGGAGCAGGTGGGGGGTAATCACATACAGTTTTTAAGGGATATATCTTTCCCATTTCATCTCAACTGGAGATCACCTCCAATTTGTTTCTTGTAGTCAAAATAGTTCGTGAACCAAGAGGAGCAAGTGAAGAACATCTGAAATGAGCAGGTGTTCTGGGGATTGGCTTTCCATTAGTAGTCTTTGGCAGTGTTCAAGGAAAGAGAAATTTGAGTGGTGATTTTAATGTTCTGTCATTGCTGGCACCAGCTTGGACCTTGATCTTTATGCTGTTGTCTTTAATTTTCAGTAGCAGTGAACCATGGCTTTCTTTAAAAGGAAACATTTAGAGGAAGGGGAGGAGGGTGGGAGTCATAATTTCAAAAGGAGAGAATTAACTCTGTTGTTTCTGTGGGCACACAGCATACAGCTGGCATTTTACTGGATGCCTCTGAAGACGCATATGGGGCCAAAGGTGAGGGCCCTAAGTTTTCTCTCAGGAGTTCTACTTAGGAGAAACAAATTAAAGAGGGGAGGTAATTTTTTTTTTTTTTTCTTACCAAACTTTGTCCTCCTCTTAAAACTAGGTAGTAGTACAGATAGCACTGGGGAAGTACCTACCATGTTCAGTGCATGATGGGAGTAATGGAGGTGAACCCAAGAAATGCAGTGACTCAGTGCTTTCTTCCAGGAACTTTAGGTAGGAAGGAGAAGCAGACACTAAGGGACTTTGCCAATAATATTTATATATTGCCCACTGCCTGAGAGTATATGTCTCTAAAACATACAACTGAGAGATCCAATGGGACTGTGCTTAAAGTTTTCATTGATGGAAGTAAAGCTCATGAGTTTTACTTGAGTTTATGGACTCAAAATACAGGTGCACTGACAGGAGGTGTGGGCATCATAAAGGCTTTAAGTGCAAATATGGGAATGGGAATGCTTAAATCTTTTTGAGTGGCTCAATTTCTTCATGGCATGGGGAAGAAGGTAAAAAGGGACAAGTGGAACCTCTGTGTTGGGAAGAGGAAGGTAGGTAAAAGGCTTCCAATGCCATACTGAAAATTTGAGTTTGCTATATTCTTTTAGTCTCTGAGGTCTGCCTTATTTCAAGAGGCCTGTTCTGTTATGTGGGACCCTTCTCTGCAGGTTCCCTCTGCACTGCCATATGTTCTGATCTGTCGTATTATCCCTAACTGTTGTATCCTCTCTCGGTCTCTGCCTACCTTCATTCTAGCCATCTTCAAGGTTGATGTGAAATTTCTTTTATGAGTTCTTAACAGATTCCCCCGTAAAGTGATCTTTCATTCTTCTGAGCTCCATTAGCATCTTGTCTTTACCACTCCTACGCCTGGTGCTGTTCCCTTTGTATGAGTGTGGCAGTAATTTCTAGTATTTTAGCACTGAATGTGACGTTAAAGATCTTGGAGACTACAGTAAAAAGATCTTGACTGGAGTCCCTTCTTTGCCATTTTGTATCCATTTGATCCCATACAGGTCACTCCATTATCAGTAAAATAGGACTAAGGATGGCTATTTTAAAGGGGTCTTGGGGAAATTCAGTGAGATGGTGTGTGTTAGTGTCTTACAACTCAAAAGTGTATGCCTGGGACCCACAGCCTTAAAGTATGTTAGACAGGTGGAATCAGGTGTCTTCTGAGACCCACAGAATCACATCTGCATTTTACCATTAGCCCTAGGTTAAAGTTAAATTTTGAGAAGGATTCTGTTGAAGCATTGACAAAGTCTAACCTGAAAAAGGAACCCAGGGGTCACCAATTTCCTAGTATTATAACTGCAGAATTGAAGGGTCAGTGATGTTAATTGCCCGTGACTGTTGGTAGAATTTAGAAAAAAAACCCCCTTCTGAATCTTGTTCTCGCTCTGATTAGATTTCAAACACAGAGAATGCAAAGTCTGTGTCTATCATAGTAACCTGGTACTTGGTAGGTTCTTAATAAGGTTTGGTTTTATTATCATTACAGCAGGAAGAACAGAACCCTTGTATGTGCTAGCTTTAGGCATCTTCTACCTTCCTCCTCAGTATTCCTGTCACTGCCTATCTGCATGTATTTCTCATGGACATTTTAGTTCTACCTTTTCATTACTTTAGTTCTACCATTTCATTATTTCAGAAAAATAAAAATTAAAAAAAAAAACACAAGAAAAACTGAAAATTAAAATGAAAAATTTCACGTAAATTTCAATATCCAGAAATCAACTATTAAGTTTGGGGTATGTAATCTTTTAGAATTTGTCTATTTTGCATATATTTTCTAATAATGTGATAACATTACTCATATTCCTTTGTAACTATTTTTTTCATTGTGTTATTTTTTTCACGTTAAGAATACAAATCAATAGGGGCACCTGGGTGGCTCAGTGGGGTTAAAGAATACAAATCGATAGAATCATCTTCAGTGCTACAAAATATTCTATTTTATTTCTCTTATCCATCCCCTCTTGTTTACCAATTACTTGGTTTTGTTTCTTAGCTATTATAAAATGGCCCTGATGAACATTCTCACACATATACTACAATAGATTGAATGCTTATATCCCCCTAAAATTCGTATGTTGAAAAAACCAGTCCCGGGGTAATGCTATTTGGAGGTAGGGACTGGCAGGGACACTAGATCAGGAGAATGGAGCCCTCAGGAATAGAATTAGAGCCCTGATCAAAGAGACCCCCAAGAGTTCTTTGGCCTCTTCTGCCATGTGAGGACAGCAAGAAGATTATCTATGAACTAGGAAGCAGGCTCTCCCCAGAAACTGAATCTGCATGCACCTTGATTTTAGACTTCTAAACCTCTAAACTGTGAGAAATAAATGTTCATTGTTTAAGCCACCCAGTCTAAGGTAATTTGTTATATAGCAGCCTGAACAAACTAGGACATAGTCCTTTGCTTGTTTGGACAACTGTGGCCTTAAATTTTAATTCTAAAATTAGCATTCAAAGAGTGGGGACTTTTAAAAGACTTCCCATAGGTAATACCAAATTGTCTCCCTCAAAGGTTGTACACATTTCATCCTCAATAGCTCTTTCGCTGCTTTCTCTTCTTCTTGAGAAACTCTACCATACCACAAACAGAAACATCTTTTCGTCCTCTCTCCTTCGTCTCACTCAGGCACTGATTGAGATTCCTATCTGAATGTTCTCCCTGTCTTGGAACTATCATTCCTCCCTGTTCTGGTTTCTCCACTCCTTCCCATAGAGTCCGTTCCCACTTCAGATGGAGGGTTGGGCTTTGGAGGCTCCAGCGTTCCTTTTGGGAGTTCATGAGCATTTCAGTCTCACATCTTATTAAGTAGGCATCCAGCCAAATAATTTTCATAAAGGTGTTAATGTCTGAAAATAGTTTACTGCAGTGTTACTTAAAGTCCTCTGTTGGGATAAGAATGTTTAAATTTTTTTTTTTTTTTTTTTAAATGAACCAGACTCTTCTCTGTTCTGTGAGATTCAGAACATACTTTTGATTTCAGTTACAGGATATCTTGTTTTTCTTGGTTTCACCCAATTATTTAGGACACCTATTAACACCAAATGAATGTGCTAGGACAGCTTTGGAAACATCTATTTAATTGCAGTCCATGGGAACATCTGACTCTAACTTGGCTCTCACCCTACCAGAGTGATTCTAAGGTTTGGATTTCAAGCCCTATAGTAGGACACTGGTGCGACAACTTTTCCCCCACACCCACCCCAGGTCCCAGAATTTATGAAGATAGCTAGACAACACAGTTCTTCTGCTTGATATTAGCAAGGCTTACCTCCTCATCCCGGTCACAAATAATGAAACCAGTTTAATACTGTAGTAAGTTCTGTCTCTGATACATCTTGACATTTAATTATCTTGTTTTATAGAATTTTCCAAATGTCGCTAATTTTGTCCTAGCAGACACAACAAAAATTCCTAAGAACAGACTTGTTATGTTCCTGCTCTTAGGACCCTTTAATATCTACCTCCAAAAGTACAGAAGAAGATCAGATATGAGAGACCATACATGAAGAGCAGAGGAATAGCCACCTACCACTGATGCACATGCAAACTCTCTTGATGAATATAGTCTGGCACAGTTCTGGGTTCATAGAGATTCTTGGTGAATAGTTTATTAACTGGTTCGAATTCTTGCCTAATCAATAGCCTATGAAATCTGATTTAAATATAAATAGCTTCTAAGTATACTGACATGTAGGCACAAAATAATAACCCAATTTTTGTATTGAATTCACACAGATTTATTAATGTCATTTATACATGGTATCTTTACAAAGATCTCTTTTGTGTAGGAAATCCCCCACCATCCATAAACAATGAGCTTTCTGTGGTAAATTTACCTGCTCAGTTGGATGCATTTATGTCTTTATTTAAATCATCTCCCATTCTCCGGAACTACTTCTTAATCCCCCACAGACACCTTGAGAGTGCCTTTTAATTATTTAACATAAATGTCTATTACTGTTCTTATTTGTTTTTCTCTTAAGTCAAATGGAGGTTTAGCTGATGAGATAAAGAATTCGATAAAAGGTAGTCCCTGCCTCCAGTGTTCTCAGATCTGGATTGCAGGTGATGGGTAGCAAAGCAATTTGATTTGTGCCGTGGCAGAGATGTAAATAAGAGCGGTGGTTGGAGAGATTTCTCCAGCTAGTTGAGCAAGATCAGCCAGAGGAGCTAGGAGAAAAGGAGGAGGAGTTGACCAGGTGGAAGGGTGGAGGCCACTCCAGTTAGGACCCAAAACCTGTGAAAAAACCACAAAGGCTTCTGAAATGCATAGGGTATCGGGAACACATGTATGAAGAGAGATGAGACTGGAATGTTAGCTTAGAGCTAGACTGGGAAAACTTTCAACCTGGATTATGATTTCCAGGATGCGGGGACAGTAAATGATGGCCTTGAATGTGAAGGGCAGGGAAATAGATACTGGGAGGAAGAAGAACAGTTGGGAGGCTACCACATCTGCCCAAATGAGATATTGTCAGCCCAAGCGGGACTTACTCTATTAACCTTAGAAATGGATGGGGCAGGCCAAGTACAATAATAGTTTTGTAATGGGATTGGCAACATGTAAATAGTACTTTTTCAGAAAATTAATTTAAGATGATTTCAATAGAATGGGTTAGTCTAGGGTAAATGGAAAGCAAGGAAGAGTAGGATGTGGAAGCAAACTAACATCTAGAGCTAAGAGTAAGCAGTTGAAAATAGAACAGAGGTTATAGCTAGGCGTAGAGATTGAGGCATCTCTGGAAGGTACATGGTGGTTAGAGTGGCGGTGGTAGGTGCAAATCCCCAGACAGAGAGACTAACCTACAGCTGGTGCACCATCAGAAGTTCTCTGCCGTCTAGTAAGACAGAGTGGATGTGGGAAGCAACTGGATGACAGGGAATGGCAGGGCCCAGGCTATCTGGGAAGTGTATGGTTTGCTTAAAGTCTATCAAATTCTAATTTTTAAAAATCAGATTCTATTAGTAAGGAAGTGATATTGCAGACCGTATTCAGCTTGTGGAATACCTGTTTGCAACGCTTCTTTTAAAATAGTGTTCTCAACGTGAAAGAATGAGAGGGAGCAAAAGAGGTAGAAATTGCCTCAATAGGTGGGATAGTTTAAAAAAATTGAGAAATACTGTATAGTTTGTAGTGACCAGCCTTTAATATATAGGCATGGCCATGACCGTGTCATTAATATGGATTTCACGTGGCTGTGAAAAAGGAAAAAATATGGCTGACGTTGACAGGTTTTGAGAGGAGCCCAGATGGTCTAGGATTACTGATGCTAGGGGAGAGAGCCCAACGATGAGTAAACCTGCAAAGGAAGAGTGCGGCCCTGGAGCTGTCTGTCTAGGGGCTGTGTCAATGACTGGTCGGCATGGAGCGCATCCCTCTCCCAAGAGAGTTTGTCATTGGCATCTCACATCAGGGCTAAGATTGTTCCTTTGCGGGGGCGCCTGGGTGGCTCAGTGGGTTAAGGCCTCTGCCTTAGGCTCAGGTCATGATCTCAGGGTCCTGGGATCGAGCCCCACATCGGGCTCTCTGCTCAGCAGGGAGCCTGCTTCCCCCCCACTCTCTCTCTCTGCCTGCCTCTCTGCCTCCTTGTGATTTGTCTGTCAAATAAATAAATAAAATATTAAAAAAAAAAAGATTGTTCCTTTGCGGATGGACCTTGTATTACCTTCTCGAACATGAAACAGGGTGATGACTGGAGATCATGCCCTTCAGAGTGCTGTCCTGTATTTGCATTTTAGCAGAAAAATCTGAGACATTGAATAACTTACTGAAAAAACTTGGAATTTCTGATGCTATATCAAGCTGAAAAGTATTCTGCCGTTGATCAGCGATATGACCTGGTCAAAGTGACTTAACTTCTAAATAGAAGTATTTAACAGAGTAAAATAAAAAAAAATAAATTGAATTATAGAAATAGAGAAGCAGTACAAATGCCATTGCAATAACTATTTATCTCAATTTATATTAAATAAGACCAATGTTATATCACTTTGATTGAAGACAAAAAGGAAAAAGAATCTCTAGCACGATGGTATTAGACATCTCTGACTTAAACTCTTACTGCCCCTTCTTTAAGTACCTGTCACTGCTTCAGAGGCTGCATAAAAACAGAAAGAAGAAACAAAAAGCTTGGCTTAAGTGAACGATTATTTTATTTAGTTTCTGGTTCTGTGTGTTGGCTCCAGAGATCTTCTGTATGGGACAAATTGATGGTTCTCGCTCAAATGTCTGTGATCAGATGGAGAATTAGCTGGAAATCAGGCAATCTAGGATGGCTTCACTCACAGGCATGGACATTGGCAGGCTCTTGGCTGGGGCCCCGCTGACTGACTCAGTCACTCACTGTAGCCCAGGACCCCTCAGTTCTCTTTCATGCGGCCTTTCGTCCTCCAATAGGCTACCTCAGGTGCAGTTATGCGGTGACTACAGGATTCCAAGAGGGGCAAGAAAGAGCAAGTCCCAGTATGCAAGTACATTTCAGAGTCCAGAGTGCTGACCATAACACCATGACCCATATCCTTCAAGTCTCGCCTTCTGGCAAATTGCTGTTGTCTGTTGCCTAAAGCTAATTACATGGTCAGCCTGACTCAAGGAGTGAGGGTTAGGCTCCATTTCTGGATAGGAGTGGAAGAACTTGGTGGTTTTTACCGGTTAAATAAGGCATCAGTGGATTAATATTTACTCTGTCTGTAGATAGTAAATACTCTAAAACAATTTTTATTTCTCAAGCCATGTGGTCCAAACACTGTGGTCCAAAAGCATCAAGGACCATAAGCCTGGGCATCACGTAGAGCTTGTTAGAAATGCAGAATCACATATTAGATACGCTGGATCAGAATGGACAATTTTGCAAGAACCCCAGCTGAATCCTAAGTCTGATAGGGTTTTAGGAGCATGGTATCTCTTCACTATTCCTCATAATTCCTTTTGCTAGTTGCTATGTTCTCCTGTTGAGTGATAGATCTTTGATTTTTAAAGGTGCCAGAACTGTTTCCTCCTGCACAATTGAAACAGAACAAACATAGGTTTAAACAGTAAAACAGGTTGCTTCACAGCATGAACAGCTAGAGAGAGAGAGGGTATAACATTTTTCCGCTCAATTGTCCTTTGCCTATAAAAATATAAATTTAAAATTAAAATAACAGTACATAAATATTAAAGAATATCGTATTTAACTAGGAATCACCATTTAGATGTTAGGACAGTTTTTAACGTAGAAACTGCGAGGCACATACTTACTCTGAAACCGCCCTTTTACATTCCTGAACACTTGCTAACTGGACCTTGTTTCTCTAAAGGTTGAAAGATTGACTTTCCAACCATTAGACCACAAGTTAAATATCTCTGGAATGTGTGTGAGTCCTTAGGTCCTCTTTCGGCCTTTACACAAGTAATGAGACCAGCAGAACTTATGAAGCATCTAGCATCCCACTGGTCTCAACTCACAGGAAATACAAGTATACCATAAATTGTTGGGTTCAATTCACTTCAACCCCAGAAGTGAGGGGGGATAGGAGGGAGGAGAGCCAAAGCTTTCAACAATAAAAGTGTATTTCAGTAGGCTAAGGACAATCAAGTAACATCTAAAAGACTTCTAGCTTTTCTATAAATCTTTTTTAAAAAAGATCTTATTTATTTATTTGACAGAGATCACAAGTACACAGAGAGGCAGGCAGAGAGAGAGAGAGAGAAAAAGAGAGAGAGAGAGAGAGAGAGGCAGACTCCCCACTGAGCAGAGAGCCTGATGCGGGGCTCGATCCCAGGACCCTGAGATCATGACCTGAGCCAAAGGCAGAGGCTTAACCCACTGAGCCACCCAGGTGCCCCATCTTCTAGCTTTTCTAAAGGTCTGACTTTCCTCTGAGAGGAAGAAAGTGGTTGCAGCTTCCGGTGCCTTCCTCTGGTTTGATTTGACCTCAAGACTGAGGGGGGCGGGGGGAAGCAACAACATGAACACATTTTGCATTAAAGTGTAATGCTGTCATTCTGTGTGAAATTTACCTTGAGTATTCTCTTTTTGGAATGGGATAACTTTTTCTTTGAAGCTGTAATTAATGTTGTCTCAAATATTTGTGATCTGGGGTCCTGGTCTTGTCTATCAATTAGTCCACAAGTCACTAGCTAAATATCTGTTGAGCACTTAACCTATAGGCATATTCTAAGTATAGGACTACAGTGGTGAATGACAAGTAACCTTGTAAGCAAATGATAAATTAGATAATTTTTAGGTACCAATATGCTAGGGAAAGTTAAAATGGAACCAGGTGGGAAAGAGAAATTGAGGGAAGGGGCCTGCTCTCCTCTAAGGTTAGGCAAGGCTTCCTTGAGGAGGTGACATTTGAGTTGAAACTGTATGATAATAGTCAGCCGTTTCAGATTCCATGAGATATGCATTCCAAGCAGAGGGAACAGCAAGTGCCCAGGTCCTAATAAGGCCAAAGCAAGCCTATTTTCAACGGATGGTAAATGGCTAGTATGCTGCATTGAGTGAGACGGGGCTGAAAATATGAGGAGGATTTTAAACTGTGCTTTCTTCAAAAGTCAATGCACTTTTTATAAATCTGCACAAATGTTCAACAGCATCCTCATCAGCTCTACCAAACCTTACAGAGTGACAGTTCTATCTCAGGCGCTAAAGTAAAGCATGTTACAACATTAATTCCTTTCATTGGCTAAAGTTCCCTGGGATTGTCCCATTTTCCCAGCATACATAAGGAAATCCAGGTACAGAAAACCTAAGCCACCTACCTTAACACAGCTGGTGTTGGTCATCAGTGATTTTCCTATACTCCCTAGATTCTCTGTTATGGCAACTAAAAGAGTTGAATGTCATTCAGCCTTTTGACTTTGTAAACACCAAACCTGAGTTTTCTATAGTCTTCTTTTTCCCCAGAGTTCATCCATATAGACCCAGCAAGAGAGAGATGGGGCAACCTAAACTTTCCTCCTGGATTCCCACTCCTCCCGCCCCATTCCTTCCATCTGTTGCTGTTTGCATAGAAAAAGAACAGAACAGAGTACCAACGACCACACACATTCAGAAATCTCATTTTGTATGTGGGAGTCTGGATTCATTAACAAGTTCCTCAAGCTCTCCCTGCATTTACAACACCAATCTAAACATAACTCAGTGAAGTCATGGGAATAGGCAATGATCGGCTGCATTTTGCTGAGATGTCAATGTTCAAATACATCATCAGCTACGTCCTAGTGAATGGCTTCTACTTCAGACAGGTTGTATTTTCAACAGCCTCTAAGTAAATAGCACTCATTTTAATACTCTCTAACCTCCACATTGTCCTTCTGATTCTGACCCCTATTACATCCCACTTCCTATACAAGGGCTCTCATTCTCTAGTTTGTTCGTTTTCCCATCCACAAATCCATACAGTTACCCATCCATTCAAAAACCATATAGTGGATACTTACTCTGCTTCATTACTTGTACTAGTGCTAGGGCATATAAAATATTTGGGGTAGTATTCCATTCTTCAGAGAGTCTGTTCCCTAGTGGGGAATCACACTCCCAGAAATCCATATTAATCCATCCCTTCTTTGAGCTCTTACTCCTCTAAAAATCAGGCGTTTTGTTAAATACTGTCTTAAATTGCTCTCTAGTTGTTGCTGAACTTTCTCTCCCCTCCTCCCACCCCTTATATCTGATAAGTTGAAATTTCTCAGGAGCAAAACCCAGATCATATTTCTGGAATAGTGGAGTGACCTGAACATAGAGTTGGGATATCCATGTTTAAATTCTATTTTTGCCACTTACTAACTCTGTGATGGTTTTGGGTACCTTCCTTCTTTATATAGAGAATGGAAGTTGGATGGGAGGCTTTCTAAGATCCTTTCAATTTTGATATTCATGAAAATGTGAATTCTGAAGTATCCAACAAGGGCGAGAATGTGAAAGGGACACTCAGTATAAAAGTGCTAAGAGCTTGGGTGGTTTTCTACCTGTAATGTAAATTTGCTACTGGCTTATAGAATGGAACACAGCACAATTTAGAAAATTAGATTGTACCTTTCTTGTGAAACTAGGCATTTGGATAGGGTCTTCAGCTAGGCAGGGATTCTTCCCCAGCCCATACAGCAATACAGACAGGAGATATGACTTCATTATAAACCAACTCTATTTCTGTCTTTATTGAGTTGCTGATTTTACACTAGACATTCAACATTGGCAGTATCAGAATGGTCCTAGAAGAGATTTTCATGTACGTTGGTTTGAGCAATTCATAACAGATGATTAAGGCAGGCTTCAGTCCTGTGCTCTGGGAGCTGCTGTCAAAGGGAGAATCTCATCCTTTATCAAACTATTGCAGATGGTAGCCCGGCCTGGCTGCAGCCCTCTATACTCAAATGGTCACCTTGAGTTCCTTTGGCCATTCATATGCATAGGTTAACTATGTTCAGATAGTGATAACCATAAGCATTCATTTTAAAAATAAATAGTTCTCTAAAAGGACTTAAATTCTTTTTTGAATTCATCCATTTGATTTCAGTATGTCTATAAATTCAGAATATTGTTTAATGGAATCTACTTCCTTTCAATATGATTGCCTAACAAGGTCTGATGGATGCCAATTAGAATTTTTGTTGTACAAAACTAAGTTGTTGTTTGAGAAAATGAAATTGACATGTTGCCTAACTGGCTACATCTCTTCAAACCTAAACAAAGTTTGTTTCATTAGATAATGAGGTAACTAGTACATCTCTCCTATAGTTGTTGTGAACATTGAAAAGGCTTCAGAAATCTTTCTGAAATCCAAGTGTCCCTACCACTTAGGATATTATTCAACCAGTGTGGAAAGGAAAGTACTGTTTACTTTGATGGTTTTGCTCTTTCAGAATCCCTGACGGCTGAAAAAGAAAAGCAATACTGTATAACTTTGGTGATGTGGATATTGTATGACTGTATCTGGGTCTCCAGTTCCAGAATTCTTTCTACTCTGAGGCTATTGCCACATAGAACACCATCCCAGCTGTCATAAAATTTCCTCTTCTTCTTCTTCTTCTTCTTCTTCTTCTTCTTCTTCTTCTTCTTCTCCTTCTCCTTCTCCTTCTCCTTCTCCTTCTCCTTCTTCTTCTTCTTTTGTCATAAGATTTCTTGATTTATAAAGTAAACTAAGTGGCATTTACCACCCACCTAACTGCAGTGGTGTCAGGAGGGTTAAAATGAGACACATTCAGAAGCTCTCCAGAAATTTGATATTCTATATGAAGACAGTAAGAACTCATAAACTGGGGCTCTTCTGCAGTAACGCGAGTCTCTTGTTGAAGCCTGCTGTCAGGAAATGAGTCAGGGTTTTCCACCCAAGTATTTCAGGAGCAGATAACAGAGGATCGCATGCCATAAATTAATAATCAGAATGTCAAGGAATAGTTTTGCTCCAATTCTGAAATTCTGAATAGTTTTGCTCTGATTCTGAGATACTGCCTTAATCTTGGGAATTATTTTTCATCCATTTAGTAATTTGAAACAAGGATAAATATGAAGTTAACTATCAAGACCTAGGTTTCTTCATCTATAAAATGGAATCTGTATCTATGAAATGTGCTTGCTTTATAAGAACAATTTAAAAAAAAATAAACATGAGCTGATACACATACAGTAGGTTTTCACGTTGCATTCTACAGCAGTGAGATATTTTCATTGTTGTCAGTTTTGTAGGTCTACTAAAATTAGAGACCTACATTTAGCATTGTCCTTTCCTTTCTCTTTGGCCAAGTAGCTACATTTTCCAGCAAAGTGGGGATCTGTATTCGAAGAAAGCTTTGTTTTCCTAAATGTTTTTTTCTTGTTTTTCTCCAGCAGCCCTTGTACCTAACTCTAAGTAGATTGAATGAGGGTTTACCTTTTCTGAATTATGATGCAGGCAGCCGCTTGTTTCTAGAATGGTTTACTAAGGAATAGACGGGATATTTGAAACCACTCCCAGGTGATTGCCATGTGGAGATATAGCTCTTACTTTTATTCTTTATTATGATTTTATTCTTTATCAAGTGTGGTATAAAAAGAGGTGTTAAATTACTTGATGAGACTTAGACTTAATTATTAGTATTAGTCTTAGTTACTAATGCCTTATAACTTTTCTATCATTAATTTTGTGCATTTTATTTTATTTTATTTTATTTTATTTTTAGATTTTATTTATTTATTTGACAGAGATCACAAGTAGGCAGAGAAGCAGGCAGAGGGAGAGAAGGGGGAGGAAGCAGGCTCCCTGCTGAGCAGAGAGCCCGATGGGGGGCTCCATCCCAGGACCCTGAGATCATGACCTGAGCCAAAGGCAGAGGCTTAACCCACTGAGCCACTCAGGCACCCCAATTTTGTGCATTTTAAAGTAAATTATAGAGCTCATAACATTTTACTCCTAAATATTTAGTGTATAGCTCTAATTTATTGAAGTATAGTTGACATACAATGTTATATTAGTTTCAGGTGTATAACATAGTGATTCACAGTTCTATATAGTATGCAGTATTCACTATGATAAGTATACCATCTGTCACCATGCAGAGTTATTACAATATTATCAATTCTCTTCCCTGTGCTATACTTTGCATCCCCATGATTTATATATTTTATAACTAAAGTCCGTAATTCTTTTTTTTTTTAGAGATTTTATTTATTTGATAGAGATCACAAGTAGACAGAGAGGCAGGCAGACAGAAAGGGGAAGGCAGGCTCCCTGCCGAACGGAGAGCCCGATGTGGGGCTCGATCTTAGGACCCTGGGATCATCACCAGAGCCGAAGGCAGAGGCTTTAACCCACTGAGCCACCCAGGTGGCTTTGACCTGGGTGGCTTTGACCCCCCAAAGTCTGTAATTCTTAATCCCCTTCACCTACTTTGCCTATCTCCCCCAACCCTCCTGTCCTCTGGTAACCACCAGTTTGTGCTTTGTAAAAAATACTATTTTGTTTACATAACCACAATATCATTATCACACTTTAGCAAATTATTGATAATTCCTTAATATCATCTAGTGCTCAGTCCATATTCAGATGTCTCCCATTATCCCTCGAATTTCTTTTTGTTTTCTTTCTCTTTTTTTGAAGTGATGTTTGTATCAGGATCCAAACCGTGTCTCTGCATTAGGGAGGTGATATATTCAAGGGGACAAAGGGGGACAATAACTCCCAGAATTTCCCTAGGCAGCCATGGCCACCAGAGTATGCCAACATCAGCCATCATTCATTCACTTACTCAATTATTTATTTATATATTGGACACTGTAGCAGGATAAAGATAAGTGTGATAAGTGTGACATGTTCATGTATAAAAATGACTAAAAAGAATATAAGAAAAGTCCATAGACCAAGATAACATAGAAAAACTTGATAACCTACCAAGTAAATATTTACCATGGTTAGAATAAAATAGAAAGGACTCCTGGAGAAACAAGGAAACTTGACATTAATTTAGAGGGTTTTGTGGTTTCACACAGAGGTTGGGAGAAGATGGCCCTATGGATGGTTTTTCAAGCGGGACTGGAGGTGATGAGCTCCTGGCCCTGGACTAACTGGTGGGAACAGAAATTCTCCCAGGGGAATATTCACTAGACAAAGTACAATTGCTGGGGAAAGTGCACATAGAATTCAGGTGAAAGAAGTGTGTTAGAACCACCCAGTAACTTATCTTGTACATGTTATTTCTTTGTTGAATGGCATATTTTAAAAATAATTTGTGACATATAATGAATTCAGAAAATGTATGCAACTACAACCAAGAATAATTGTGGAACATATCTTTTTTAAAAATACGTCTTTTCTAATATATAAGAAGACTATATATTTTTAATTATGTTAATCATGGCAAGGTTTAGTTTTTGTGAATGTGTTTATACACACAGGTCCTAATGGATAATAAAATGCTAACTCACCAGTGGTGGGAAATATTAATGTAAGTTTAGTGTTTACTGTGACTGTATTTAATCAACATTTTATTTCTGCTAACATGTTTTTCGAGACTTGTCTCTGGCATGGTTTGTGGTCTATACTCTAGGAAAAACTAAAGCCTTTCTGAAGGTGCTCTTTATTTTATTTTCTTTTTTAAAAGGTGTAGTAAGCTTCAGAGAACAGTGTATATTCCTCTTGCTCAGGAAGCAACAAACAGAACCAAACATTGTTTTATATATGGTTGTATTTTTTTTAGGACAATACTCGAGACATGCTGGGTATGAATGTCTGTGCAGAATTTCACAGAACTATTTCATCAAAACACTTAACTCATTTATTTATTTTTTCTTTCTAGAGACCAAATTAATTATCATCTGATAAGCATCCTTAATTCTCTTCCTTCTACCACCAGGCTTTTTTTTTTAAAGTTAGAGCTACTAAATGAAACCCAGTATACTCAGTATAGGTCATTGTCAGTAAAATGTCCAGTGACTAAAACTAAGCAATGCAGTGGCTTCTCTAAGCCCCTCACTTCACGCTGTGTAAAAACAGACCCATGAATGGGTACGTGTGTGTTCTGAAACTGGAGAGAGATTGTGCCTTCTGCAGCTCACAGTGCACGTAGCCACTTCCCTGAAAGCCAGTGAACCTATTTACCATTGTCATAGTAACACACAATTTGGGCCCACGGAGATTTAATCCCAACAGGCAACTGTTCCCTTGCCTGGGCGGCTGCACTCCCGGCAGGGCTGGCTGCCGCCCCCAGGCTCCCGCAGCTCGGGTGGCCCCACGCGCCCGCTTGGCCCAGGCGCACACGCGCTTCCCCCGGCAGCGCCCAGCGCTGCGCGTGTTGCCATGGCGATCGGAAACGCGTGTCAGGCTAGAAGGGTGCCAGCGCCGCCTTGTCGGTTTTCCGAAACCGAGTCACTTTTGCTAGTTCCTCAGCATGTGGGAGAGATTCTCTTACCACTCGGTGCCAGTCGGGGGCCAAACTCCAAAACCAGGCTGGGCCGCCTCTCAATCCGAGAGAGTGCGGGCGAGCCAAGTCTATTTCCCTGCCGCGCGCGGGAGCCACAGACAAAGGAGAGCGCTGCCTTCCAACGTAGTTCCCTGCAGTCTGCCACCTGCCATTCCTGACGCCGCTGAAAGGCATGTAGTTTGGGAACAGGCAAAATTGCGGACGGTTTCTAACAAGAGAGCTCTCGTTCTTGAAGATGAGCCATCTTCTCGAAGAGAAATAGGTGCTCTGGGGGAGCACCACAGCTGCCACCTCCGGGCTCCATGCGGGCATCAGCCTGGTTACTGCCCACTAGTCGCATCTTCCCTTTCTTCTCCTTTGCATGTGGCTCACGGGTTCGCAAATCTGACTGCACAGCAACATCATCTGGAGAAAGCTTTTGGTTTTGACTTTTGTTAGAGACCTAGGCTACAACCCCCCCCCACCCCCTTTTGATTTAACAGGGCTGGGAACAGACCTGGGGATCTGCATTAGGCAGATTCTCCTGGGTGATCCTGATACGCATCCAAATTTGAAAATAATCTCCTTTCTTTCTTCCTCTTCATTTTCAGCTTTTCTTCGCATCTCTCATTCCTTCTTGCTTGCATGCTGTCTCTCAAAGTCAACTCCTCTTTTCTCTCCCCACATTTTTCCCTCTCTCCCTGCCTCCTCCTTTCCCCTTTCCCTCCACCCTCCTGCCCCTCACCAACTCCTGCCTGTCTGTCTAAAGGCTATCTCTTATGGTGTCTGTTGTGTTCCAGGCACTGTCCTAATGCTTGGGAGGTTTTGATCTCTGCCTCCGTATTAGCATTGGTGGTCTCTCAACATTGACCATCTTTCTTTAGTTTCTCCATACCTTGCTGGCTCTTCTTCTCTTTCTCTCTATGCTCCCATCCTGTTTTTCTCCCCTGGATCTTTCTCTCTTTCTCTTCTCCTTCTTTCCTTCCTCTCTCCCTCCTTTCTTTCCTTCCTTTTTGCTATTATAAATCCATGTGTGTCACTGAGCACCACAGATATCATGTAAGATTAGAAAGGTGCTGGCGTCTACCTGGGTTTCCAAGACACAGGCTCCTCCCATCAGAACTTAGGGTACCTCAGACTATAAGGAGCAGGGCAGAATTAAAAAAAGATGATACACACACATCCAATTCTTTGCTAATTACATGGAATTTGCCTTTTCTGGAACTGGGTGAAAAATAAGTCAGGTTACTCTCAGCGAACACTGGAAACATTATAGTTTTCATAATGTTTAAGAACCTCTTCATTATACTTGCTTCTCTTACAGCTGCAATTAAAAATCACTCTCTAGTCCAAAGAAAAGCATGTAAGAATGGAACTCCCACTAAAGGAGAAAATACAGAATAACCTCTTTGAATTAATTTGGCTGTTCTTCCAGCGATTTTACGTAAAGATACTGTTTTGAGTGGTAATGCATTGTTACAGATTCACCTGTTCCAAAGTTTCAGTTATACCTGTGTGACACCTGGGTGGAAAGACCATGAGAACCTCTCTCCAAAGTTAGGAGATTCTCTTTGCTTCTTTGTTCCTTAAGGCTTATTCCTAGGCCTGATTCATTGTCCCCGTCTCAGCTGAGATGTCAAAGGCTGAGTGTGAGGGCATGCAGCCTCCACGCTGAGCTCATTCCCTCAGTCTTCATGTGGATTTTAGGTTGAGCACTGCAAGTCATCAGGATCTCTGACTGCCCTGGAATAAAGCCCCTATTTAAAGATTTATTTATTTATTTGAAAGACAGAAATCACAAGTAGGCAGAGAGGTAGGCACAGAGAGAGGGGGAAGCAGGCTCCCCACTGAGCAGAGAGCCCGATGTGGGGCTCGATCCCAGGACCCTAGGATCATGACCCAAGCCGAAGGCAGAGGCTTTAACCCACTGAGACACCCAGGCACCCCTAAAGCCCTATTTAAAATGTTAACTCACTTAAAGATGTCAGGCACTCCCCAATCAGTCATCTAATCAACAGCTATTTATTAAAAAGTCTTCTATGTACAAAAATTTGGGCAGTGTAGGAGTTGAGAGAAATTTAAGAAGAAAAAAGTACAATGTTAACCTTTAGAGATCTGGAAGACTGATTTCTGTGAAAAGAGAACTAAATTCTTTCCTTAATTTCTCAGAAGGCTTGGAAGGAAAGCACATTTCTCAGCATGACCATGAGGCTCCACACCATTCTGCCTGCCTCCCTCACCTAATCTTTCATCGCTATCCCTCTTGTTGATTTTTTTCCAGCCTCACTTCTACTTTGATGTGTGCTCCCCCACCCCCATTTGCCAATCTGTTCCATTTTAGGAATAGCCATCATCGTGCCATCCCGATTTAATGTTCTGCCATGGCACATGCTACTCTTGGCCATTTTCAAGTTTATGGTCCCCTTCTTCTCCCATTAAAATATAACCTACACGAGAACAAGGGTCCTAACTCTTTGGTTCCATCTAAAAGAATACAAGTAATCAAAACTGTGTTTATTAAATATTTGTGGAGTGAATAAATGAGTGAAAGGCTGTCTGTGTTAATTGCAAAGTGAGGGTTCAGATACTAAACATTAGTGTTTCCAGAGGGGGAAGGAATCACTCTGAGCTAGACAAAAATTGATTAGAGAAGAAGGGACCCCTGACTTGGATGCTGTAGGTATGCAGGGTTTAGAGCTACAGAAAGAAAAGGTACGCTTGTTTCAGGTAAGGGAGGCATTTGCCAATTAAATCATCTAGTCTGTTTTGGCCCCAAAACGGTTACTTGAGTGTGGATGAGTGCCTTAACCTCAGTTTCCACTTCTGATCTTCAAGGTTGCTTGCTCTTCTAATTCTGTGATTCTTAAAGCTGTCTTCCCCTGCCCCCCCTCCTCAGGGAACTTTGGTATGGCTGTTGCTGCTATAGGAACAGCATCAGAGAAATCAGGTTTAAATGACTGGCTCTTTCTCTACAATATGAGAAGGGGGAAAACATGTTTTCCCTTCCTTGGCAAAGAAGATGGTTATGGCTGATTAATCAAGCCATTAGATACTGTTGTGCTGCATTCAGTAGAAGCCAATGATGAGAATTTAGCTTGAATATTCATGTTATAAGTGCTACTTGAGTTTGGAATGCTTATAGATTCACAGAATTTGAGAGCGAAAAAGGACCTTCGAGATCATTTAAACTCTGCAGCCCCTCCTCTATATCATGTATAATTTTATAGCTTAAAATGCAGAGGCCCAAAGTAACAAAGTGATTGGCTTATGGTTACATGAGGAGCTGGTGAGCAGACTGAGATTGCTCACCTGGCTTTCCTGACCCCCTTCCAGTGCTCTCTATATCAAACCTCAGTGAGCTTCATGTACTTGGCCATGTTACATAAGCCAAAAGAAAATCTGTGAGCAGTGACTAGGCATACTTATAGAAGAAACCCCATCATCAATTTCAGTTTCAAAGTCACAGTGGTGAAAGTGAGAAATACATGTTGAGGGAACATGCTGGCATTTGAAAGGGTATAAAGCAGAATTCATCATCTCTTTGAAGAGTAAGCAGGGTGCAATTTAGGGAAAGAGGATGCCATTGTTTTACTTCCCCCATATATTTTCTACATTACCCAAAAGCTGCACGCTTAAAGAGTAACACCCCGTCCCAATGTTTTCTCCTTTACCTGGCAGTACACAGTACACGGAGATGCATTATTTTGACTAATGAGTTTAGCTTTGCTCTTGCAAATAGTGAGTGTCAAATGTCATTCTTTCCATCCTCCAGCAGATGGCAACTCTAGTCTTCTTGTCATTGTATCTATTTCTCCGCTCAGATTTTGTCCTCCACCACCCCCTCCCCCCATGCCTCTCTTTCAGAAGTGCATCTTTCTGCACTACCAAGGGTTATGTTCACATGTGACTCCATGCCTTTGCCTTTGGAGTCACCACCTTTAGCATCTGATACGAATGGCCCGTCTAAATGTGCCCAGAAATAACAAAATCACAGATAAGCCTCCGACTCTAATTTTTAAAAAATAGGAAAAAGGGAAGGTAAAGTTAGAGATTCTAAAATAAGATGTACCACAGGGAACTTTCCATTTAAGGCAACAAAGTAGTTTCTTAAAAAGAAATAAAAAGTCAGTTTCTTCAGGTCTAGCTTTTAAAGGAGAATAGGTTTGATTAGATGCTCCTTAGCTATTGGTTAAAAAGTCATAAATATCTCCAAAATAACATCCTGGAGTGAAATCATGTCAAATTTGTCATAACTACATTTTTTGGTCTCCTGTAGTCTCCTCTCTTTCATTCTCCCCTTCCGGTTACACATACTCTTGCTCTCAGTGATTAAAAACTCCTGAATCTAGCATCTTTCTTTCTTTTCTTTTTTAGAAACCCCATTTCTCTCTCCAAGTTTATTCCTAAGCCATTGCTGATAAAGACCTTCATTTATCTCCTTCCAGTGTTTTCCCCCAAGTTCTGCCCCTGTCACCTAGACCCTGAACACTCCTACAGGACTGCAGAAGTTAGAACGCCGGCTGCCATTGGTCTGAGCGCAGCCTTAAGAAATCACCAGATCATTCCTGGGTTTTGGCACCAAAAAGAAAAAAAAAAGAAACCACCAGAAAAAAATAGCAGCCACTCTTTTTTTTTTTTTTTTTTGAAAGCTAGAAATTAATGATCACAGGCATGAGCAAGTCGATCCTGTCGCCAATTCCTCATTGAAAAGCTGTCTACAGATTCCCAAACTAGGTGTCCCAGATGTGCTTGCCTGCATTAGGAATGCCTGAGAGAGGGCAGAGATGGGATACAGGAGTAGAGTCATTTGTAAACTGGATTCAGTGATCTATAAGTGCTTCATGGAGGGAACTTCTGCTAACTCATCCTCTTCCAAAGAACCTAACCATTTTTTTCCCTTCAACGTTGGAGGAAAACTGCTACCTTAATATACTAACTACCAGGGAGTGCCTGGGTGGCTCAGTGGGTTAAAGCCTCTACCTTCGGCTTAGGTCATGATCCCAGGGTCCTGGAATGGAGCCCCGAATCGGGCTCTCTGCTTAGGGGGGAGCCTGCTTCCTCCCTCTCCTTGCCCTGCCTGCCTCTCTGCCTATTTGTGATCTCTGTCTGTCAAATAAATACATAAAATCTTAAAAAAAAAAAAAAATACTAACTACCAGACAGAGACTAAAGTCTAGTAGGTATAGTAACATAATTCTTGTTGGGGGGCAGGAACCATGAATCGTTTTTAGTTCCATTGATTCTGGGTTCTTTGGTTATTACTGTCCTTGTGTGAAAATATGAACTGATGCTACAAATGCTGTCCTTGCAAACAACGGATACTTGTGGGACTCCAAGTACGTTATCATTCACTGACAGCAACTAATGAAGACAGGGAGCTTACTTCAAACCAACAAATAATTAGCACTCACAACAAACAATTCACAATAGAAGTATAAACAGAGCCTTAATTAATTAATCCCCTAATTATCTGTCCTGCTATATCATCCACACCCCTGCTTCGACTTTAGCTATAACATATGCCCAAGACTTGCTTCTTTCAAAAAGTTTGTGATAATCACTTATCCATGTGCTCATTGTGGGCAACCATCTGCTCTGGAAGTCTCCTTCCCTCTCCTGTGTATACATGGTTTCATTCTTTTGTTACTTTGTCTGTTTTCTGGCCATTCGAATGCCTGGAAATGTGTACTTATTGGTATGGATAGCTTATCTGGTGTCCACTGTTGGATGTATTTCACAGTTACTATGGAATGGGGAGTGATCGATTGGTGATTCTGCAGTTATGAGTAGAACTCCCTGAACTCTCCATTTTGCTCTTTGTGACAGCAAACTCTCAGCTGTCCCTGTGCCCTGGCTCACCCACATTACCATCCCAGCAGTCAGAAAGCAGAGATTGCTTTCATTCTCCCTTTTCAGGGAAGGATGATCAGTTTTTTATTAAAGCACCAATAATGATTCTGGTTTTTTTTTTCTTTCTTTTGAAAGAGGAAGCCACGTTGGAAACTATAATGTGGTCACTTCAAGTTGTGTGAGGTTAAAGGGAGATGCATGGTTTTGTATTGCGAGGATGTGCCTATTGATTGGAGCTGGCTGAGCTGAGAGGCCAAACTGAAAGACCCACTGAGCAGGAGGGGCAGGGGTGAAGGGAATGGGTTGGAGCAATCAACTGGAGAAGCACGTAGCCCAGAGAATCAGCCTTAGTGACTGCAGTGGATAAGCCAAAGTCCTAGTGCTGAGCTCTAGGCTCTTTCCCATGCTTTGCTGGTGTGGGCAGCCCTGGCTTTTAAGAGTTGATTGTAGCTGGAATTTGAACCAGAGTCTACTTAGGGATCCTCTATCTGAGAATGGCTAAGTGGAAATAACCCTCATAATGTAGTGTGTGTGTGTGTGTGTGTGTGTGTGTGTGTGTGTGCGCACATGTATTTAATGTTATCTGCTGACCTGTATGTTTGTACAATGTTGTTGATATTCCTTCAGATGACCTTGCATATCATAAATTACTGTAAATGTTTGCGGAAAGTTACTGAGGATTGCGAAGGGCCATTTGCTCCTGCCTATGCCATGTGAAGCCGGTACCGCTGATTTCCTGTCACCCTTTATTTGATAGGTGTTCATTGGGGCATACGGGTGAGTAACCAGCCCATGGAAGATATGTACCGAGAAGTCCCTGCTTTAGAGAACTAATGTTTTGTTTGAGGAAGTGAGATACATACATTAAAAGCAGTAAGAGAAAAGTGCTCACATCATGGAAACAAATGAAAGCTGTAGTAAGGACTAAGAGGTGATGCAGAATAGTCCCATTGTGCTAGAATGGGCTCATCTCCTCTGTTTCTCTTTCCCCCACCCCATCATAATGGTGGGACAGTTGCATCGATTCTTTCCATAGAAATTTGCTTGGCAGAGACAAGCTTTCAGAACAGGCCCAAGAGAATGAGGAAGTCATGATGGTCACAGAAAACGTTGGGGACAGATTGGCCAGACCAAAAGGGGTGCATGTATTAGGATGTGGTGGGACCAAAGGACAGAGAAGTTAGGACAGGTTACCTCTCCAGGCACTGTGTGCTTCTTTCCTACTAGCTGATTATGTGGATTCTCTAGACACCTGCTTTGATTTTGTATTTGACTTTACCTGCTTAGACATAGACATACTCTGGCAACCCAGAGAAACCTTCATTCTGCATGTTAAAGCTGAGGATTGATTAGCAGGCTTGGCTTCTTAGCTGTCATTACTGGCTCTGGCCCTTTTAAAATATCCCCTTGCAATTTGCAAGATGTCCTGCCTCCCCTTTTCCTCCCATGTTCTACAACGTTAACCTGCCTAGACCACCCCTGTATGTGGCCCCTTCCTGCCAGTGCCACAGCCACAGCAGCTGAAAGACCCCTTCAGTTTGGTTGGGTTTCTCATTAGAAGCTTTTCTTGTTGGGGTGCCTGGGTGCCTGGGCGGCTTGGTGGGTTAAGCCTCTGACTTCCGCTCAGGTCATGATCTCAGGGTCCTGGGATCAAGCCCCACATTGTGCTCTCTGCCTGTTTCCCCCCCTCACCCCCGCCGCCCTGCCTGCCTCTCTGCTTACTTGTGATCTCTGTCAAATAATTAAATAAAATCTTAGAAAAAAAAAAAAGAAGAAGAAGAAGAAGAAGAAGCGGTTCTTGTGGCCTTCCACCAGTGGCCTCTCAGCAGCAGTGAACTTGTTCCGAATTTGTTGTGGAATCACCTTGTGCCAAGCCAAGTGCCAAAGGTGATAGAAATCTGAGCTCTCTTAATTTTTATATAATAATCATCGAAAGTGGAGTCGTTTAACGTACGTTTATTGTGCATGTTGTGTGACAAGTCCTGCAGGCATGTACCAGCAAACGGTAAGTAAAGACATGGACTCTGCCCACGGATAACTTATGTTTAGCCAAACACATACTTCTAGTGGCAGAGAGTGAGTCCAGAGGAGGGAATAAAATTTGTCCTGGATTTAAAATGTGAATCTAGGTCTTTCTGTCCCCAAAGTTATTATTATTATTTTTTTAATTCCCTGACTTCATCTGCCCTGTTCTTTTTTTATATTTTAAATCAAAATTAATTTGAAATCAGATATTCTCAGCAATGTTTCATTTGAAGGCAAGCAGACAATAAGACCCTTTAAGCCAGAGTGAGTCTTATATGACAAGTTATCACCTAAAGCAGGGAAATCATTTTTAGATGTCGTGTTCTGCTCTGGGTGGAGTTTTTAGCCTCCAGAAGCTGCCTTCTGGGGTCTCTCCAGGTCCAGGGGTCCATTGCCACAAAGTGGCTTGTTGCTCATTTTTGCATTTAGTACTATAGCAACGACTCTACCAGTGTCTTTATTAAAACTTGCTCCTGGCTAGCATTTTCCCTTGGGTCAGTAATGAGTTTAGAGGAATGGATGTGGAAATGAGATTTGTTCTCACCAGTGGAGTGAATTATGTCTTGTTGGGGCCCCCGGGCTAATATTTCAAATTTGCCACAAGGTACTTCATCAAAAATTCTATTTTGGTTCCAAAAGGACCAGGCATGCCTATTAGCAAATTCAGAGTGTGCCTTTAAACTGTATTTTTTTTTTTCTTTCTTCCCCCGGCTCCATCCACTGAAGGCTTTTGGAATTAGCAGTTTGTGAAAATGGTCCATTTCCACAGGCCAGTGAGGGGCTCATCAAAGAACTGTGGCCCTTTAATCTGACAAGGCTGAGCCTGAGACAGCTGAGGTGGACCAAATGCAGAGCAGCCCGGAACCCATCACACATGAGGCATGCACCCCAGCCCCGGCACCAGTATCGCTCCAGACACTTGCCTGTGGCAAGACTTGAGCTGGCTATCTTCTCAATCCTCATGCCTCAGTCTGTTGCCAGGGCTCATTTTAATACCATTGAGACTTGTGGATTTAAATACTCTCCAACTGGGCCTGCAACATTTCTAAGAAGCCAAGCGCAGAGATGGGGCTATGAGGAGACAGGGCTGCACATCAAAGCACTACATCAAAGCACTAGTTGTCCAATAGTCAAGACCCCCAGAAGTTCTAGGTTGTTGGATAGTACCTCAGCTGCTGGTCATCCTCACAGGGGTCCCCCGTGGTGGGAAAGGGCGGGGGGAAGGCATCCTGGGTGATGATCCCTATGCTGCCATACCCTCTTGACAACCCCCTCCTGCTTCTGCTGCTGCCTCCCAGACAGAAGACTATATTGCAGAACAATGCTGACCATGTTTTTGACATGCAAGACTGAAAGGGCAGGGACATCTCCGCCCTATGACAGGCTGCATTTAAATGGACTTGACAATCCCGTGAATGTCCCTACTTTGCCTTCCTACACCACGTTACATTGATAGCATCAAGATTTCCTTTGCCTGCAAAACCTTGGCCAAGTTTTCCTAAGTTACACCTAGTCTAGCTGTGGAGGAAAAAAATAAATAAATAGAAAGATTCCATTGATATGATTCCAATTCTTCTGCTTGCTGAGTCAAATTTTCCTTTCTTTGGTAAGCTGTGCACTTGGGCAGGTGTTGGCCTTGATTTGAGGTGTCATTCCTTACAGAGATATACTAGACATGAGTAAGGGCGCTGCTGGACACAAGCCTGTTCTGCACAAACACATTTTTGGTGAGGTGGATTTTATTTAGAGAGGACTGCCAGCCAGGGTCTAACTGCTCTATAATGAAACAAAGAGGAATGACAGTCACTTGCGTTCTCACAGATGTGTCTTAGTCGAGTGTTAGAAATTATCATGCATATAGCACAGTATTTCTCTTTAAACAAACTGTATTTATGACTAGTGCAGAGTTTCAGATGCCATTGGACAGGCACTGGTAGATTAAAATCCTGTGCTTTGGATGCACTGGTGGGCAGGGGTGGGCCCTGGCCCAGCTGACTGCGGGGCATAACTTCATACAGTGACAGATGGTAATTAGACTTAACAGTGGTGACCATTCTTAATGTATATAAGTATTGAATCATGATGTTGTACACCTGAAACTAATACAATGGTGTATGTTTATTGTTCTTCAATAATAATTTTTAAAATGCTGTACATGTCATTAACAGTGTGATTTGGACCCTACCTCCCATGAAGCTGGCAGCCTCTGGATCTCGGGTGGTCTATGTGCCCTGGCTGTTAATTGTTAATAGATTGCAAGGTGTAGGTCACACTGTGTAGGCATCAGTCCTTCATTTAGGAAGGTCTGGGGCTGTCCATGAGTATGAAAAGGCAAGTGATAAACAAAAACTGGAGAAATCTTAGCATCCTTACTAAAAATGTCAAACCCAGTAACGCTTCTGGTAGTAAAAGCAAAATTTATTAGTTAGAAGATAAACTTGTACAACAAAAAGGAGTCTTAAGTGGGAAAAGCAGAGAGAGAAGGAAGGCCCCCCAAAAAATATCGAGGAAAGAGAAAACATTTTAAAAAAATCAAAGCCTTTTTAAAAAGATGAATCAGAGATCAGGCATGATGGGACTATAAATGTCTTCCTTGTTCTAGAGACAAGGAGAAAGGGAAAGCATTTGGGGTGAGTTTTTTCATAATTCTGCTTGAGAATATGTATGCTAAGGAGCTATGCTATACTCCATGTTAGGGAAATGGAGATACTGGTCCAGGTTTTGGTCAACCACAATCCAAAGCCAAATTCAGGCACTGCCTGTTTTTATAGGGCCTGCAAGTTAAGAATGATTTTGTGTTTTGTTTTGTTTTGTTTTGTTTTTTTATAGATTTTATTTATTTATTTGACAAAGAGAGACATAGTGAGAGAGGGAACACAAGGAGGGGCAGAGGGAGAGGGAGAAGCAGGCTCCCCGCCTAGCAGGGGCTATGGCTAGATCCCAGGACTCTGGAATCATGACCTGAGCCAAAGGCAGACACTTAACGACTGAGCCACCCAGGCACCCCTAATTTTGTGTTTTAAAAGGGTGGGGGAAAAAATCAAAAGAAAAATATTTTGTGACATGTGAAAATTATATGAAATTCAAATTTCAGTGTCCATGAATAAAGTTTCCTTGGAACTCAGCCATACCCATATGTTTACACATTGTCTGTGGTTGCTTATTCATTAAAATGAGGGAGAAGACAAGATGCTACAGATACTGTATGGCCTATAAAGCCTCATCTTTACTATCAGCCCTTTATAGAAACAGTTTGCAGACCTTTGTGCTGGTGTATTCATTCAGACCAGCTGGGAATTCATCTATATGGTCTTGAAACCCTTCTGGCTCTTCCATGTCTAGTGCTCTCTATGCAGAAGCTAATCCCCTTACCTGTCTTCCCACCTGTCCACCCCACGTGGCCTATCAAAGCAGCCCTCCTTCCCACTGCCTGGACCTTTCAGCCATCAGGCAGAGTTCTGTCAATGATTCCTTCTAAATGTCTTTTTGAGTTATCTACTTGCTCCTTTTTTGATGCTTCCACTCTAATCTAGGCCGCTGTCATCCCTGGCTTGGATCACACCAGAAGCTCTGCTAAATGGATTTCACATCCACTCTTGTATTTGCTCTGTTTAAAACTCATATTCACATGTGATCTGCTACTTCTCTGTGTACAACTCTTCACACTGTTCTCGTATATCTCATGGTCATGTCCCCAACCTTTCAGGTCTCGCCCAAGCCCCTGAACAATTGGTTTTCTGCCACCCCAACAGCCTCCTTTGCTCACTTCAATCCCTTTGTTCTGGTCATGTGGACGTCTTGCAATTTCTCTGGGGTTATTTTCCAAACTAAGACACTTGGGAAAGTGAACGAAGAGGGGCACTGTTTAGAATCAGGTGAGGGCAACAGGCTATAACCGGGGTAGGCCCGGGCAAAACAAGGCATAGTGTCACCCTAATGTTTCTTAAACACACCACACACCTTTCTGACCTCACAACCTTTCTGTCCTCACAGAGTATGACTTTTCTTTACCTGGAATTCTCCCACAGTCTCATTCTTTAAATCTTAGCTCACGTGCCCACAACCTCAGAGGAGCTTTCTAAGGCCTTTCTAAGACAGGTTAAGGGATACACACTCAGAGCACCTTTGCAGCCCTCAAATTTTTTTTTTTTTTTAGATTTTTAAAATTTATTTATTTGATAGACAAGAGATCACAAGTAGGCAGAGGCAGGCAGAGAGAGAGGAAGGGAAGCAGGCTTCCTGCTGAGCAGAGAGCACCATGCAGGGCTTGATCCCAGTACCCTGAGATCATGACCTGATCCGAAGGCTGAGGCTTTAACCCACTGAGCCACCCAGGCGCCCCGCCTTCAAACAATTATAATTGCATTGTAACTCATAGTATAGTTTATACAGAAGACTAGGGTGATTATCTGTCTTGATCTGCCCAGGACTAGGGGGTTCCCAGGACATGAGACTGTCAGTGCTAAAACCAGGGAAGTTCCAGATCACCATGTGAGAATGCCACTTCCTCAATGGCAAGGGCCATATTTGGCTTGCTCCCCACTGTATCCTCTGAAGCTAGCATAATTCCTTGTAAGTTAGAGATGCTTAATAACCTTCAGGTGGGTGAATGAATTAAGGAAGGAGAGAATAAAATAAAAGATAAGTTAAATGGCTTCCAGGTGGGCTTATTAAGGATGATTTGTAATTGGTTCCATTTCAGGCTACAGGGCAAGTTCTGGCTGTGGTATGAGGTTATAAGAGTAATGCAGGAGGTGTGGAAACTCTCATAATAGCACTTGTTCTCTTTCTAATATTAAGTAATATCTGGAAAGGATTTGAAGGTTATTGCTATGAATGAATGTCTATATAGCCTCAAAATTCATACGTTAAATCCTAATATCCAACGTGATGGTAATAGGTGGTAGGGTCTTTGGGAGGAGACTAGGTCATGAGGGTGGGGCCCTCAGGAGTGAGATTAGTGCCCTTCTAAAAGAGACCCCAGAGAACTCCCTTATGTCTTCCATAATGTGAGTAAACAGGGAAAAGATGACCATCTATGAACCAGGAAGTAGGTCTCACCAAACACTGAATCCACCAGTGTCTTGATCTTGGACTTCTCAGATTTCAGAATAGTGAGCAGTAAATTTCTGTTGTTTATAGGCCACTCAGTCTGTGTTATTCTGCTATAGCAGCCCAAAGGGACTAAGTTAAGCATTAATAATCTGGTATAAATGGCTGCTGTTGTTGAATGTGTTCCCATTCTAGGACGAATTGTATTTTTAATAAGAAACCCAGCCTTCAGTCACATTATGAACTCATAATGACAGCTGTTTTCACCTGGGATACGGAATGAGGTTTGGGGGCTCCAAGGGGAGTTTGGAGAAAGACCCACCTTCAGATAGCCCCCAACTACCTACCCTCTAGGTGGCTGCCTGCTCTGCGTGGATGTTGGACTCCAGGGCTGTGGGCTCTGAAAGGGCAATGAGGTATGATCACATCAAAATAGTTTAGGTAGCGCACCATGGGCCAGCAGTCTAATTGTTTTCTCTCAAATTATCCAGGCCAATCTTTACTAGCCCCAGTGTTGGAGAGGTTACTCCCACCCACTGTGTTTCTGGCATCTGCACTAGGCACCAGATGAGAAGTTTGCACTGGGAGAGACGAGATGATCAGAAAGGCACATTAGAGCTTTCCAATTGGTAAAATGTTGGATAATAGGATTTTCAGTGTTTCTTTTGGACTACATAAATTCAATAAGTGATAGCCCAAGATTCCTAGGAATTGAAGTCTTCTGACCATTCAATCCATGCTTGTTTCATAAAATAATAGGTTACTGGACATGAAAAAAAGAACACACATCTGAGATTCTCATTTTGTAGATGGGGAAACCAAGGTTCATCGAAGTTAAGGTCTTGACCCCATTTTATAGTGGATTCATACCACCCTGGGAGTTGGATCCAGATCTCCTAATTCTAAGAGCTGTGCCACTCTAATGCCACACCTGCATTTTATTTTGAAAACTCTTTGACATGCAGAAAAGTTGAAGAAATTGTACAGTGATCACCCATATACCCACCACCTTAATTTTACAGAGAGCTATTTTACTATATTTGCTGTATCACATATCTATCCACCCTATATTTGAAACATTTCAAAGTAAGTTGCAGACATTAATACACCTCAACCCTGACTACTTCAGCATGCAGATCTTTACTTAGAGTTTGATATTTGTTTATCATTATTTTTTAATGTACTATTTATACCCAGTGAAACAAACATGAGTTTTATAAATACCTATACCTATGTATCTTAAACCCCTATAGTGCTTTGCTTTTTCCATTTCAGCAGTTGCAAAACATGTCACATTTTTCTTAAATAATCATTTTTTAATCATTTGTGCCAGAAGGTGTACTTGCTTATTTAGAAACATTTTTTACAGGAAGTAGATTTGTATAACATCAAGCTATTGTTTTAAAAGTAGGTTTTATAAGGCGCTATGTTCAAGTGGTTGCTAAGAGGATATTCTGTGCACATTCTTTAATACCACTAGAGATACAAGTCTTGAAGTCAAGGCAATGCACCAAAGTGGGAGGTGATTAGAGATACTCAACTGGAATACACAAAGGTCACAGAGTCTTGTAGCAATTTTAGCATCCTTCCCAACTCAGTATATACTCATGCACAGCACCCCGCCTTCCTCTCTTCATCCCCACGCTGCATCTCAAAAAGGCAAATTACCTGGAAATTTCAAACTGAGTGGGGAGTGACATAAGATAAAGGGACAAAAAAAGTCATGAGTTCTTCCTTTCTGCTGTAGGAATATTCTATCTGACTACACTCTCCCCCAACCCCTTTTGCTTCTATGGAAACAAACAAACAAACAAAAAACTAGAGCAGTTTTGAGAGACAGATGCTGAAGAATGATATTCCACACTCTCTTCCCCAGCTTCCTTCCCACATCCTGCAGAGTATATGAGGAGCTCCTGCCCCCACACACGCAAGTACATACACACACACACACACACACACATGCACGTATGGGTGCACACACAGACACACACAAAAGCATCTGATTGTACCAAGGAGACAAAGATGATTAGGAAATTTTGGTGACTGAGGCTGTGGGTAGCTAGTGGTTCATTACTGTCCAGGCATGATGGGGAACTCTGTACCAATAGCAATGAGAACCTTGAAGCATTTTAACTGCCAATCCCTCACGCCGGAAGGTAAAGATAAATCATAGGAGCACTTGGTGCAGTCCCTTCTAGGAACCAGATTCGCCCCACCATGAGACGTCTGTTGGTCAGAGCAAGGGGTAGTAGCAGGCCCAAGGCAGCCAAAGGCCCACATCTCAGCTTGCTTCCTAGAGCAGAATTTAAAGGCAGCAATAAAACTGGAATGGTATGATAGCTTGTTTTTAATGCAGAGAAGGGGGAGGGAGAAAGAATGGGAAGGGAATATTCTGGAAGTCTTTCTGTGGGTGATCCAGAAAACCATTTTAGAGAAAACAGAACATTTCAAACAGCTGGGCGTTCAGCCAAGACAGATGGTCCAAAATGAGGAATGGGAGAGCAGTGCAAATAAAATCAAGTTGCTGGCTATGACAGCACCATATGAATGTGTCATGGTTGTGTTGGGTGCAAGTCCATCGGTGCTGACCCTCATTTAAAAAGCACACATTTAGGCCTTCTCTCTTGGCATCTGAGCCTGGCCAACTCCAGAGACCTGCATGTACCACTGGCTGATGTGGAACTTGCTCTTTTTTGCCAAAAAGGTACAAATGCCCTAATGAAAACTCTAAATGATCAACATATAGAAGAACGTGAGTGGTGCCAACTTACTGCAGTCTTGGTAGTTTGCCTAATGATCTGAGAAGCTTGTGGTTAGAATTCAAATCACCAGGCAGGATAGGGAACTCTACAGTTTTTGGAGAGAACAGGGTCCAAAGGCGTAAGAAAAACTGAAGGAAAAATTTCAGAGCGAAACTGAACATTAATATGAACAGTCTATCCCTGATTACAATCAGAGCTGGCTATTTTTAGTGTATTTCTGATGAGTCTACTTCACTGTACTTCATACCAGAATGGCACAGTGAATGGTGTTTTTTCTCTATTGGCCGGTAGCTGAAGAGATAACATTTCCATGGAAGTGTGTATCCAGGGAGTGCTGAGGCTGACCTGTGGTGGATTTTTCCACATCTACAAAAAACAAACCACTTTCACTAATAATATGTGTGTTTGTGTGTGTGTGTGTGTGTGTGTGTGTGTGTGTGTGCATGGTTGTGTGTGCTAATCAACTCTTTTTTCCAAATGCAAGGAATAGAACATTTTATGGCTAGATAGTCATCCCTGAATCATGATTTAGAAACTGAGGTGCAGCTGGATGGATGGGTTATGACACTGAGTTAGCTTGTGTATTAATGAATGGGGCCCATGTCACAGGTTTCAACAGACAGAATATTTGATTTTTATTGGAATGGATTAGCATGGGGGAGGGGGTATCTTTACAGACTCAACCATGTAAGAAAAAACAAAATACCATCACCCAGCTTTGCAGATGTATTCTACATCAGGTGACATGGGTACTTTGGTAAGTTTTATCCTCACTCTGTAGCAAGAACTGGAATTTCCTCTTCCAATATGTACTTAGAAGTGGTGATTTCCTCCAAAAATAAGTTGTGCATTCTCCTTTATAACCTGATGGGCTGGATAATGAGCTACATTTGTACCTGCTACATCAGCTAGTTGGGTCCTGCTGATCAAATGCCTACCATGGGCTGGGTGCTACTGGAGATGCAAAAGCAGAGTAAAGCTAGAGTCTGTCTTCAAGGGGGTAACAATCTTAATAAGGGCATCAGAAGAAAGTATAAGAAACAGACCATTCAGAAAGAATCAAGAATGAGACGAGGTATGAATTTGACCCCAGGGATTTGGGTTAGAACAGTTCTTAAATGTTTGAGCTTAATGTTTTCCATCACCATGATCTTTCTTGACTCTTGTATCCTTGGTTGATTTCTAAGACATTATTAACTACAGATGATATCTTTACATTGGGGTACCACCAGGTTATTAATATAGCTTCTTGTCAATGTCAGCTGTTGTGCTTACAAAGTATATGATGTTTTTTCATCAAACACACAGGTAATTAAAGGGAAAGTGAGTAAGTTTTTGTTGTTGCTGTTTGTTTGTTTGTTTGTTTTGGTCTTTTTCTTCTTTTGACTGACAAAGTTAATCTGTTTCATGCAATCTTTATCATTTAAAGCCAGGCAACACCTGTCAGTATTTTGCTCTTCTTTTTGGACGTGAATAATAACTGCCATTCACAAAGCAGTCCTGTTGTTAGGTCAGTACAACCTATGATTCCCAAGCCTGGCTCTCCATCAGCATCTCCTAGGGAAGGAGCTTCTCAAACCTCCTTGTTGGTGTAGGTCATGTAGAGAAGGATCCATGAAGGAATAATTTTCAGTGAGGCCTCCTGTGTGTGGCCTTTCGCTGCCTACAGCATTATGGTTTTGAGAAAGAGGCCTTTGGCAAAATTCTGATTGTTGTGAATACCCTCTTAAGATAGTCCACTTTTCAAAGGGCTTTCCTATTCATAATTTTCTTTGATCTTCCTTTTTCTCCACTGGAAGGGGAATGGAGAACTGGATATTTTCCCATTTTATGTCTCATAAAAGAGAACCAACAAGAAAAGTTGAATGTATCAACGTGATATATAGATCTTTAGCCATGCAGTGGTGATCACTCACTGTTTCCTGACTTCAAGCTTAGATTCTCATTCTATCTCTGGTTGCAAGACATAAAACTGGCTTATGTGATTCCTCTTGCTGACAACTGCATATAGGATTTGGGGGCCAAGTTACACATATTTGACTTTCTGGTTAGCAGTGATTTAGAAGCTAAATGGAATATTTTTAAAATGATCAATAGACCTTTACCTTATATTATATGCAAAAGTAAATAAAAATGAATCATAGACTTCAAAGTAGGAGTTAAAACTATAGAACTCATAGAAAAAAGCACAGTAATAAACTGGTGACTTTGCATTAAGAAATGGTTTCTTAGATACACCAAAAGCCTATGTGACAAAAGAAAAAAATACATAAATTGGACTTCATCAAAATTAAAAACTTTTAAGCTTCAAATGATGCCATCAAGACAGTGAAGACAGCCCATCCAATGGGAGAAAACTTTGCATATCATGTCATATATCTGATAATAGACTTGCATCTAGAATATACAAAGAACTGCTAAAACTTAACCATGACAAGATAAATAACACAGTTATAAATGGGCAAAGACTTTGTGGGGTCCTTTCCAACACCAACAACCAATTCTCCACTCTCTGACACCAAATGGGTGTCCACAAATTTAATTCAATGTTGACACTATCTGCCTGGAGATAGCATCAGAACCTACAAGTTAAAGGACTCAGTCCAACAAGACTGCCTCCACTTCAGACACAGGTTGTCAGTCTCAAATCACCCATGTTTCTGACAGTCAGGTATCAACTGGGGGTTCCCCCAACCCTCTCCTCTGATCTGATAATTTGCTGGAAAGGCTCTTAGAATTTAAGAAGGCACTTTACTTACATTTACTGGTTTATTATAAAGGACCTAAATTAACAGCCAGATGAAGAGGTTCATAGGAAAAGATCCCAAAGGGTCCTGAAAAAAAGCAACATCTATCCTTTTGTTTGGCTACACCATCCTCCTGGCACAAGGCTATGTTCACCAACTCAGGAGCTCTCTGAACTCCACCGTTTAGGGCTTTTTATGTAGGTTATGTAACATACACATGTTTAAGTAAATCTTTGTAATTCAACCTCCAGCCCCTCTACCCTCCTGGGAGGTCAGGAATGTGGCTGAAAATTCCAACCTTCTAATCCTGCCTTGGTCTTTCTTGGGATCAGTTCTGATCCTCAGGCTATGTAGAGCCTCCCAGCCACCAGTCTTCTCATTAGCATATAAAAGATACTTATCACTGTGGCATTTCCAAAGGTTTCAGGCAAAGACTTTTTATTCTTTAATACTGCAAATTTAAATAGACATTTGTCCAAGAAGACTTGCAAATGACAAATAGGTACTTGAAAGATGCTCAACATCACTAGTCTTTAGGAAATTGTAAATATAAACCAGAATGAGATACTACTTCATACCAATAGAACGGCTGTAATAAAATGATAGACAATAATCAATGCTGGAAAGGATGTGAAGAAATTGGGACCTTCATTCATTGCTGATGGGAAGGTAAAATGGTGCAGTTACTTTGGAAAACAGTTTGGTAGTTCCTCAAATTGCTAAATATAGTATCCATACGACCCGGTAATTTCATTCCTAGGTATAATCCAAGAGAAATAAAAACATACGTCCACACAAAAGACTTTGACACAGATGTGCGAAGGGGCATTACCAACAATAACCAAATTATGAAAAGAACACAGATGTCCATAAACTGATGAATGGGCAAATAAATGTTGTATATTCATGCAATAGATTATTATTTGGCGATAAAACAAAATGAACTACTGATGCATGCTACAACATAGACAAACCTTAAAAATATTATGGTAGATGAAATAAGCTGATCAGAAAGGACCACATGTTGTATGACTCCACTGAAATGAAATATCCGGAAGAGTAACATCTATAAACCGAAAATAGATGAGCAGTGGTCTGCTGCTGGGGCAAGGGGAGGAGAAATGGGAAGTGACTGCTTTTGGGTAAGGGGTTTCCTCCTGGGATGATAAAATATTCTAAATTGAAGATTCTAAGGGTGGTCCACAACTCTGTGAATATACTAAAAAACACTGAATTATACACTTTGGGTGCATTTTATGATATATGAATTACCTCTCTATAAAAGCATTTTTTTAATTTTTTAAGATTTTATTTATTTATTTGACATAGGGAGAGAGAGATCACAAGTAGGCAGAGAAGCAGGCAGAGAGAGAGGGGAAGCAGGCTCCCTGCTGAGCAGAGAGCCCGATGTGGGGCTGGATCCCAGAACCCTGAGATCATGACCTGAGCCAAAGGCAGAGGCTTAACCCACTGAGCCACCCAGGCACCCCTAAAGTACTTTTTTTTTTTTTTTAAATCAACAAGTGGTACCTACCAGATGTTGGGCTATCACAACAAAGGTTAGGGATATAAAATTAAGTCTCCAAGCACTGTAATTCCTTCTGATGAATTTGGTCAACTAGAACTTGAAGTCAGCTCTCCTTATAAATAAACAAACTGCTGCTCTAAGAGCTAATTGGCAATATTACAAATATTGGCTTTGCCAGGAAGCAAGAAGTCATGGTGATTTGGAAATTAACAGCCAGAATATACTGATAAATTGTATTTGAGAGGGTTTTTTTTTTCCCCTCTCTGCTTATATACGTAGCTTATTTTTAAGCAAATAAAATGCTTAATACACCTGGAAAAAACAAGTGTAATTTTTGCCTTTTGTACAAAATCTCAAATTAAGAAAAAATATGAAAAAAAAAATGTAGAGCACCATGATTTTGTTTGTAGGTTTTTGTTTACCTGTTTAATATTTAAGAAATACAATAAATCCTGTTTACTAATATGTTAGTTTTCTAGGGCTGCTGTAACAAAGCACTACAGACTGAAGGGTCTGAATAACAAAACTTTATTGTCTCACTGTTGTAAAGACTAGATATCTAAGATCAAGCTTGTGGCACTGCCCTGAGCAGGGCTGGCTTTTTCTGAGGGCATAAGAGAGAATGCATTCTATTTTTCTCTTATAGCGTCTTGCAGCCTCAGTGTTCCTTAGCAGGTAGATGGCCTTCTCTCTGTCTCCACAGTGTCTTCCATCTACGCATACCTGCACCTGTGTCCAATTACACCCTTCTAATAAGGGCACAATCATATTGAATTAGGTGCCATTCTCATGGCCTTAAATTGGTCATCTGCAAAGACTCAATTTCCAGATAAAGTCCCATTCACAAATACTGAGGGTTAGGACTTCATCATCTTTTGTAGGGACACAATTCAACCCATAACACTAAATCACATCCTAGGATTTGTATTTTTTTAATATTCCTTTGGCGTAGCTGCTATAATTTTCATTAATGGTATCCATTGGAACGGGGCAAGAAGATGGTCTCTTAAGATCATCCGTGTATTAAGTAAACTTTGTGTATACCCTTTGATTGACATGGTCGTTTTACATCTGGTGACTTTCAATAAAACCACATGAAAAATACTCGATGTTCTACGTCTGCAGAGAAAAATAATGGAAATGATTATATAATTAGGAAGTTTGATCATCCTCGGTTTTGTGTCACTTATCTCCATAATGCTGCTTTTATGGATTGCCAAGAAATGTGTGTGTGTGTGTGTGTGTGTGTGTGTGTGTGTTACTATTTCTTAGATCTATTCAGCCTGTAGATAGAGGATAAAGAGTACAAGGATAAAGCAAATTTACCACATTCACACACTTATTTAAAAGAAAAAGAGAACTTGAAGTCACTTCTGATCATAAGTGTTTTGAACCAGTAAAATGAATTACTGCAAGTGTAGGCAGTGATGTTTTCTTTAGCAGTTGGTACTTTGGCTAAAAATAAATCAGTCAAAAACCAGAAAGAGAAGAAGGTAAGTAAGGTCTGTGAAGAAACCTAAACGACATTCTTTCTGGGAATGGATCATTCCCATGAGTGTATTAACATGTTCTCTGTTCTCTCTCACATATACATACAAACATATATGATACATACATATAACTACACCTCAGTTTTCCTCTAGCTCTTCTCCCATTTCTTTGTCCCTTTGCTAGTAAAATTCCCTAAAGGAGAAATTGTTTCCAGTTTTGTTTTTTGTTTGTTTGTTTTTCCCTCCCTCATTCTCTCTTGAAGTCTCTCCAGTCAGGCTTCTACCCCTACCCACTTTTGTGAAGGTCAGCAACAACTACCATAGTCCCAAATCCAATGGACACCTGTTGTTAGTTCAGCACTTACTCATCAGAACTTGAGCAGATGTGATCACTTTCCCTCCTCGAAACCCTTTCTTTGCTTGGCTTCCAGAATTCCACTAGTTCCTGTTTTTTTCTTTCTTCACTGATCATTCCTTCCTGTCTCTGTGGGTTCCTCTTCATCTCCCTGATCTCTCAACTCTGAAGTGCTCCAGGCCTCTGTCTTTGAATTTGACTTGTGTCTACACCCACTCCCTGAGGGATCTTATCCAGGGTCAGGCCTAAAATATTACCTGTGTGCCATCAACTCCCAAATTTATATCCTCAGCCCAGACCTTCCTCTTGAACTCATACACCTATGTCCGACTACCTATTCAAGAGCATCAACACTCAGATGTTTTATTGGCATCTGAAACTTAACATAGCCAAGACCGAAATCTCAATCAGCTCTTCCTTCCTAATGTGTCCACATCCATCACAGACAATTCCATCCCCCTTTGGTGCTTTATTTAAAAAATCTTGGGGCACCTGGATGGCTCAGTCGTTAAGCGTCCACCTTTAGCTCAGGTCATGATCCCAGGGTCCTGGGATAGAGCCCTGCATCGGGCTCTCTGCTCCACAAGAGGCCTGCTTCTCCCTCTACCAGTCCCTCTGCTTGTGTTCCCTCTCTCACTGTGTCTCTCTCTGTCAAATAAATAAAATCTTAAAAAAAAAAAAAAATCTTGGGGTGCCTGGGTGGCCCAGTTGGTTGAGCGACTGCCTTCAGCTCAGATCATGATCCTGGAGTTCCGGAATGGAGACTCGTATCCAGCTCCCTGCTCAGTGGGGGGTCTGCTTTTCCCTCTGCCCTTCCCCCTCTCATGTTCTCTCTCATTCTCTCTCTCAAATAAATAAATAAAATCTTTTTTTTTTTTTTTTAAATCTTGGAGTTTTTGCCCCTCTCTCATTCCATATGTGATTCATTAGCAAATCCTGTTGGCTCCACACTGAAAATATATGTAGAATGTTAACTGTTTCCTGTCTCCCATCACTATTGTTTCCATCATTTTTCATCTAACCTCTAAATGGCTCTTCCTGCTTCTGCTTTTGCTATCCTTTCTCCAGAACTCGTCTCAACACAGTAGCCACAGGGATCCTTCAAAAGTATAAGTCAGAGTAAACCACTCCTTCTCAAAAACCCTCTGATGATTTTCTGTCTTATCTGCAGTAAAAGCCAAAGTCATTACAATGGCCTATAGCTGCTACATCTGTGGCCCCTTCCCCTCATTTCCCTGATACTATTCCCTGCTGTCTCCCTCACTCAGTTCCAAGCACAGTGACCTCCTTGCTACTTAGAACTTGTCAGATATGCTTCTGTCTCAGGGCCTTTAATACCAGCAGTTATCTTTGTCTGGAAAGCTCTTGCCTCATATATGTACATGACTTATTAAACCCTTGGTTCTTTGCTCAAATGGCACCTACTCGGTAAGCCCACCCTGCTCATATGATTTTAAGTCACCACTCCCAAACACTGGTTTCTGCTGTTCCTCCTCTCTGCTTTATTCTTCTCTGTAGCACTCATTGCCATCGAATACGCTGTCTCTCTTACTTATTTTATTAATTGTTCCTACACTCCCAGAACAATGTAAGCTTCTAGGAGATAGAGATAACTTGTTTTGTTCACTGCTGTATTCTCAGTGCCTGGAACAGTGAGTGACATAGAGTAGGGAGTAAGTAAAAACTTTCTGAACGAATGAATGAATGAATAGTTCTTAACTTTTTCTGGTTCATAGATCTGTGAAGTATTTTAAGATTTGATGAAACCTATGGAAATTTTCCCAGGAAAAATAAATGCTTTATGTACATGCTTTGGTACCTAAAGTCTGAGGTCAGTATATACCCCAAAATACATCCAGGGACCCTTTGTCTAAGAACTCCTGGGTAATCATCTCTGGCCCAGAAAAAGGGGTAAAATGCAAAACCAACTCTACCGTTGTCTGTTTGATGACTGCTATTCCTACTATACAAGTTTTCTTTGTGCATTTTGCTACTGGGCCCTTAATATTGAATTTTAGAAAGGTAAAAGTCTTTTTTTTTTTTTTTAAAGAAACCTATGTAACTTTCTCCCTGGACCCCAGCACTCCCCCCTACCCTAAGTGCTCATTTTCCTTTTTCTCATCTCTTCTGAAGGCATTTCTCTCACTTGCATGCAAGGTCATTAACTGGAGGAGGCTTAAGTAAATGGACCAGGAGTGAAACAATTTTAATTCCTGCCTTTCCTATTTCAAGCTCCGTATTCCTCAAGTAGGTGCCCTCATCGATTAAACACCAAATGGTGCCTTTGTGGCCTGAGAAGTTCTGTGAGAGCAGAATCTTGCCCTCAGCACTTCCCAAGGAAAATGGCCGCTATGAATTAAGGATTTATGGATGCCCATGTTTCCACTAGAAAGATTTGAAGATCTGGACTTACATGCTGGGATCCCAGCTTGATTAAGGGCTGCGGAGAAGCTGATACAGTAAATAGTCTGCTATCGGTGGACTCATATTTCCTGCTAGAGATAAACCAAGGCTTGTACTATAAAGCAATCAGTGAGCTTTGCAGTAGCTGATTCAGCACTCTGCCCTCTACTGTGCTGGTACCTTCTATTGGAAATGGCCTCAAAATTACAAATGTTGCTCACTTTAAAGATGCAGGACATGGGAGGAGTTGAATCTAAGTCGAATTAGTTCCTTCGCGTAAGCACCTGCTCACTTTCCCCACGTTGCCGTATAAAACAATCTTGGATGGTTTTATTTCTGTGAGCCCTCATCAATGCCATTTATCTGGAAATCCAGCTCAAGCCCTGGGAGAAGTGTGCAGATTTCTAAGCGAACTTGCTTGGCAAAAACTTTGCCCTGGCAACGAGAGTGCTTGAGTTCCATGTATGTACCTGCAAACGCCAGACTGTGGGAGAGGGGCAGTCACAGGAATAACTCAACCTAATTCACTTATATTTGACTTTGAAATTCATCATATGCCCCAGATGCTTGCTAATGTTTTATGGTAAAATTTTTGGGGGAATGTGTGAAGGCTAATTATAAGAGATATATTTCTTTGGGCTCACATTGCATAATGGATATAAATCAGCTGTGTTGGACAATCCATGTGGATACTGAGCAGTAACCATTGTTTCAATTTAGAGCTCGTTACTCACTGTGGGGTCCTAGAGTACTAGCATCAGCATGCCCTAAGAGCTTTTTTGGGAGGGAGACTATAGAATCCTGTCCCACACCTAAGGAATTGTAATCTATATTTTAACAAGATCGTCAGGTGATTCATTTTCATTTTGACTTTTTGGAGAAGGCTCGGTTAAAGCTCTGGTTTCCAAACATGGCTGTACTTTGGAATAGTTTACTGGGTGCTACAGTCAGAGAGCCTGATTCTATTGATATAGGGTTCAATTTGGTATGATAGGGTGATTCCGAGCTCTCCGGGTGACTGTAATGCATAGCAGTTTTAGAGCCCCTGGTTTAGAACAGAAGCAGAACGCATCTCAGCGTTGGTGAGATTTACAACAGACTTTCAGTCGCTTACCTGGCATTCTATCAGACACAGTTTCCCTTTTGAGTTTAATCTATTTATATGGTATTAGCGGACTTCTGACTCATGAAAGAGAAGTTATGATCACTTCAGTTGCCACTTTATTTATCTTATCTGCCTATTCAAAAATGGTTCAAAAAAACCTATTCATATGGTTATTCTAGAATAGTCCAAAATTTAATTTGGATCTCATTTCCTAATATGCTTTTTTTTTTTTTTTTAAAGATTTTATTTATTTATTTGAGAGAGAGAGATCACAAGTAGGCAGAGAGGCAGGCAGAGAGAGAGGAAGGGAAGCAGGCTCCCTGCTGAGCAGAGAGCCCGATGCGGGACTCGATCCCACGACCCTGAGATCATGACCCTGAGATCATGACCCTGAGATCATGACCTGAGCCGAAGGCAGCGGCTTAACCCACTGAGCCACCCAGGCGCCCCTCCTAATATGCTTTTAAAGAGAAAGGTTATAGTCGAAAAGATTGCCATCTAAGCTCCCACCAGTGCTGTGCAGTACTTGTTCCTACCTCTCTTAAAGTAGCAAAAGCTAGGATTCCAAAAGGGTAAATAACAACCCAAGTTGCACAGCTGGCCACCGGAAAAGCCAGTGTTCGGATCTGGCATTTGAATAGGTTTTCTCTGATTCTTAAAGCTCACACTTTCCCACTCCCCCACGTTGTTTCCCAAAAAACTTAGCTGTGTATGATTAATAGCAACTTTAAAAAAAAAAAATTATGATTTACTTTGTTTTTGTGTACTCTTTTTTATATGTAATTTAAACAAAAATTTCATGTAAGCCATTCCACTAACCGTCCCTGAGTAAAGATAGCATATGTCCTATGGCGCTGATTTAAAATAGTAATAAGTAAACAAACAAATTAGGGGAACTAAGGATGGTTTGAGGAGCACAGAGTTTTGAGATACTTGCTAAGTAGAGTAGCTTGGGAGGATTTCCAAGAGGCAGAGGCTTCACCAAAAGCTGTTGTTCTGGTCAGATGGAGGGAAGGGACAGAGGGAAGATGGGCCCTAAGAAAAGAAAGGGAAGAAGGGCCGCTATGGAAAACATTAAAATTCTTTCAGATTACACAGAGCAGCAGATGGCACAATGTAAAGGACAAATGGATTAACTTGCTGTGATGTTTGGTGTCCACTTCATAGCCAACCGTAAAAGGCACTTGGATCAATTGGGAAAGCATAGACTTTGTTAAATGATAGCTTCCAGAACATGCCATCTGTGGTCTCTGCCTGTTCTTATTGCCTGATGAAGACTGGAATTGCTCTGCCTGAAAAAGAAAATTCTTTCATCTGGTTGTTTTTCTTATTCTTTTGAATTATTTTCAGAGATGGAATTTGTGTATATCTGAGAAGGACCTTGGCTTCAAAACATTTCTGCTCTCAATGGTTTCATATGTCTCCACAGCATCATACTGAGAGATTGTTAGCAAAGAGGCAGATTTGTGGATTTGTTGATTCATTCCTTTATATAGAAGGGGTATCTTCTGGCATCATATAGGATTCTAAACATTGTACAGAAATCCTGAAAAAGAAAAAAAAAAAAAAAAGAGAGAGATTCTGGTAGGTAAGTTCTTGCCCCCTGTTCTAATCACCATTTCTCCTCTCAATCATTATGATTACCTAAAATCTACAGAAGCAGCCATCTCCCTATCTCCCCTCTTCCTCCCCACTACCTCCCCACTTCCCATGTCCCCCCTCAATATTCCTTTATCTCCCTAATGTTCGTTGCCTTCTTTTATTGTCATTGTTTATCTTTTTTTTTAAAAGATTTTATTTATTTATTTAACACAGAGAGAGAGATCACAAGTAGGCAGAGAGGCAGGCAGAGAGTGAGAGGGAAACAGTCTCCCCCGCTGAGCAGAGAGCCCGATGCGGGGCTTGATCCCAGGATCCCGAGACCATGACCTGAGCCAAAGGCAGAGGCCCCAGGCGCCCCTCCGTAGTTTATCTTAATTAGATCCCTAAATTCTATACTTTCTCTTATTCGTTTTTTCTTCTCCCGTTTTTTCCTCCCTGTGAATTGCTCCTCTTCCCCATTATCTTTTTTGATTAAGAAATTTCCTTTCAGGGGTGCCTGGGTGGCTCAGTAGGTTGTGTCCAACTCTTGATTTTGGTTCAGGTCATGATCTCAGGGTCATGGGATCAAATCCCACATTGGGGCCTGCTTGGGATTCTCTCTTTTTCCTTCCTGCCTCTTCCCTGCCTGGGCCCCTGACTTATGTTCTCTCTCTCAAAAAAAAAAAAAAAAAAAAGAAAAAAGTTTTCTTTCGACTTTATATACTTAAAACTGTGATGACTAGGCCAGGGGTTAAATAGAAGTTTATTTTCATGCAGTCTATATTTATAAGAGATCTGCTAAGATACTTAATTAACAACAGTAAATTCCAGGAGGATATTTAAAGTGTCATAGACTGGATCTTCAGTTCCACAGAAACATCATTTATATATAATTGCAGAGTAAGAGGAGGGTACTCCTTGAACTAGCAGTGCTCTGGGCATGGGAATGCACTTTTGGCAAGTTAAGTGGGTAAGTTTTCAGTATGAGGGACTGCCGAGGCTTTGAGGGAAGTTTGGAATCTTTGGCCCTACCCGCTAAATGCCAGTGGTGCCAACTGAGTCACTTGGCAACCAAAGACATTCACACAGCTTTCCAAGAGAAACGGAAAGGCTTATTATATTGTAGCATTTGTATTCATTAAGTTCTTTAAAACTGTACCAGTATTTAGATAGCTATCCCGTATAATTCATTCATATTTCTTACAGTTACTATAAAATAATTACATATATATACATATATTTGAGCGTGTCGGTGTTGAAGATCAAGTAACAGGCTGTTGCTTCAAGAAATGGCATATAAAACATTCTACTTAAAAGCAAAAGAAGTTGTCTTGATTACTTAGATATTATCCTCCCATTATTCCGTCCGGTCCTCTAAGCAAGCCCAAGAGTTCCTACCCTGTAGTAATTTATAATATGAAGAATATTTTTCTACCTTATAGTTTTAATGATGATTAAGTACATGAATGTGTTAAAGGACTTGGAAACAATTTGAACACCAGTGTTGTCTCAGTGTATGGAAGAGAACTGCCTACTCCATCCCCAACGTACAAGCAACCACATCTCAATGACTATGTTCATGCCTGTAGGAATGTGGGACTCTCTGAACATCAGTGTCAGCCTCAAGCATGACACAGTTCTTGTAGATGTTGGATTGTAACACTTTGCATTTCAAAACAGGGACTTAAATTCAGTCAGAACTCATGTGTGGCAGTGCTTCTGGAAACATCTCCAAATAAGGCATAATGCAAGATTTAAGCTCATATTTCAGATGGCCTGAAACCTAACCTGAAGAAACACATGAGTTTGATCATTAGCCTTTCTTGTGATGAACTCCAACAATTATATGCATTTTGTTAGAACTTCTGCAACCATTGCGAAGAGAATAAAAGAATAAAAGGAAACCGATTCTTATTATAGCAAGTAAGATTCAGATTAAATACAAAACACACACACAGAATCAGGCTGTAAATGTGGTTAAATATGATGAAAATGGAGACCAAATTGCTTTCTTTCTCTATGTAGATGAGATTGGCTCTGAACTAGGAAGCATTTTGTTGTCAGGTGAATAGAGCCTAAATGTGATGCTTGCCTCTAGCCATGGGAAGGCATCCATGCCCTCACCAGGTCAACTTTTGATTCCCTGCTGTGTCTGGGTTGCAGGTGGGTATAACGCCCCTCCCTTTCATGAGATGAGTTAACCTACAGTTCACAGTGGCCACATTCCTGGGAAAACAACTTGTCAAGAGAAATTATTAAAGAGAGCCATATTTGACTTCAGTGCTGCCCAATTGGTGAATTATATTTTTAGAGCAATCAGCTTAAATCCTAGAGATTGAAATTGTGCTGCTTACTGACTGCCTGGGTGATTTGGCATGAAATTTAATTTGCTTTAACATGCATGGGGGTAAGCAGAGGGGCATTAATTTCACATTTGAGAGTTGCTGTATTACTCTGGAAATAACTAAGGTCTTGGTGTAAGAGTTTGCTTTCATTTCCCTTCTTCAAAACAAGTATGATGCTCTAGCCAAACTCAGTTCTCCAGTCTACTTGTCTGGGCAAGTTTTTCTTTTCTCTGTGATTCCCATTTTTTTTCTTCCCTTGATGTTAGTATTAATTGAGTACTTACCACATGTTAGGCATTTATTTAACTGATCATGTAATTAACACTCAACACATTTAGTATCTTAGTTATATATTTGTGGAAGTTGGTATCTCCTGTTCCTTCCCCCCATATCTTTCCTATACTTGGAGGGTTAATGGGGACACCTCCTCTGTCAAGGTTCTTCATCTTTTTCTCTCCTGTTTTCCTTCCATATTACCCTTGATTCAAACCCTGATGCATGTTGAATGAGCCTAGTTGCAAGGGAGAACTTTAGGGTCAAGGGCTGTTTTTTGAAAATTTTTGCTGTGTAGGGATCCAGCTTTCAAGATACTAAGTTCGTCCTCAGAGTCTGAGCTGAGCTGAAAATTTGTAGGCTGATAACAACAACCACAGCAATGAAACGTTGCCAGTTTATCAATGTCTTGAACCTATGTAGAGAGCTGATTGAATAGGCCATTTTATATGCTTGAGCCTAGTGAAATGTAATGAATATTGAAGATGTCTAAGCTAGAGGTCTTCCCTGCTCACTAATCTGTAAGTGCCCACATAATTTCCACTGCTCGGGGTTTACATCTCATGGTAAACTCAACTTCATTTGGTCATTGGAATGCTGACCAGTAGCACTTGATTTATACTGGGTTTGATGCTGGGTAATTCCAAGGCTTTGAAAGCTTGAATTAAATGCTAATTGTGCTTGCAGTAAATGTTTTAATAGGCCTCTCTTTCAGTGGTAAATATTCCTTCACTGGGATCTTTCGGTAGATACTTTTCTTATAACAGTTGTAAAGGGATGCTTGCTTGGCCTCCCAAAGATCCTCTTAGTTTATCACTCTGCATGTTTAGTGGATGCTGGCATGATTTATTATTTAATGGGTTATGGAAATATGCCATTTCTTGAAATGATAGTAAGTACTGTAAAGAATCTCAGGAGAGCTGTGTGCTTCATCTAATTAAGCTGTTTTGAGTTGATTATGAGACAAAGGTATCTTCAGTTGATCTTATTGCATAGAATAACAGGCAACAGGGGTATTGTGAGCTTCTTCCTTACCATATATGTCACCCCACTGTAATTCACCACAAATGATGCCGGATCTAGAGCTGATTTTTTTTTTTTTTTTTTTTTTTAAGATTTCAACAAATGTGTTCTTTTTGGAAAGTTAAGTTCATTACTTCTATTAGGACAGTACGGGTATCAGAGCTTCAGAAGGCAATCTCTACTAAGTGAGTGTTCAAGACGTTTAAATGTGATGATGTCTTTCAAAGGAATCTAGTTAATTGTCCCACTAAAATGATGAGGTCCTAAAGAATCTTTATCATAGCCAGAAGTATCTTCTTCATTGTTCAGTAGCATTTCCCTCACTCTCCATTGAGATTCTCAAGCCTCTGGTAAATAGCAAAATAAGCAGCTGGGGGAGGTGGTTTTATTTTTGTGTAGTAAAGGACAAAATTTAGTCATGACAGCATAAGACTAAACAGAACACCCCAAGAACTATTACTGTTTTCTATCTTAATGGAATCATGGGGTAATTTGCCATAGGTGTGATTAAAAGTACAACTGTCTTAAAAAAAAAAAAAAAAAGTACAACTGTCTTCCTTTTTCAAAAATTTGACATACCACCCTGGTCAGAATCTTATTAACTCTTCCTTCTTATATAGCCTAGCCATGTACTGGGCTACAGTATGCTCCGTTACACTGAATAGATTTAAATTAAAATAACTACAATGCAATCAAAGACCACAAGTCCCCTAATTCAAGCTCTTTATTCCTTCATGTCACTGTGGGGGAAATTCTGAATAATTAAGTAAGTCAGGGAAGAGATTTTCCAGGACTACCTCTGCCTAACATATTTACCAGGTGACCTCAGAAGAGGGGCATCCATATCATTACAAAACAATGATTATGCACAGTTCTACCTAGTGCACTGAGCTGTTGCCAAGATCGAATGAGATAACCTCGATGAAAGTTCTTTATAAACTCTAATGGCATTACACTTAGAAAATGTGACGTTATTTAGTGTCCTGGAGCAGCAAGATACTAAATAATATCTCAGTGGCTTGAATTAATACAGTTTCCAAAAGAGCCTAATTTAGGAAATTGCTTAAACATGAAAGAATTTCATTCCACACAGTGTTCACCGACTGACACAGCCTTTCTGTGCTCCAGGAGATACATTCATAGCAAGAAAGGAGTAAGCTGGTTGGCAAGGTAAATGGAGGCAAATGAGAGAAACGGTTTCTGTTGCAAAGAGCAGCTCCTGAGAGTTTGGTTAGAGCAGTTCACCTTACACCTGGGCCACATTTGGAGCTTCCATTTCTTAACCTTGGACGAATGAGTCTTTTGCATCTCTTCAGTTGTGGCCACCCAGCTTCAGAAGTGTTTATACCAGAACACTTCCTTGAAAGAAAGGGAAATGAAAGTGCTGTGACTGGAAGATAAAGGGGGTAGAATTATATAAGGGAGGAGGAACGAGGGAGGGATAAGTGAGGATAAGGTACATTACAGAGGAGAGGAGAGGAGAAGATATAATTATGGTGCTTGATTTGAAAAGTCTTTTTGGCCATTGTTACCATGATCAAAGCACTCATCTAGGGGTGCAGAACTAGAAAAAGCAGTGAGTCACATGCCTCCCTCGTCCACTGTTGTAAACAGATGCATGTGCAGTGTGTGCAGATTTCTGGGGACAGACTTCTGAGAGGGCAAAGGTATAACGAAGCACAAACAGGGGCCTCCTGGGTGGCTCAGCTGTTAAGTATCTGCCTTCGGCTCAGGTCATGATCCTGGGGTCCTGGAGATTGAGCCCCGCATAGGGCTCCCTCCTCAAGGGGAAGGCTGCTTCTCCCTCTCCCACTCCCGCTGACTGTGTTCCCTCTCTCACTGTTGTCTCTCTCTGTCAAATAAATAAATAAAATCTTTAAAATAAAACAACAACAACAAAAACAAAGCACAGATAGGATCACCAGTGTTGTGAGGGCTGTGAAAGTAAATGGAAAAGGGAGTATCCGAAGAAAATTTGAGAAGAGAAGTCTTAGGGAAGATAGAATTTTCCACAGTTCAAATATTTGAACTCATGCCTTGGGCATGGGTAGAAGTACAGGGAAATATGTTGCCAAGGCAACATGTGGATGATCTTTTCTAATGAACAGAACTAGTCTCTGGAAGTGGTAAAGTGTAGATCAATGTTTGTCTCAAAGTCAGGAGCTGATGCTGCTGGTCTGAAGATGGCCATGAGGGTCTGGATAGTTCTTATTACTCACAGAGATGATCTGGTTACACGCATGAGGCTAAACTGCCAAGGGTAGGAGTCAGGGATTACTGCACTGGATAACAAGGTACAGGAAAGGCTTGGATGTCTCTTTCAACATGAAACCTCTCTAACTCTATTAACTTGAAGCTTTCTGTATATTGGTTCATTGACTACTCACAATATTACCTAAGTCCTCAGCAAGTCTTTCCTGTTGAAGGTGGTCCTAATTTTCCTTAGTACACAAGGAATACATTTAGTGGGGAGGTTGGTGTCATTTATCATTTATTTATCTATAGCCAAGTGTCCAGGGCACAGATATGGATAGGGTAAGGGCTCATTTAAGATGTAAGAGAAGACACGTGCTATTTGGTTTAGGACATTCTGGCTTCTACATTTCACTATGACCGTTCTTAATTGTAGCAGACACTCCTATATGCCTACCACTAGCCCATTCTCTTTTTTTGTCCTTTCTGATAACTCTGTACAGGTTGTCAGTGTGTTTGGGTCAAAAAGTTGACTTTCTAGATTTCCTTGCTTCTAGGAATGGCCCCATGATCATGTTCTGGTCAATGAAATGAAAGCAGAAGTCTTCTGGGAGAGATACTGTTTTTCTCATTAAAAAGCCAGCATGTTCTTCTTGCTCTTTTCTTGTCCCTTTCATGCCTGGAATATGGACACAGTGTCTGGAAGTTCAGCAGCTCCCTCGTGATGATGAGGACTGGAGCTACTTTTGGAGAATTTTGGAAACTCTGACTTCTGTGAGCTTCTGTGCTAACCCTCAACAGTCTTCCTAAATAACTTCTTGCTATGTAAGCAGAATAAATGTCATACTGTTTAAGCCACTCTTTGGTGCTACATGTTGCCATATATCGTCTTGTTGGATATCCTCACAATTGCCATGCTCCAGGCAGGAAACTTACTGTCATTTGAGTTTGAACAACTCAACATCCTAAGTTATCAGCAGAAATACTTGATTACATGTGATGATAGACTTCTTTTTAATGTTTTTCACATTGGACTTTCTTTTCTTTCTTCTTTGAACTCTTCTATGATTCTTTAAAAATTCTTATTTTCAATGAACATTAAACTGACATTTCTAATTAGGCAGAACAATTGGTACTGTCCTGAGGTTAAAAAAAAATGACATCCACGGAAAGTGAATATTTGCCTTCCATGGTCTATAAAGCTGGGTAAATAGTAGAGTCACATTGTTCACCTTTTTTTCTCCCCAAAAGTATTTCATTTCTTCATCCATCCATTTCACTCTTCAAAATAATCACTTGTCCTCCACTGAAGCCCTCTTTATCCTTAGTAACTCTCTTATGTCAATTATGTAATAGTTTGGCCCTTTTTGGCTTTTGTTTCTCTTTGCTTCTTTTCTCTCTGCAAAGCAGCCTGCAGAGCAATAAGATAGGGAACATGCCTGCTGGGCCTGATTTTCTTCTTTAAAATAGCTTTGGCCACTGGGTAGTGATAAAAGGAGTCGGCTCATTGCAGAAGCTAAAAGCCAGGTAAGTGAATTTAGCCCCACATTGGTGCAAAGGTGACTTTTGCACAGAAAGCCAAATCTGAATTTGGTTTGAACATAAACAGGGGAGCAGCAGGACTGGGTGAAGACATCACCATACCCAGATTCAGATGATCAGGAACTCCAGCCTGCTGACTTCCCATGTTAATCCTATAAGTGATACGGTCCTGGGCCAATTTCTTAGTCTCTGTGGGCCTCATTCATAAAAGGAATGGTCTCTAAGATTTCTTCTAGCTCAGACATCCTGTGCTATTCTCATTCCATAAATAGTTTTTGTACCCCCATGATGATGGGTCAGGGATTATCCTAATGATAGAGATGAAACTACCTAATGGTAGTCTACAGAAAGAAGAAGGCACCAAAGTTTAAGAGCCCAGAGAATAGGAAGGAACAGAAAGCAGACTGTCTTGGGGGGAAAGGAGGAGAACAGAAGGGAAGATAGAAACATTTTTAAAATGGGCCTCGCTTCCACATCTTCAACGAAGACTTCTTGGACCACCGTGCTCTTCATTGAACTTACCTTCCAGGGAATCCCAAAGCACTTCTGTCGGCATCATTTTTTAGCACTTACCAGTCACGTGTATTAGGAAATCTCTTTCTGAGCATTTTCTTGTCTTCTCAACTAGGTTGAGAACACTTACAGGTCACATACTTCTGCAGAGCTGCATCAAAGTACTTCTGTGAATGAAGTATTAAATAAATCAGGCAAGTGCTTTGGATCTCTTCACAAAGCTAGAGGCATAGGAAGAAGTCACAAAAGGTGTTTAACATTTATGGAATGAGTGGAGATCACAGGAAGGTGGGAATGATAAAAGTTAGCTGGGAGTGTCAACTTCAGACAGGCTGACCACCCATAACCAAGCACGAACCAGAAGTTATGTGAACCCGTTGGGGAGTCCAAATTGTGACAAAGTGAAAGGTCCGTTAAGGGCTATCTGGTTTTCATTTATTTAATCCATGCCATGCATTTATCTTCACAGATCACAGAAGATTCACCTTAAAGTTGCTTTATAGGAGGGACATTTGGAGTAGCTGGGGTTTGACAAGGAAGGAAGGAAAAAAGTAAGGGGAAGGGAAGGAATGAAAGAAGAAAGCCTGATATTCTGTACATAGGTTTTGACAATATAACAGTCTTCTGTAATTGATATTTATGTTCATATTGACCCCTCTTTGTGAGTCCTCAAAGGGCAGGAATTCTTGCTTCTATCTTTACCTCTCATAGTGCCTATCATAGAGCGGGGCACAAACAGAACTGTTTTGGCATGTCATGTCATAGACGCACGAATAGGACTGAATTGACAGATGGATGGAACCAATGCCTCTTCCCGCCTCCCAGACTCCAAGTGGAACAAGAAGATGAGGTGGCAGAATATAGGGGAAAAGGAGGATTTCAAGGTCTTATTTCCTGATGCTTACATACTGAAGACAGAAGAGCCAGTATGATCCTTCTAGTCAAATCTACCCATTTTGCCCTCAAGCAATGAGAACAAAAGGCAGGGTTCAGCAAACCCTGGCTCCAAACCTTGAACCAGTTCTTAATTTATTAGATTCATATGGTTATCCATATCCCATTAAACACCTTCACAGATTTTCGACAGCTACTGCCTGACCTAGTACTCTGCTAAGAGATACCATCACTAAGGTTGATTTTCTTATTGACACTTGGTAATATAGGGTACTTTTAGGACATGAGAGGCCAGAAGTGAAACTTTTCTTTGCACATGACACCCATGATAAAGATAAATAGGGCTGCCTAATCTCGGGTCTTCATGGATTTGGGCTCTGTGAGGACAGAAACTGTGTCCTTCTTGTTCATTCCTTAGCTATGTGAACTGAGGCAACATCCTTAAGCTTTTCCATGTCTAACTTTTATCATCCATGAAATGTGGATGCCATCAGCACCTATTTCATATAGGGGAAATGATAAGGAAATCAGTTAATGCTTACAAAATGTGTCATACAGTGCCTGACACATAGTAAGTATTCAATGAACATTAACTATTGCTTGCTGTTATTAGTAACTGTTATTTTAGCCTTATACTGTGTCTGGCACATATTAGATATGCAAAAATATTTTTGTTTAGTTTGTGATGCCTTAAAGCGTTTTTGGAAAAGCACGTGTTTCCTTATACATCTTTAAGTAGATATCTAAATTGTTTTCATCCTAAGTCTAATCAGCTGCAAATGATGCAACTTCTAGTATTTTATACATGTTGACATTTTAAAATGAAACTCTTACATCATTTTTTAAATTATCTAATGGAACAGAAATAATACCATCATCCGTTAAAAATATGAATAGGTTATTTTATTACATTTTCACGTTTTGGATCATTTCTTTTCCTCTTTGGATTGGGATTCCTATTCTCTCCTAGCATAGAAATTCATACAAAAAGAATTTATGTTTAGGCATGACAATTTTTTATGGATTTTTTTAAACCCTCAGTTACTCTAGGACCATTTATTGAAAAGACCTTTTTTTTTTTTCTGTGTAAAATTGCTTTGAGGTCAATACTAAAAATTAAGTGACCATATACATGTAGGTTGATTTCTATACTCTACCTGGTTTTATTGACCTTTTTGTCTATATTTATGCCAATATCACACTATCTTAATTAGTATAGCTTTACAGTAAGTTTTAAATCTGATAGAATACACTCTATTCTTTAAGGTAATTTTTTCCATTTCTTTGTATTGGCATATAAGTTTAGAATCCGATGATCAATTTCTACAAAAAAAAAAAAAAAAAAAAACACAAGCTGCTGTGATTTGATTGGGATCACATGTCATCTATAGATAAATTTCAGGAGAACTGACATCTTCTCTATGAAGTCATTTATCTCTACAGGTTTTATAGTATTAATATACTGGTCTTAAATATCTTTCATTAAATTTATTCCTAGGTATTTGATTTTTTTTAAAAGATTTTATTTATTTGACAGAGAGAGACAGCAAGAGAGGGAACACAAAGCCGGAGAAGTGGGAGAGGGAGAAGTAGGCTTCCTGCTGAGCAGAGAGCCCTTATGCGGGGCTCGATTCCAGGACCCTGGGATCATGACCCGAGCTGAAGGCAGACGATTAATGACTGAGCCAGCCAGGTGCCCTGGTATTTGATGTTTTTGAAGCTATTACAAAAGGTAGTAGAATAAAATATTTAAACTGGTACTTATTTTTTCTAAAGTACTTATCCCAGATAAGCTATTATTATGACATTTATAAACACATAATTTATCAAAACAACAAATGGCATAACTTTTTTAAAATTTTTATTTAAATTCTAGTTAGTTAACATACAATGTAATATTAGTTTTAGGAGTACAATATAGTGATTCAGCAATTCCATACATCACCCAGTGCTCATCACAGCGAGTGCCCTCCTTAATCCCCCTCTCATATTTCACCCATACCCCACCCGCATTCCCTCTGGTAACCATCAATTTATTCTCTATAACTAAGAATTTCTTTCTTGGCTTGCCTTTCTCTCACTCTTTTTTTTTTTTCCTTAACCTTTGCTTGTTTCTTAAATTCCACATATGATTAAAATCATATAGTATTTGTTTTTCTCTGACTTATTTTGCTTAGCATAATACTGTCTACCTCCATCCATGTCATGGCAAATGGCAAAATTTCATTCTTTTTATGGCAGAGTAATATTACACACACACACACACACACACACACCACATCTTATCCATTCATCAGTCAATGGACATGGGCTAGTTCCATAATTTGGCTATTGTAGATAATGCTGCTATAAACACAAGGGTACATGTATCCCTTTGAATTAGTACTTATATATTCTCTGGGTAAATACCTAATACTGCAATTGCTGGATTGTAGAGTAGTCTATTTAACTTTTTGAAGAACCTCCATACTATTTTCTACAGTGACTACACGTGTTTGCATTCCCACCAACAGTGCATGAGGGTTCCCCTTTCTCCACTTCCTCATCAATACCTGTTGTTTTTTGTATTGTTGATTTGAGCCATTCTGAGAGGTGTAAGGCGATATCTTATTGTACTTTTGATTTGCATTTCCCTGATGATCAGTGATGCTGAGCATCTCTTCATGTGCCTGTTGGCCATCTGTATACCTTCTTTGGAAAGATATTTGTATCTTCTGCCCAGTTTTTAATTGGATTATTTGGTTTTGGGGTGTTGAATTTTATAAGCTCTTTATATATTTTGGATACCTCTTATCAGATATGTGATTTGCAAATATAGTCTCCCATTCCATAGGTTGCCGTTTAGTTTTGTTGACTGTTTCCTTCACTGTGCAGAAACTTTTTATTCTGATGAAGTTCCAATAGTTTATTTTTGCTTTAGTTTCCCTTGCCGTAGGAGACATATCTAGCAAGAAGTTGTGAGGGCTGATGTCAAAGAGGTTACTGCCTTTGTTCTCCTCTAGGATTTTGATGGTTTCCTGTCTCTTATTTAGGTTTTTCAACTATTTTGAATTTATTTTTGTGTATAGTGTAAGACAGTTTCATTATTTTGCCTGTGGCCATCCAGTTTTCCCAACATCATTTGTTGAAGAGATTTTTTGTATGTATTCTTTCCTGCTCTGCCAAAGATTCATTGACCATATAGTTGTGGATTCATTTCTGGGTTTTCTATTCTGTTCTATTGATCTGTGTATCTATTTTTATGCCAGTACCACACTTTTTTGATCACTACAGCTTTGTAATATAACTTGAAGTCCAGAATTGTGATGCCTCTAGCTTTGCTTTTCTTTTCCAAGATAGCTTTGGCTATTTGGGGTCTTCTGTGATTCCATACAAATTTTAGGATTGTTTGTTCTAGTTCTGTGAAAAATGCTGTTGGTATTTTGGTAGGGATTGCATTAAATGTGTAGATTGCTTCAGGTAGTGTAGACATTTTAACAATATTTGTTCTTCCAGTAGATGAATATGGGATGTCTTTCCATTTCTTTAAGACATCTCCAATTTCTTTCATAAGTGTTTTGTAGTTTTCAGAGTATAAGTCTTTGGTTAGGTTTATTCCTAGGTATCGTTGTGAATGATTCCTTAATTTCTCTTTCTGCTGCTTCATCATTGGTGTATAGAAATGCAACAGATTTCTGTATGTTGATATTGTATCCTGTGACTTTACTGAATTTGTGTATCAGTTCAAGCAGGTTTTTTTGGTAGAGTGTTTTGGGTTTTCCATAGAGTGTCATGTCATCTGCAAATAGTAAAAATTTTACTTCTCCCTTGCTAATTCAGATGCCTTTTATTTCTTTTTGTTGTCTGATTGCTGTGGATAAGACTTCCTATGTTAAATAACAGTGGTGTGAGAGGACATCCCTGTCTTAATCCTGACCATGGGGGGAAAACTCACAGTCATTCCCCTTTGAGGATAATGCTAGCTGTGGGTTTTTCATAGATGACCTTTATTATGTTGAGGTGCATTCCCTCTAAACCTACTTTGTTGAGGGTTTTTATCATGAATGGATATTTTACTTTGTGAAACGCTTTTTCTGCATCTATTGAAATGATCAAACACGTTGTTTTCGAAGTATTCCTGGGACATTCTCCAGAACAGATCACATATTAGGTCACAAGTCAAGCTTCAACAAATACAAAATGACTAAAATCTACCTTGAACCTTTCCTAAGCACAATGCTATAAAATTAGAAGTCAACCACAAGAAAAAACTTGGAAAGACCACAAATATATGGAGGTTAATCAACATGCTACTGAGCAATGAATGGGTCAACCAGGAAATCTAAGAAGAAATTTTAAAAAATACATGAAAGTGAAAACACAATGGTCTAAAACCTTTGAGATGCAGCAAAAGCAGTCCTAGGAGAAGAACAATACAGACCTACCTTAAGAAGCAAGAAAAATCTCAAATAAACAGCCTAACCTTACACCTAAAGGTGTTAGGAAAAGAACAACAAAGGAAGCCTAAAGCCCACAGAAGGAAGGAAATAATAAAGATTAGAGCAGAAATAAATGATACAGAAATTAAAACAAAAACCAATAGAATAGGTCAAGGAAACCAGGAGCTAGTTCTTTGAAAAAATTAATAAGATTGATAAACCCTTAGACAGACTTATCTAAAAGAAAAGAGAAAGGAACAATAAATGAAATAAAAAAATGAGAAAGGAGAAATAACAACAAACACCTCAGAAATAGAAACAATTATAAGAGAATATTATGCAAAAATATATGCCAACAAATTGGACAACCTAGAAGAAATGGATAAATTCCTAGAAACTTAAACTACCAAAACTGAAATGGGAAGAAATAGAAAACTTGAACAGACTGATAACTAGCAAACAGAATTCACAAAAACTCCCAAAAAACAAAATTCTAAGGCCACATGGCTTCACAGGTGAATTCTGCCAAACACTTAAACACTTAAAGAAGAGTTAATACCTATTCTTCTCAAACTATTTTAAAAAAATAATAAAGGAAGGATAACTTTCAGTTCATTCTTTAGACCAGCATTTCCCGATACCAAAACCAGATAATATCATCAGGGATACTGGCCTATATTCTCTTTTTCAGTGGAGGCTGAAAAAGAGAATATAGGCCAGTATCCCTGATGAAGAGGGATGCAAAAATTCTCAATAAAATACTAGCAAATTGAATCCAACAATACATTAAGAAATCGTTTACCATGATCATGTGGGATTTATTCTGGGTTGCCAGGGTAGTTCAATATTTGCAAATCATTCAATGTGATACACCCCATTAATAAAAGAAAGGATAAGACAAGCATAACTTTCGTTGAATAATCATGAAACAAAATATATTTCTTGAAAATATATATAATAGAGAGATGGAAGTGGTAATTATGGCAGTTTGTTTAAAATAATTATCCCTAGGGCACCTGGGTGGCTCAGTGGGTTAAAGCCTCTGCCTTAGGCTCAGGTCACGATCCCAGGGTCCTGGGATGGAGCCCAGCGACAGGCTCTCTGCTCAGCGGGGAGCCTGCTTCCTGCCCCCTCTCTCTGCCTGTCTCTCTGCCTACTCGTGATCTCTGTCTGTCAGATAAATAAATAAAATCTTTAAAATAATAAAAATAATAAAATAATTATCCCTTTCTATAGCACACCAGAAGTTTTTACACCTCAGAACAATTGTACTTTACTAGATGCAGAATGGGTGAGAATCATGCCTTTATTTTGTAAAATGGGGAAATGGTTTAAACGTGAAAGTGAAGGAGAAAGAGGAGAATTTAAACCATGGGAATGTCTCTTAACAGACGTTTAAGTAAGAATATATATATGAAGGATAAGGTATCTGGAAGCTGTTCCTTTAAGATTGTCCTGTTTGGGGGGCGGCTGGGTGGCTCAGTGGGTTAAGCCTCTGCCTTCTGCTCAGGTCATGATCTCAGGGTCCTGGGATCAGCCCCGCTTTGGTCTCTCTGCTCAGCGGGGAGCCTGCTTTCCCCTCTCTCCCTTCCTGCCTCTCTGCCTACTTTTGATCTGTTTAAAAAATTAAAAAAAAAATAAAAAAGATTTTATTTAAAATTGTCCTATTCGAATACATTATATGTTAAAAAAAAAAAAAAAAACGAAACAAAAACCTGGGGGTTGAAAAGAAAAAAAAATAAAATAAAATAAAATTGTCCTGTTTGTATACTCCTTGATCAGCTGTGTATGTTAGGGACCCACATTCTTGTCCCTGCTTGAAAAAGCTCTCCTCTGGGACAGAAGTGCAAGAGAATTAAAGTGGAAATGTTTGCGAATGCTTTGCTTTTTTTTTTTTTTTTTAAATTTTTAAAAAGATTTTAGGGGCATCTGGGTGGCTCAGTGGGTTAAGCCTCTGCCTTCGGCTCAGGTCATGATCCCAGGGTCCTGGGATCCAGCCCCGCATCGGGTTCTCTGCTCAGCAGAGAGCCTGCTTCCTCCTCTCTCTCTCTCTGCCTGCTTCTCTGCCTACTTGTGATTTCTGTCAAAAAAAAAAAAAAAAATCTTTAAAAAGATTTTATTTATTTATTTGACACAGAGAGACACAGTGAGAGAAGGAATACAAGCAGGGGGAGTGGGAGAGGGAGAAGCAGGCTTTCCACAGAGTAGAGAGCCTGATGAGGGGCTCGATCTAACCCAGGACCCTGGGAACATGACCTAAGTTGAAGGCAGATGCTTGATGACTGAGCCACCCAGGCACCCCAAGAATGCTTTGCTTAAAAAATGAAGTTTCTCTATAATAATGTCATTCTGATGTGATTATTTATATCATGGGGATCTATGCATAACTTCCAGTCTATCTATCTGAGTCGCTATTTGTAATATCCTACCAGTACATGTTAATATTCTATTGGTACATTGCTATTGATTATTATTAATTGATATTTGTTGTTAGTTATTGATTACTGAACTTCTTGTAGTGATTCTAAGAAATAGTTGGCTTGCCAAAACTTGAGCATAGCCTAGGAATGGATGGTGCTATGGATATCATGTGAATAAGGTCCTTGCCTTCTGTATCCCAGCTGGCTTACATTGCATCAATGCCCTTTATTTTTGTATCCCCATTAAGAACTGTGTGATATCAATTTGTGTGGGCTCCACATTGGTTTTCTACCAGATGGAATATCAATGTGAGGAATTAATGAGTGTTTATTAATCAAAATGGGGCAGATATCTAGGCCTTCCCAGTAACTCGTATTATCTGAGCTTCTATGAAGAAATAGAAGTAGATTTCTTAATAGTAATAAGTGGTTAAAATATATAATAGCAAGAATCGTGGTTCTGCTTGCTCCTAATTTGGGCTGTTTCATTATCTTGGAATTTAGCATGGATACACAAGAGATTATGGCTCACTCGTTTCTCAATATGTACTTATAAGTGGAGGTAGTTCAGCTTCATAAAACAAGGAGGAGATGTATGATCAAAGGAAATGTTCATAAACCAGATGCAATTTCTGAAAGGTCTATTCTTATTCCTAAGACACACACACACACACACACACACACACACACACACACAAACACACTCAGAGAGTTTGACTTTCATTCAGTTGACAAGAAAGCACCAGTTCTTCCAGAAAGTCATTTTTTAAAAAAGATTTTATTTATTTTATTTGACAGATAGAGATCACAAGTAGGCAGAGAGGCAGGCAGAAAGAGAGGGAGGAGGAAGCAGGCTCCCTGCCGAGCAGAGAGCCCGATGCGGGGCTGGATCCCAGGACCCTGGGATCATGACCTGAGCCGAAGGCAGAGGCTTTAACCCACTGAGCCACCCAAGCACCCCCAGAAAGTCATTTTTAAAGTAATGATATGACATGGGCACAACCAGAAGGATACCCCAGGATCAGTAGCTGGGATGTACAGGGAAATGCAACAGATAGAGTCAGGAAGGCTGGCCTGAATCTCAACTCTGTTTATTATGTGTCACTTGTTGGGGAAATATAATTAAAAACCAAATCTTCTCCCAACCCAGAAAATCTCTCCAAGTAGGTATAAGAGAAATAAAAGTTTTATTATTGAATACACATTAAACATGAATGGGTTGGGTTGCACATAATAGGCATTCCTCCCAGAGGTTGCTAAAACATGAAGACTTTTCACCCTCTCCTGTATCCAGCCTGGGCTACCCAGTCCATTCACGTTCTCAGGACGAACAAGACTAGTTCTCCAGTAAGATGACTAGAGAGCCCTATTTGTCATACATCCTTCATTCATCCTGGAGTCACCTGGTAATTGGGATGACCATCTGTGTTAACACATTGGCTTTATCCAAAGAGAAAATAAAGTCATATCTTTCTGACACGAGGTAGTTTTGTAATTTGGAAAGAGGAACCAGCTGTAGTTAGGCTCCTAAGTCACAGAAAAGGGAAGGGAAAGCCTGGATCTTTTCGGATGATTACAATACAAAAAGATGGTTCCCAAGTCCTTGAGAAAGGCCTCTTGAGTTGTAAAGCGGACAGGGAGGCTCTTTTAGCTTTTAAAAATATTATATACATTTCAAAGACACAGAGAAAGAAATCTCAATTATGGGTTTTATAAAGTAAATACTCTAATTAAAAAAAAAAAGGAAGGTTGGAGTGGAAGGAGTCGCTTCCTTACTTTCAACAGGGATAATTTATTATTTTTTTCCATTTCAGATTGTACTTATATTTACACAGTTTAGGGTGTAACAGCCTCCCTGCGTCTGGTGCCTCACCTAGAAGAGAGCAGTAATAACTCCTACAATTGGCTTCCATGAAGGAACTGCACAAAATTTCTTTGTCATTTTAAATGCCAAAATTAGTAAAAATTACAGATCTTTACTGGTATTAGATCTGCGTGCAAGCAGTTTATCTAATATTTAAATTGGAGCATACATTTTTAAAAGAGTCTCTCCTTTTGTAACAAAAATATGTCAACTCCACATTTATCCGTTGGCTTTGTCTTTAATCTCTCTTTGTGTCTTACCCATAAAATTAGTTTTTATAAATTTTGTCTACCAGTTCCCCTGTTATCAGGGTGTTCAAGTTCCATTTTATTGTTAAAAATAAATGTCACAGTAAATCCAAAGCTGCTTTCATTCACCTCTATTATGTTAGTCACTAAGATAAACTTATATTTCTAAGGAAATAATGTTTAAAAATATATATCCCAGATAATTATTTTTGCGTTCAAAAAGACTGCAAGATACATTTCAACACAACAGTTAATAAAAGTCGAAGAAAAGAGTTAGATATAATGAAAAACAAGCAAAGACTTGTTTGATTTTCTGGTAAGTTCTTTTAAAAAAACCAAAAGGTAAAAAAAAAACTGATGCCATTACTTGAATCCCGAGTTATTTCAGTTTGACATATTTGACATATCATGGGATAAAATATGAGCAAAGCAAAAATGCCTAAGAATAGCTCCGTGATCGTGCTAAGTAAAGAATTACGTTGGATCGTGAGTCTCAGGCAGGTCGAGGGCTGTCTTGATTCTCTGGCTCTCAGGTGAAGCCAGGCTGGGGAAACACTCCGCTGAAACAGAGCCCTGAGATGGGGCTTTCTTCTTATGACACTGAACTCATCACCTGGTTATTTAATCATTGGCGAGACCAAAATTATATAAAGAAAAAGCTATGCCAGATCAAAGTTTTCTTCTCCCATTGATTTGGGGAGTTCTGTACTGCCACACTTCTTATGGTGGTCTAGCCCAATGGGTAGGTGTGCACACCAATAAATTAGGTGGCTAGTATGAGTCTGGCAATTACAATGCAAGTAAGAAATTATTCAGAACGGAATAAAATATTTAAAACCCCTGTTATAAATCTTAGCCAGGAAATAAATTTTCATGAGACCAGTGATTAACCCAATAGCAAAATGGAATTTATATCAACCATTCATTAATCCCATTTCCCTTCTCCCAACACCATTAATTAAGTGTCTGCTCAATTCCTATTCTTGTGCTCTACTTGTGTCGCTTACCCAATTACAGCTAATTTTCTTGCATGCAACAGGAGTGGTAATAGCCTCTAACAGTTGTTGAAATGTGGTTCCTAGAGCTTACGGCAGTGTGTCAACCTTAAATATTCCATAGCATGTTTTCTCGTTCTGTTTCTAAAACCGAGTTGGGGTGGGGGGAGGTTGGCGAGAGGGGAGAGGGATGAATTTAGTTGGATACCATAGTGGCTGATTTCCTTCCTTTCAGGTCCTTTGAGACCCTTATCTGATTTAAGTTTTGCCTCAGGAGAAAGCTGTACTGCTGAGATCGCTAAAAATAACGGTCCTCCCATCTTGTTGTTTTTTTTTTTTTTTTTCAAGATTTTATTTATTTATTTGACAGACAGAGATCACAAGTAGGCAGAGAGGCAGGCAGAGAGAGAGAGGAGGAAGCGCTGAGCAGAGAGCCCGACCCGGGGCTCGATCCCAGAACTCCGAGATCATGACCTGAGCTGAAGGCAGAGGCTTTAACGCACTGAGCCACCCAGGTGCCCCCCATCTTGCTGTTTTACCTATGACTCTGGGAGAGGCAGCTTTGGAAAACTCAACTTTTTTTTTTTTTTTAAGATTTTATTTATTTATTTGACAGAGAGATCACAACTAGGCAGAGAGGCAGGCAGAGAGAGCAGGGAAGCAGGCTCCCCACCGAGCAGAGAGCCCCATGCGGGGCTCCATCCTAGCACCCCCAGATCATGACCTGAGCCAAAGGCAGAGGCCCAACCCACTTGAGCCACCCAGGCACTCCTCATCAACTTCTGATGGCGCGTTTTGTAAGTTGTACCTACCGGATCACTTCAAGTTCAATAGGGAGATCCAACTTAATTTTTTTTTAAATGAGACTGCTGTTACATCATGCTCCCCTCTCTTCTTTCTCTCTTTTTAAACAGTTTACGAAAAACGAGATGGTGAAGCCTACAAAGATTAAACACAAACGTTGCTTCCTTTCCCTTGTGACCTGAAGATACAGGTGTAAATTCAGCATTTATATCTGAACATTTAGCTACCCTTGGACTTCTATCTTACTGAGATTAACAAAGAAAGACCAATCTTTTTTTTTTTTTTTTTTTTGATTGATCCTATCGTGTGTCAGTAGCTTCTAATAATTCACTTGATTAAGAATCCTCTCCCTGGGGGCACCTGGGTGGCTCAGTGGGTTAAAGCCTCTGCCTTCGGCTCAGGTCATGATCCCAGGGTCCTGGGATCGAGCCCCACATCGGGCTCTCTGCTTAGCGGGGAGCCTGCTTCCTCCTCTCTCTCTCTTTGCCTGCCTCTCTGCCTACTTGTGATCTCTGTCTGTCAAATAAATAAATAAAATCTTAAAAAAAAAAAAAAGAATCCTCTCCCTGACATTTCCCACCCAGTCTATCCTCCCCCATCTTAACATAATTGATGATCTATAAATAAACACTTAAAGTTGTTAGCAGGAGCTCACTATTTAAAATAAGCCCCGTAGAGAACCCTTTTGTGAAGCAAATAATCCTTTTATAATCACCTCTGCTTCGTTTGCTCAGATTTCCGTCTGTCAGCCTTTTCTTAAAGCTGCAAGTGTTTTATCTTTGGAAGCAAGTGAAATACTCTGCTAAAGAGGGGCTCCGGAAGGGAGAGTAGGGAAGTACTCGGGTTTATGATTATGGGATTAAGTGCAATAGGGAGGGTTTGATTTCAAGGGGTTGTTTTGAGCATGCGGTAACCTAGTGATCCCACGTTATGGTGGGTTTTAGCCTCCTTATGTCATCCTCTCCTCCCTTTGATCTGCATACTTAGACTTTTGTCTCTTCCCATTACCCTACAGTTGGAAATGACATCCATTTGGGGTTATCTTTACCATTTGTATTCAAGAGCTAATACTCTGTTTTGTCTACATACAGAAAGCAGTTTGAGGAAAACCTAGGAAGTTTCAACCCACTCAACTATCCCATTGTTTCTGACGTTAAAAAAACAAAACTCCACCAAGTGAATCTGAAGATCTAATTGGCTTTAGGAGGAGATCGGAAAATCCAGCAATATCCTCTCTAACAAGTAGAGAGATGTTTGGAGGAATTGTACAAAATGGGAGCTTTCTTAAAGGAAGGAGTGTGGGGCAAGAAGTGACTAGCGAAAGAAAATAAACAATTGGGTCTAGTTGGGTCACTTTCCCTTAGGGGACCAGGCAGGAGGTCTTATCTGCTATATTACCTCACCTAGCTTTGGGGAATGAAGAGGACCCATGTGACAGAAAACTTTATTCATACTATTCACACTGATCAGGACATTCCTGACTGCCGGGTTAAGACTCCCTATCCTTGGGAGTTTGGGACTAAATGAGGTGTTAAGTCCCACTTTGTGACTTGGCCTAAGTGATTCCATTTTGGGCCTGTGGTTTTCTTTTTAACATTTAACATAGGAAACTACCATTAACATGTAGGTAGGTAGTAAGAACCCACTGTTCCCCATGCCGCCAAGGTGTCTGTGAATGCAGCAGGGCCCCTCACTGTCTTACAGCTTATATTTCAATGATCACAAAATAATCTTATTTTTGTCAAATTTGGCAGTAGTAATTTTTCTTTTCATGAGTCTTTTTTTTTACATGATTTTTTAAAAATTTGCTCCATCAAAATGATTGAGCTGGTATACATAAGCTTGCTTTTCACATGTTGGCAAAAAACATTTCATTGAATCATTTGGGTGCATCACAATAGAATGTTTTTAAAGAAATCTCTGTTATCTTCTTCATAGCATTTCTAATTTCTAAGAACCTTTTTGGCCTACGATACTTTTTTTAAAAAGATGCTTCCTAAATATAGGGAACATAAGATTGGGGAACTGTTTTCCTAAGTGAAAAACTTACATTTACTGTTATAATCTGGGAGGAAATAATGGTTTAGTTAGTTTTTAGATGAAAAGATTTCTGCAATCAGACTGTGTTTGTAATGGCACTTATAAAACAATTTCCCCTCTACAGTAGCATTGTAATTAAGACTTTCAATGAAATTGTCAAAGGAAAGGAGTGTTCTGTTCCCTGTGGTTGGCTGTGACGGCCTGCCCACCTGCCCCGTAGGGTCTTCTGCTGCTCTGCACCAGCCTTGCCCTAATGCCTATAATCGTGTTTCACTTCCTCCAATTAAGCTGACAGGGAAGTGGAATAGCTGTCACTTACCTCATTGATCTGAAAGGTGACAGGATCAGATTGTTCCATTTTGTGCACAGAGTACTCAACATCCCAAATGACCCATCCCCCAGAAGACTGTGAGCCCTGCAGGAAAGGCCCCAGGACTTCCCTATCTCTGGCTCTGTCTCTTGGGTAGTGGAATGCCTGAGTTAGAAAGGTCACAGAAAATATCCTGTTCATGGATGGGTTCCAACATGCTCCCCTGAACCGCTGTTTCTAAAAATTTTAATGGATGTGCCAGGGGAAAAAAATGTTTTTATGGCTAACTAGATGTTGGAAAAGCAGGGTTAAATCAAGTTAAACATTTATTTTCTCTGTAACTGTCAGTGACCTCATACTTGCACTGTAAACGTCAAAAAAAAAAAAAAAAGAAGCGGTGTGGTATATGTATATGTGTGCTGGGGAGCGGATAGTGTGAAGTAGTTCGTCAACATATTAGAAAAATTTTCTGGAGGCGAATACAAGGGTTAGTATTCTGCAGATGACTTTTGGAGACTTGCGGATTTAGCTGGTGAGGACCATCGTATGGTTATTTGGTGAAGGGGCTGTCAATCCTGGTGGTGGTGGTGGTGGTGGTGGTGGTATATCCCCATAAGGTTGGATCACCCTTTCTAAAAACACCTCCTCAAGTTTCCTTCATTGTCCCTCTTTCTTTCTCCACTATTGCTGGTGGAATGTGTCATATCCCTCAGGGATGTTACATGGAGAAACAGAAAGGCAGAGAATCATTTCATTGTCACATTGTTCTTCCTTTCTGTTCCCTGCATTGCTGTACTAGAGAATGGCACTGTATTGAATGAGAGAGTGCCTAAGTTCACCTGGGTTTAGAACCTTCATCTGACGAGTGTTAGGAATGTTGACAAACTTGCTAAGGCTTCGGAACCTCCATTTGTGCATCAATGAAAGGAGCTGAAAGTTTCTATGGAGTTGGTGGATAACCTACATGTCACCTGGACTGTAGCAGACACGTTTAACAGCAGCAGGTATTATTATCTTAAGACTTTTAAAACTTCATTTAGATTTTTTTGCCAGCTCTCCACTGTGACCAATATCTAGATTTAAATGGAAAAAATTGAGCATTTAGCTGTTTGCAAATAGCTTTATGCTTGGTAAAAACCAGCATTATGACATTATGAGTACCTTTTTTTTTTCCCCACTGTCATATCCCACTTGGCATAGTGTGAAAAAGGTTTCAGTATGTTGGAATGATATAGTTTTTTAAAAATAAGTAAATATTCAATGCCGATCAGCTCTTTCAACAAATAGGAATCACGTTCTCTTCTTTGTGGTTTTTTTCATCATTCAACTGAGTAGGAAATCAGAAATTACAGTGTCTGTTCTATTGAGCCTCTTAACAATTTGTTAATTTCAGAGGGGATTGCATTTAGGCATGACTTTTAGCCATTGAGATCCAAGGTATTTATCAATTTGCACAGACTCTCATCATCATAACTTGGAAATCCATGTTCCCAAATAAATGCCTGCAGATACGGCTTCTAAAGACTTGACACATTCATAGAAAGCCATATTCCAGTGGGCAGATATCACATAATATCAGTATAGAGTTTGATTCAACCTCAGAGACCGTGTCAATGTCATGGGCTGTGTTGGCATATATTTGCATTTCAGCCTTGCACGTCCCCCATCATCCTGTCTACATACTCTTTACCCTTTTGGACCTTTAGCATCTGCAAACAGAGATTATAAACAGTACCAAAGTTAAAGTTTGTTCTGAGGATTAAAATAAAGCATATACAAGTACTTCATAAACGGAAATGCTGTATACGGCTAATATGATTTTAAGTTAGTAATTAGGTACATTTAGAGGATGGGAGGTTCGTGCTGTAATGCTAATCCAGAGCATATAATCTTTCTATAAAATTTCAGATGAATGTTAAGATTGAAGAATTAACACTATACACAGATTATACATCTTCAACCATTTTGTTTCCATTTAGAAAGTAGGCTAATTGGGGTACAAAAAGTAAACTTAAAAAGGCTTTTGACAGTATCCCGTTAGGCTGATGGTCTATTTCAGGCATAGATTTATTCTTAAGGCACTTACATGATACAGATGGTTTGGGAGATGTCAGATTCTCCTTTTGTGACACCTAACTCCAAATTTAGGGGCCTATTCCAAATATCATGAACTTTACTTAGCCTATTTTGAATTTGTGACTGGCTGATAGGTTTGCCAGATTTAGGGGATGGTGTATATATATATATATATATATATATATTCATATGCAGTGACTTGCCTAGTCTTGCAGAAAGATGAAGAAGCAAAATGGGAAATAAGATGCAGAGATTCTGGCTTTTCACTACACCTCATAGCCCCTTAGTTATTTGTGTTACAAAGCAAACACCACATGTGGTAGGCACTCAGTAAATTCCTAATTATTGTCCAAGATGTGGCCATTTCTGATTTTATTTATTTATTTATGTATTTAGTTAGTTAAATATTTTATTTATTTTAGAGAGAGAGAGAGAGCAAGTGCTGAGGGAGGGGTAGAAGGAAGGGAAGACAATCTCAAGCAGACTCCATGCTGAACATGGAGCCTGATGCAGGGCTCGAGCTCAGGACCCTAAGATCATGACCTGAGCCAAAACCAGAAGTTGTATACTTAAATGACTGGGCCACCAGGCACCCCTGGTTCTGATCTTAACAGCCACTGTGGCAATCATTTTTAGCAAATATGTATCAGATATCAACTAAGTGCCTGGTAGTGCAAGGCATTAATGATACAAAAATAATGGTGACATTCTAGTTATCAGTGACTAGATTACACTGCATTCTAGTAATGTGAGTGGCATGGACACCTGAACCTGCAATTAGAGCATGAAAAGATCCACAGTAGAAGGATGGGTTGAAGTACAGTGCACACACACACAGAAAGGAGCAACTGATACCTGAGGAAATCAGGGACTCTTTACAGAGATGACTTTTGAATGAGATCTTCAATAGGCAGGTGAGGACTGAAGGGGAGGACACTGCAGGGTCTACCACAGTGGTCAATATTATTGAACAACATGTAGAGGGAATACAGCCATTGGGAATCTGTCTGGAAGAGCCGAGAGGCATGAAAAGCATCTGTTCAAGGAATAGTAACTAATAAATACATGGGGTTGGGGTAGGGGTGGGAGGTAAGATTAGAGAACCAAACTGAAGTCAAGTTGGCCAGGATCTTCTTATAGGTGTTAGGTTGACATTAGAGGATTTTAGGCAGGTGAGTGAAGTCATAGATGCGTATGTAGTAAAGATGTCAATCAAATAATGGACCGGATTATCAAACAGTGAATCTGATGACATAAAAACTGATCTAGTAATTTTTTAGCTTAAGACTTAATTAGACAGGGGCGCCTGGGTGGCTCAGTGGGTTAAAGCCTCTGCCTTTGGCTCAGGTCATGATCCCAGGGTCCTGGGATCGAGCCCCGCATTGGGCTCTCTGCCTGGCAAGGAGCTTGCTTCTTCCTCTCTCTCTGCCTGCTTCTCTGCCTACTTGTGATCTCTGTCTGTCATATATACAAATAAAATCTTTAAAAAAAAAAAAAAGACTTAATTAGACAAATGATAATGTAATCATAAAACTTGTCATCCAAACTGGGACACTTTTGAGATTGAAGGGAGGCATTTTTACTTATTATTTTGGAACAATGGAAGCAAATTAGAAGGTATCGCCCTACCTGTGATAGGAGATGATTGAGTCTATGGATGGTAATTAGTTGACAGGTGGGTGTTTGGGGACTCCTGGAGACTAAGGCCAATCCATGGATTCATGGACATGGGATGGGTTATATGGAACCCCAGAGCATCTCCAGTGGAACCTCTACTCATTGCAATTTGGGGCACCTGGGTAGCTCAGTTGGTTGAATTGGACTCTTGGTTTCGGCTCAGATCATGATCTCAGGGTTGTGAGATGGAGCTCTGCATCAGACTCTGCACTGGGTGTGGAGGCTGCATAAGAGTCTCTCCACCCTTGGCCTCTGCTCCTGTGTGCAGGTATATGTGCTCTCTCTCTTTCTCTCTAAAACAAAGTAAATAAACCAATTTCCAATTTAAATTCTTTCCATGATACATTTACGTAGTGTCTCAAACTTCCATGAAGACCCTGTATTTGGAGATTTTTCTTTTTTTTTTTTAAATCTGTGAGCAACTTTACTTCTCTTGTAGCAGAAGTTGGTCTTTCTTAAAATTTCTCTATACCAAAAAAATTAGCCAAATTTGAGTTTAGAACCCAGCTTAGATCCTGGGTCCATCCCTCACTGTTTGAATGTTGAACAAGCTTATTTCTGTCTTTGCACACACCTGTAAAGTGGTTAGCATATGGGCATTTTGTAAAGATTAAATAAGCAATCAAAGTCTGCTGTTTAGCGCACAGTAAATGCCCAGTAAGTAGCTATTGTGTGTCTTTGTTTTATATCTCTTCATTGGGAAGCAGCTTTTTTTTTTTTTTTTTAAACCACTCACCACACCCCTCGGTTTATTTAAGTTCCCCTTTTGTATCTGTACCATGGTACTTATCTTACTGCATGGTAATTGCTGTTTAAATTATCTTTCTCATTCATTAGGCTAGTGGTTCTCAAGTGGGTGTAATTTTGTCCCTTCCCCAGGGTACGTCTAGAAATACTTTTGGTTGTCATAACTTAGGGAAAGAGTGCTGCTGGCATCTGGTTGGTAGAGGCCAAGGATGCTGCTAAATACCCTACAAAGCATAGGGCAGCCCGCACAACAAATAGCTATCTGGCCCACAATGTCAATAGTGTCAAGGGTAGCAAACCATGCTTTAGACTAACTCCGTGCGGGTAGAAGCTGTGGCTGTCTTGCTATGTCCTCCCCACCTAGCACTGTGATAAGTCCCATTAGGTAGAATGAATGAATGGGACCAAAAATTTAGACATAATCCAGCTTCCCAAGGATTTCATCACTCTTTGAGTCAGCGCGTGGTTGCTATGGTGTCTCAAGTACACTGCAAGCGGCTGTAAGCTTGAAGTACCAGGTATGTTAAACTGAAAGTCTGAAAGGGAGAGCAGAATAGAAAGTCAGCAATAAGGAAATAGGCATCATATTGCTACTTCATACCACATTCGGGTTTCCTTCTTTCCTTTTTTTTTTTTTTTTTAAGATTTTATTTATTTATTTTGAGAGAGAGCAAGCCAGAGAGAGAGAGAGAGAGAGAGGAAGAATGTGTAAGCAAACGGGGGAGGGGTGGAAGGCAAGAGAGAAAGTCCCACAGACTCCAGGCTGAGTGCAATGGCTGATGTGGGGCTCAATCTCACACTCATGAGATCATGCCCTGAAAGGAAATCAAGACTTGGAGGCTTTACCGACTGAGTCATCCAGGTGCCTTCCCCTCACCCTCCCCCCCATTCAGGTTTCTTAATCAAAAGTGCTTGCAAACTTACACACAGGGAACAGAAGTCACATTTTTATTTCATTTCAATTGTGAGGATACATGAGATCAAATTGTTTTTGGCTTGTTCTGTGAGATGAGAAATATCTGAGGGTCTTTTAGGAAGATTACTTTAAATGGCTCTATCTATCATCTATCATCTATTTATCTATCTTGTATCTGATAGCTACCAGTTTTCAATAAGAGCGGCAGGACTCTTTGAGGTGCTTGAGAAAGATTGAGGAATCCCTCCGGCATTTGGAGCAAGAAATGTGTTCTGGGACTTGAGAAACCCATTTTCCAATTGTTGGATGAGATGGGGCTCCTTCCTTAATTGAGCAAATTGATTGATATAAGCCTCATGCTGTGAAAAACTGAAGAGCTTTCTGAGAAATCAATTAGGATTGCTGGAGACAGTCACATCTTCCCTCCCTGACCCCACCTCAGCCCTCTCAGACTTCTTACTAGCCCGAATTGGTAATGTATTCTAATAGGAAGCAAAACCTCAACAAATCATTACTCTAGTGTTTTCTGTCACACACTGCCTTAGTTTGCTATGGCTACCGTAATAAAATACCACAGACTGGGATTTTTAACAATGGAAATTTATTTTTTCACAGTTCTGGAAATTAGAAGTCTGAGATCAAGGTTTCTGTAGGATAGGTTTGTTCTGAGGCCTCTCTTCTTGGCTTGTAGCTGACCATCTTCTACATCATGGTCTTTTCCTGTGTTTTTCTGTGCCTAATCTCCACTTTAAAGACACAAATTGTATTATATTAGGGGCCACCCTAAAGATCTCATGTAATCTTAATTATCTCTTTAATGACCTATCTCCAGATGCAATCACATTCTGAGGTAAGGGTGTGGGGATGAGGGGATGGGGTAGAACTTCAACTCATAAATTCTGAGGAGACACAACTCAGGCCCTATCACACTTCTACAGGGCTCAATATCAAGTAAATGCTCAATAAATACTTATTCTTTGCCAGAGTAATATTTTACTTAAAGTAGAATGTGGTGGCTGAGCACATAGAACACATAAGGCACAGGGAGACAGAAGTCAACCTAACTGGTGTGATTTACAACATACAAATTCTATACTGGCCCAGACCACTGAAGATGGAAGCCTGCTCCAGGGCTTCATGGCCCTATCCTTGGAGTCACTGAGTATGGAACCCAAAGTTGGGATACTGAGACTATATTCAATGTGGATCGGTTTGGGAATTCTTCTGTTTATAAGTTTTCCACTTAGCAAGATTAATTAAAAGGGAAAGAAGACAATTACAGGGTTGGGATAGTCCTAGAGAAGGGGCTCAGGTGGGAGGGCTCTTCCAGGAGCTGAGGCTTTCTGTGGAGTTCTCTGGATAGGGAAGAAGGGAGGGGGGTGGGAAGGTGCATAGCTGAGTGGTAGGAAGCCTGGCCTTGTGCTTGTTCTTATGAAGGTTGGGTAGAGAGGGTTGATTGCCCAGGCATTTTGGGCTTGGACCAGTCTGACTTCTGCACAGAGAATGAAAGAACTTGTACCCAGTCCATGGTGATTCCTCCTCAAGTCAGACTTAAGCTGTTTTCATTCCAGACTTGAACATCCCTTCCAGTTCCTGATTTCTGACTTCTCTTTTGACTACATTTTAGTGCTTTCTGTCTCAGTAACTGGATTCCTGGCTGTGGTCCTGGTAGTTTCTCTCTCTCTCTCTCTTTTCTTTTTTAATACTGCTTACTTTGGATTTCCCACTGGGGTCCCCAATCTCCGTAAATATCTTATTTTTCTTCTTCTTTTTCTTCTCTGCAGCCTCTTGTTCCTCCTTCTTATTTTGTCTTCCTCATATCCCTACAGTTATTTGATTTCTTTTTTTCCATTAGTGTTTTGTGGTTGTTTTTGGTTAGCGTGTGGATGTGTCTAATTTTTAAAGCCTAAATGCCTTATCAGTAGATTTCCTATGGAACCAGAATTTATGTTCAACTCTAGGCTTCCCTCACCCAACCACCACACAAAAGTTTCTTGCCTCCTACTCTTCTGTTCTCTTTGGAGATCAAATTTCTATTTTCCAAAATGATAACTATTTTACGTCACTGATTCAATGAGAACCCTTGTGCCAGGGGCTGGACTTAGTGAAAGACACATACACATACAGGACAACTAGACAAATGAAGTTATTAATCCCATGAAGTTTACAGTCTAACGGGAGAAACAGATGAAAAACCAGTAAGCAAATTACCTCCTTAAGTAAATGCTTTCTCAATTTTATTAGTATTTTAGCAGGGAACTCCAAGAGTCCTTATGAACCAATTAAAATCATTCTGTAATGATTGATCTCTAGACTTCGCATCATAGTGAAAGCCATACTTGGAAAAAAGGTGTGTTCTTGCGGCTCAGACCCATTTCTGGCAACCTCCACTTACTGAGGTATTCTTAAGTAGTTAGCAGCTCTTCTCCCTGACACTGCATCAACATGGGGCAGGCATGGCAGGCCTGTTGCATCATTTCAGCAAGGCCATCCCTTCTTTGGTGTGCCAAAGAGGGTGACTGAATTAGAATCCATTCATGCTGCTCTGGGAATCTCCCTTTTGCTGGCTGTTAGGTATAGGGGCTCAGTGTGATTAAAATCATCAGCGAAGTGTGTTCACTGCGGATTTCTTACCCAGGTGTAGGTATGAAAAGGACAAATCAGTCCCCAACATTTGGTTCCTACCCGTCACTAGCATAAGAAACAAGAGCTATCAAATAATATATCCTTCACTATGTTTTTAGCGAAATTTCAGGGTCTGTGTCTGGTTCTCCTTTTTCATTTGCCTTAGACTTGATTTGTGTCCTATGGACTTTAAAATGGTGAAAATTTCATGAATGTTAAATACCACTCAGATGTTAAAAGATTTTCAAATGGCAAGTTGTGGTAGACCCAGATCCAGCCTATGAATCAATATATTCTCCCTAGACATTCAATCCATCCGTCTTGCATCTTTTCATGGTTCGGATGCTGAGCACTGTGTTTTCCCTAAGTTTGCAATCAAGAGAGAGAAAAAAAAAAAATCAGGTTTTTTTTGTTTTTGTTTTTTGAATTTGTTTTTGTTTTTTTAACCATTTCCATTACCAGAAATACCATTTCCATTACCAGAAATACCATTTCCATGCTAAACTCAGAGACTGATATTTTACATGCATTATCTCATTGTAATCTTGGGTTAAGCATCATTTCCACTATCGTACAGGTGAAGACTGAGACTTAGTGAGTTTAAGTAAGTCACCAAGGGTTATACAGCTAGTAGGTATCAGAGCCAAGCTGTAACTTAATACTATTTCCGTCTACTTCATAAATTCTTTCAAGGAAAGGAAGGCATGAAAGAGGACAGGAAGGAAGGGCAGATGGGGATTGGAACTAGAAATTACATTTGCATTTTAATTTTACATAAGAATGAGATAACACTGATTTCTTTATCAAAGGATCCATTTCCCTTTGCCCTAGGTGTTAATGTCACAAGCACTGCAGAGACTAAGATGACCCTTGGAGCTGGCATGTGTATTTACATGCTGTGCATGGCCAAATAGATAGTCATGGATGCAAATGAACAGGTTGGTTTTAGATTCTGGAAAGACTAAGATTTGTGACTTTTCTTCCTCAGTGGTATGTGGTTCACTCACCCAGGAAAGCTTGGTAATAAAATTCTTTGATTCTCTCTACCCTGTATTAATGAGTTATCCTGTCACTAACTACAGTCAACCTTTGAACAATACAGTTTGAACTATATGGGTCCACTTATATGTGGATATTTTTTGATAAATACAGTATAGTACTGCAAATATGTTTTATCTTCCTTGTGATTTTTCCTAATAACATTTTCTTTTGTCTAGCTTACTTTAAGAATAGAGAATTTTTATATATAATATACAAATATGTGTTGATTGGCTGCTTATGTTATCAGTGAGGCTTCTGTCAGCAGTGGGCTATAAGTAGTTAAGTTTTTAGGGAATCTGAAGTTGTATGTCGATTTTCAACTATGCAGGGTTTTAGAGCCTGTAACCCCCACATTGTTCAGGGGTCTTTATTGTGTACAGAAGAAACTTCTTTTGTGTACCTGGTCTAGGGAAATGTGATCTTTCTTCCACAGAACTTACACTTTGCTAGTGGAGAGGGTACCCATACAGTTAAATGATAATGGCCAATGAACTTGTAACACATACGCACACCCACACATTCTTATAGACATACATTGAGATGCAAAATATGATTACAACATTTTTATTTTACTCTACTACATTATAAATCCAATTAATAATTGTATCACAAAACAATTTGGGGGTTATTACCAACGTGTTCTAATAATTTATTTTCTTACAATCAGTGTTAAGAATCCAGTTTTTCGTGGGATTGATAACTTCATTGGAAGCAACAGTAGTTCATTCAGTTCAACTTACCTAAAATGAACAGAGAAAATTCAAGCAACCACCTTCAGCCTGAACCCTGCCTTTTTCACCAGAGCTTGGAAGTTAGGAGGCAGCTATAGCCAGATGTCTGACTCCGAGGGATGTGGGATGAGATGACTCGGTGCCAGGTTGTCCAGAGAATGTTATGCAGGGATTCATCTGAGGGGATGCTGTGGCTGAACATTAGAAAAGGACTGTGCTAATTACTATTGTGGTTGAGAGAAAGGAGACTTGTGTATGGGCTGTGCAGTCAGGGAGAGGCAGGGCCTAATCTGGCTTATAGATGTTGCTTCAGGATGGAGAAAAGAAGGTCAGGGTGGCAGGTAGAAGGTTATTATGGGGTGCTCAAAGATACTCTTCTCTGAGGATTGGGATGTACTTAGAGGGGTTAGAGAGGTTGTGACCATGGAAAGAGGAGATTGGGTATACATTTTCAGAAAACGTTGGGAGAGTGTAGATTTGGGTTTAACAGTAGAAGCTCTGAAATCAGGATCAGCTTGGATCAGGATCCCGTTTTATAGTTTGTGTGTGATGTTGCAAAATTTTCTTAAACTCTATGTTTTGGTGAGATCAGCATCTTTCTTTATTTCCATGTTCATTGCATCTAGCTAGTCTTGTTCTGATGTCTACATGTAGATGTCATAATGACAGGCAAGAAATTTGGGGAAGCTGATTTAACTTTTTCTTTACGCAGGGGCTTTTTTATGAAATGATGTGGCGGGCTATGTCTACTCTATATTGTTTTGGCTTCTCAGGCAGTATAGTTTTGTTTTGTTTTGTTTTCTAATTAGTTTGGCTCAGAAAATTATGTTTTTGAGACAGAGTAACTAATTCATCAAGAAATAAGCGGAATTGCCTTAATTGTAAACCTTGGTCCTATTTTAGGTTTACCATCAGTAAATTGTCACAAACATCTTGTTTCCCAAAATTGGCTGATCAGTAGAACTTCATGGAAATCTGAAAATGCAGATTCCTGGGCCACTATTGGAAGGATTTTAACTAATCAAATGATTAGTCAGGTTGGTACCCACTGAACTATCCCTGTGTTTCCAGAGCTTGTACATAACTCTTAAAACGCTCATTAAAAAATGAAGATTTCCAGTCCACTCCAGAGCTACTGAATGGAGAGGCCTAGGAATCTGCATCTGCAACAAGTTTGTCACATTGATCATTTCTAGCTGAAAGATTATTGAGCCCCAAACTCTCCTACTTACTTTCTCATTTCCAGCCACCATTTATCACCGTTTAACCAGCACCTCCTTTGGGGACTTAATTTACCTAAAATGTGCATTAGCAGCCTGTTACCATAGCCCTGCGCTGTCAGAGATGTGTGTTCAGGAATAAAGATGTTCCTCTTCTGGCTTTGTGAGAAGACAGGGATAAGCAATTGAGAAATACTCTCATTTACCACCTGAGGGCTCGGAGGAGACCCTGGAGGTCAGGAGCCAGCAACGGAGAATTAAGTCTCACCCAAGAAGTTCTCTCAATGTTGGCTCTTCACCCTCTTTGCTTTATAGCTAAGGACTTCATATTGTCCTGAGCAGGCAGTGAAGTGGGAGACGTGCACACAACTTGAAAATGCATAAGATGCTGGAATTATAATCTAGGGCAAAGGCTTTGTTGTATATATTTTCCTTTCTTTCTTTCTTTCTTTTTTTCTTTCTTTCTTTCTTTTTTTTTTTTCCTACAGCTGGTTGGGGAGAATATGATACACTTCTTAAAATTCCATGCAGACCTAGCAAACTTTCAGCAAGATCCCAGCCTAGAAGGAAAAAGATCTCAGTGTCTGGCTAGATGTGATACGCATTCTCAATGCCCTCCCCCTCCTTAATAGACACAGTGTACGCTACAGAGAGCAAAGTGTAATTTTAAGAACCTTGTAATTCTTTACAAATTAACACAGCAGATGGTGTTTATGGGAGCCACATAGTGAGGAATATTTGGGATGATGTGAGACATGTGTTCCAGGGTTTCGGCCTGCTTTCTACTTAGTTTAGTTTTTAACTATCATGCAGCAAAAATGCTTTTTGCCTCATAAAGTTTTCATCAGTTCCACGTGTGAGCAAATGCCCCAAGAGATGATTCTATTATGGGGCAGATTCCAAGCATTCTCAGGAAGAAGGGCATCAGAGAAGCCTCAGGAAATGCCTCTGCTTGCCCCTTGGTCATGTGCCAGTGGCCTCCTTGGTGTTGGTGCTGGGAATGGGGATCAGCCTTCTTCCATTCTGGCTTGGGAGTGGGTTTGGGAAGTAGAGAGAGAACCCAAGGCTTCATAAGCTCTGCTCCTAGAAAATAAAAGACAACGCCAAAAAATTAACAATGAACTTAATAGCTCTAGACTGGGGCTTGCTAGTGGATAAATAAAATAATTCTTCAGTTATTTTAACTGTCCAAATATTATTTTCTTTTAGTCCTTCATAGTGCTAAGGCTTAAAGGTATCAAGATCTAGGTGGTTGTTTTTCAGACAATGCTGACCTTTTCGAGAGAGCATGAGAGGAAGGCTTATGCCAAGATGGGTTGGTGGTGATGCTGGAAAGGACTGGAGGAGCAGTCTTCATAGGCTTTGGCAAAGACCTAAAGAAGTCAGATTTGATTGGCGGGGTGGGGTGGGGTGGGGTGGGGGGGATGCCTGGTTCTGAAGTGTGTAGGAAATCTCTTTGAGGGTCCCCTGGCTTGCAGAAAGTGCTCAGTACTCCTAAACCTTGCATTTCTACTTCCCAATGTTTCCTGGGAAACTTCTTACTTTCATTTGCTGTAGCGTTGGCCAAGAGAAGGATCCCAGATGTTCTCTAGTATGGCCTACTTCTTTGCCCCAGTCAGGGTTTTGCTCCTCTCTTAGAAGCACTATTTCACCAAACCCGTTCTCTTTTGGTATTTAGTGTCCTCAAGCTTATCTACCCTCATCTCCCACTATTTGGAGAGAAGGATTTGATTAAAAGGCATTTACTGATTGTATGTTTCTTGTCCAGGTGCATGTATCTTAATTCTGTGCATGTGATTATAGGCTTTGATTTCCATCTTCTTCTTGCTTAGATGAGATTTTGAACAGAGAAGGAGAATGAGTGTGGAAAGAGAGTTGGCAGCAGTATTATTCTACCATGGCTGAAGCTACCTATACAGCGTCCCTTTCACTCTTCTTCTGCACAAAAAGTAGCCTTAATGCCAAAGATCCATATCTTTAGGGTCTTCATGAGAAGATTAGTACCCTTATAAAAAGAAACACAGAGAGCTTGCTTGTTCTCTCTCTACCATGTGAGGACATAGTGAAAAGGTAGATGTCTATGATCTACAGGGAGAGCCCTCAGAAGAAACCAAACCTATTGAACATTGGTCTTAGAGTCTCCAGCTTCCAGAACTGTGAGACAAAATAAAATTTTGTCCCTTAAACCACGCAGTCTATGGTATCTTGTTATGGCAGCCTGAGCTGACTAATACATTGCCCTTAAGCTCCTATGCCTCCAACTGGAAAGAAGAAACAGATATATGATTATATCATGACAAGTTTAAGACAGTATCAAAATGATGCATCTGTGTATTTGTATTTTATCTTTAGAGTGTGATATCTGAAATTCAATTAATGATGTAAGAGATTTGCTTTAGATATCTGAAATTTAATTAATGGTGCAAGAGACTTGCACAATATATGAGTGTTTCCAGAGTGGAAATTGTTCATAAAGCACCAAATAAATAGCTATTTTGATGATAAAGATAATGATATAGATGGCTGTAGGCACTCAGAGGAGGATGGGCTCCTGTGAACTGAGAGGTCAGGAATGTGTGATGAAGGAATTACAACATAAACTGGCCCCTGATAGATTGTTAGATGAGATACAGGGAGGCTAAGGCAAGGGGGCTCTACACAGATAGACTTTCCATGAACTATGGCAACCCTCTTCCTGAGTGTTTTCTGATTTCTATGAACTCTCAACAACATGGATGCAGTTATTGACCTCTTTTTGGGAAGTTAGAAAATGCCAGACTCTAGGGATCCTTTAGGTGTTGATAGCTTTAGCTGTAACTGAGTGGTTGGGGCATATGCACTTAAAGGAGAAGTTCAAATTCCACTGAAATTTAAATGATTTATTTATTATGGGTATATATGTGTTTTTGTTGTGCATAAAATCAATGGAAATTTGCACTTTGCCTTTGCTACTTTCATCTCAACTGTAAAGATAAAATGGCATTTTAAAGCAGTTTTCCCAGTTCATAGTCTCTTACAGGTTTTGAAGGAATGGGTGGTTAATTGACCCAAGGTTGGGAGCTGGGGGTTGCAGAACGTGGGGCCTTGATGAAAAATGTCTTCTGTGGAGGGTTGGCTGGCAGATAATCACTGAAGACTACACCTGTGTTGATACAATAAGTAAAGGAGAAAGAATTATAACATTACACAGGTGTCAGCCACTTCCTAGGTTTTGAGCAGAAAATTGTGAAATAGGTGAAATTTATTTTTAGGGCCCTGATATTTTCCAAATCGTATATCCCTTGCATACCTTCTTCCTGTCCACAGGTGCCTACTGGGAGCACCCATTTTTCTATACATGAACAGGTATTTCTGGGGCAGTTCTTAGTTTCATACTAAGTTTTCTGGGAGAAAACTCAGACATTCATCACCCTCCAAAAGCTCGGATTATAATCTGCAACCACATGAAAACTTAATAAAAAATGCAGGATGGTAAATTGTTAATGTCTGTATCCTTTGGCATAGTACCTGGTTGAAGGATATGGTCAAAAGAGGGGAAGATCTTCAAGGGCTAGATTAGTTTAAAAATACTTCCAAGAGGAGGGAGATTTTGAACTGGTTTTGGAAGAATGGGCAAAATTTAATTAGACAAATGATTGAAGAGAGAGTGGACCCTTTCTTCCAAGCACTAATATGAGACAAAAAGTTTGTGAATCATTGAAAAAAAAAACAAATTAACTAGAGAGATGGGCTATTACAAGAAGGAAATCCAACTATAAAAATTTAAAATACAGGTCCAAGAGTTTAGTAGAAAATAAGGATCCAGTAAGAATTAAAGGAACTGAGGGATTGACCCTCTGAAGTAAAAGCGTGGTTTTGACAGGCCGTACTGAAGATTATGAGGGAGGGAAATCAACAAAGGTATTAGTGTGGTGTTAGAGACCTATGCTGGGATGGTGGGTTCCAAGGACAGAAGGATTTGAGAGAAGCAAAGGTCTGAGGTCTCAAGGAGTGCTCTAGGCTGTGTCCATAGTGGACCTTGCCAGAGTCTTCCCCTTCTACCATCCTGCCTTCAAATTATTTTGGTCAGGTATTTTAAGGTTTATGATTTAGTCAGGACTTTTTGGTTGTAGCTGAGAGAAATGCAACATAAAGAAACATGAGGGGAATTGGTTCACTCATCTCAGCAGGAAATCCATTGATAGATACTTTGGCTTTAGGTGAAGCTGGATTCAGAAGCCCATGTGTTTCATTCATTGATTTAATATAATTTATTAAATGCCTATTATGTGCCAGGCACAGATGCCAAGGATATAATGATAAGCAAACTAAAGATTATCTTCATGAGGGGCACCTGGGTGGCTCAGTGGGTTAAAGCCTCTGCCTTCAGCTCAGGTCATGGTCCTGGTGTCCTGGGATCGAGCCCCACATCAGGCTCTGTACTCTGCAGGGAGCCTGCTTCCACCTCTCTCTATCTGTCTGCTTCTCTGCCTACTTGTGATCTCTGTCTGTCAAATAAATAAATAAAATCTTTAAAAAAAAAAAAAAAAAAAAAAAAGATTATCTTCATGAAGTGTTACTTTACAAGTTAGTATATAAGGGAAAGTATAAATATATGTAATAGAAAATATGTTCAATGTGTGTGCTAATAATGCTGGGCCAATAAACAGGGTCTGGGAATCTTACCTATAATGCCTTCATGATATTCTTATCTTATATATTGATGATTCTTTCCTTGAGCACTGACAAGATCTCAGAGAAGTGTCAGATACATATTTTGCCCTGACATGTTGTGATTAATTTTTTCCCTTTCTACCTCTATCTACCCCTCCACCCAACCCCATTCATCCCAGGTTCCAGGAAAGCTGGATTGTGATGTGGTCAAAATATCCTGATCATGGGTTTGATTTGTGGCCACTGCTAAACTTTTATCCATTCTAGAGAGATATCACTCATTTCTCTTCCAAGAGAATGTCCGTAGCTAGTGAAAGAGCAATGTTTAGAAAGATTTGCATTCTCATACTGTGATTTACACATAATATAAAGGTATTATGAAATGTTCAAGGTTCTATAAATAATGGTACTATTTGCAAAAAAAAAAAAAAATAATGGTACTATTTGCAATAAGAATATGGTTCCTATATTCAGGGTTTGAGGGTAGATGGGCAACCCTCCAAATACAATGGGATGACTGGTGGATCAATAGATCATTTTTTCTTCCTCCCTCTTGTTGTCTAAATTATAGGTTTACATGACAGAAAAGTGTTTTGGAGGTAAAGTGCATGGTACATTATTGCTTTCTGCCATTCTGATGATTTTGACTGCCACTTCTTTCAAATAACAACAGTTTGAAGACTGGGCGTTTGATTAGCTCTCTACACATTCAATATATTAGAATCACAGCTATATGATATTTTGAAGATTTCTCATACATTCAATCAAGTTGGCAGATACCTTTAGAAAAAGGAAAAGAGTGATCAATATCTACCTTCTCATAGCCATTTCCCACATTAATAGCCTGCCCCGAAACTCACATAAAACCATGGCTCTGGGGGAAGCGCTGAGATGGTAGTTTATATTCTTAGGGCTTCTGTGAGAAACCACTTGTACTGAATTATGTGTTTAGGGTGGGATGAGGAATGGCCTTTAAGTAAATTCTTAATTTCAGAAATTTAGAAATGAATATTCCTTTTTTTTTGTTTTATAAATTAGGAAGTTGGTATGAGTTATATGATATTCAGCATATAATATAAATATATTGCACACCTCTTCAGTATTTCAGAAGTGGTGATGGATATTAGTATGGTAAAAAAGAGAAAGAAAGAAAAAGAAGATCCTTATCTAAAAGAGAGAGCATTTTATTTCCCAAAAGGGCAAATATAAACAAGTTACTGAACTAAAATATTGACTTGTTCTTGAAGACTACTTGCAAAAAATCAAAATTTCTATTAATGGCCCAAAATCCTGTTCTGTAGAATTGAATGGACATATGAACGTCTCCTTGACAGCATCTGATACTTTGGCAAACTGGACTTGAGTTCAGAGCCAAAGAATGGGAGAATAAAGGATCCCCTATAAAAATCCAAATCAGGAAATTCATTCTCTTTTCCTTCCATTAGTTCAAACCATGGATCTACTCCAAATGTGTTTTGTAAAATAGAGCCCAAATTCTAAAACAAATAGTTTAATTATCATGCACCTTCCTAGCACAACAGATGGCAACTAGGAAAGTCGCCTGCAGCAATGTGAAAGAAGACTCCCACCTGTCTTCTTCTTTTTTTAATAACATTATTTATTAAATGGCTATTTCTACTGCAGACTCACACTCTGCAGGTGAAGATAAAGAAGGCAAGTGGGGAGATGTCTGAGAAAGGCACACAAGATCTGTAGACAAAACGTGACAAAGGAAATATAACTCAAACTGAGATTTTTCTATTTTTAATTTTTTTTTTTTTTGGTAACCTTTGAACAGAAATACGTGAAACTCTATAAAATCACAGAATCTTAGAATTTTAGAGATGGAAGATGGTTTAGACATGCAATGGAAAATCCCTGGACTGGGAGGACTGAGGTCCTGGTCCTACACTAAGTAGTGAGGTGATCAGAATTAGTCCATCTCTCTGGACCTTGTCTTCAACTTTAGGGGAATCCATGGGATGGCAAAAGAGAGGAAACTAACATTGATTGAGTTACCTCTGCTGGGTTAGGGACTGTGCTAACTCTTACAAATTCTTTTTCTCTTAATGTTCATGGCAATCCCACAGGAAAACAAACAAACAAACAAACAAAAAACCATTATCTACATTTTAGAGTTGAGAAAGCCCAACTGACTGTTACCCTCCTCCCCCCCCCCCCAGCCCTCTCTGCAGTGCTCTGAGAGCTTCCCAGTAATGAGGGTTATATTCTTTGGCTTTCCCATTTCCTGGTTCTATAACTTGTCTTTGGCCCCTCCTTTGGACAGATGATAAGTGGAGGGTCTAGAGAAGTTGCCAGATCACTTAGATAGCTTTTGGCAGAGAGTGGTTACAAATGGTTTTTGTTTTCTTCTCTTTAGCAAAGGCAGGGAATAAGTGAATGACTGACTTAAAACAACACATTTTTGTTTTAATATTAAGCAATGATGTCAAACTGAACACTTAGGTCTCCTTTCACTCCAGTTTGTTAAAGTATTTTTAGTTTGTAGAGCTTGGAGGGTGAGGGAGGTAGAGCTAGGTGAGGTGTCTAGTTGATTACCTGTGAACTAGAATTTGCTACATATGATCAAATCCTTAGTTATTTAACAAATATATCTAAGAACCTATTATGGAAAAGACATTTTTCTGGAGTTTCAGCCCCTTATTTCCCTTCTTAGAAATATCTCAGATTGTTGTCTGTTTAAAATGAATGGTCCCAAATATTCTTAAAGAGAACTTTTCCTTTAGGAATTCTTGTTTTGGTGAAATTTTCATTCATATATTATTTGCATGAGTAAAGAAAGCAGAAGTCCAGGTAAGCCAAAAATAGCTTCTACATAGTTTCCAATCAATTCTCTCATTTTTTTTTCCCACAGCAAAAATACTTTCCTAATTAACTCTGAGTACTGTTAATGCCTTTTATTTTTTCCAGCACATTGACATCATGATTGATTGTCCTGCTAACCTTGTGAAAAGAGGGTATATATTATGCTATCCATTGTGTTCATGAGAAAACTCAGACATAAAAAATATGGGCAAATTGTTAGTCCAAGATCACAGAGCCTACTAATGGTTGAGTGCCACTAGGAGACAATACTTTTTTTTTTTTTTTCCTCTCTCAGTGACTGGCTTCCTGTCCAATTTAAGCGGGTAATTTAAAAGTATTTCCACATGCCAACCTAATAGAACCCAGAAAAGCATGAAGTAATGACTTGCTAGTCCCCATTTGCTGAGTTAATCTGAGCATTAAGGATTTACTACCATTATTCTTGCACACATACCTTATTTAAAGAAATTAGAGCCGACAAAGGGCCAGTACATTAAAAACTTCAGCCAGTGGCCAGTGTTTCCAAAGTTCTAGTCCTTGGTTTACCATTATCTAGCCTTTCTAAATAGTGAGAACAATATGGCATCCGAGTCATCTGCATTTTTTAAATTGTCTTTAGCCAAAGACTTGGAAGCTGAAGAAACCCAGGATTGTAAATATTACACAGCAGGATCCTGACAATACAGTGACATGGAATGCTTTTGTCACCAGAGATTCTCTGAGTTTGCAGATCAAAATATAGTTGGCAATAATGACACTATAAAGAAGCTCTTATAAAAGTAGCTTATCTCTCCAATTCATCAAACCTGTCCCTTCACATCATAGAGAAGAGCCTGCACCATTCCCACTGTCCTCTTAGAATCTGCCTTGCTGTTTCTTGACTGGATGACTTTATTTTTGCCACCCTGTCCTCCCTTCAAGTACCTCCCTCTTTCCTATTCAGATCTTACCCAGGACTTAATGTGTAGCTAAATTCCCCCACTCCTTTGTGAGATTACTTGACTTCCCAAATGCAACATCTCCCTCTTTTGAGCAACTAATTCAACCTGTTAGAGCATTAGTCTCTTTGTAGTTGTTAGTATTCTTAATTTCATATTCTGGTTTACTCTCTCCCGAATTAGGAGCTCCGTGGGCATAAGGATTATAGATCTCACTTTTTGTGAGTTTCTCACTGCGACCAAAATGATGTTTCACATCTAATGAACTATGCTTTGCAGTTACAGAGTATTGATCCCAAATATGATACAGAATCCCATGTTGCCCTTCTTTTCACAGAACGAGGCAATGGAGTTTTCTCACATGTGTCTGTAATAACCCCAATTACAATCTTGAGCTTCACTATTACCTCTTCGGGAAAGGTTGCCTGATCTAGCACATAATAATACAGGACACTCAGTTAAATTTGAATTGTAGGTAAACAGTGATTTGTTCTCTTTTTAGTATACATGCATTCCTCAATTTTCTTTCTTTCTTTTTTTAGTTTTTATTTAAATAAAAACTATATTTAAATAAAAACTGGTATTTAAATACCAGTTAGTGAACACACAGTGTGATATTAGTTCTGGGTATACAATATAGTAGTGATTTAACACTTCTTTACATCATCCAGTGCCCATCACGACAAGTGCATTCCTTCATCCCAATTCCCAATTTTCTTTAAAATTAAAAATATCCAACCTACATGACTCTCTTCACTTACATTTATCCTTATCCTTGCCCTGTGGGGTCCTGTTTTTATTTAAAATTTTGGTATTTGTTCAGTGTGAATTTTTGGCATTAATTTGATTATCGAAAATACTGCATTAAAATATTATATGTTACTGAGTTCTTTGGGGCCCCCTTAAATTATGTTGTCTCTGAGGCCAGTGCTTTATTGCCCTCTCCCTAATCCCAGGCCTATTCTGGTTTTATTTTTTCATTTCTCAAATGACAATGATGAATGGCAGTGGCAGGAAGAAATGATCCCAGGGTCTAACACTTAGAATTTTTTTTCGTAATCATTTTGTATATTCACACTGTCTTGATTTTTTGCTTTTTACATTGAAAAGTTCAGTGATCCAGTTTCCTTCTCTCATAGCTGCATTTTAAACCAACTCGTAACTGTTAGTTTTTCAAAATAAGTTATATTACTCTCATAAATGGAAAGGAAATCTGGTTCTCAGAATGATCATGGGCTAGACCTTCTAATATGCTAATGGTGGACATCCTGTTTGCAAGGAGAAAGCTAAAGAGAAAAGCAGCAGCTTTGGCTGCTACACTTACGATATGCCTGAATATGGAGACAGGCAGCTAAAGTCACAGTTGCTGTGTAACTAACTTCCCTCCCCAGATAATGTAGCACATTGTGCTTCTCCATACACTTTTCTTTTCTTGGAGCTATTTGTACACTGATATTTTAACTCTGTAAAATGTTACCGCTTTGTTTTAAGCTCTCTCCACTTATATACTTCAGTGTATACACATGAAAGGGTCAGAATATGAATTTAGGGAGTAGAAAAGATACGGGGATTTATAAGATTTTAGATGGTTAAAAATATACAGGCATATACTCTAGTTTTGTTTTTTTAATAAAAACTATATAGGGTTATACATCAGACATTTGCTCAGAAACATAGTTAATTAAGCAAGTTATAGGGAAAAAAATGACTGCTTTAAATCTAGTTGTAGGTAGATGTGTTGTGTATATATTAGCTTTATGTATCCAGAATCTTGTCATTGGAAGAGAATATTTAGAAATCTCTTGAATGGTAATTTTTATGGATCCTCAAACACACTATCTTGTTATCATTTCATCATATATAGAAATTACTATAGATACCTACATGACTCTGTAGAGACTTGAATATGGAATAAGAATTGACTCACCAGTAGGACCATAAATAAATAAATCTGTAGGGTGTTTGACTAAAGGATAGATAATTTAATAGATTTGACAAAGTTTTTGAGGAGAATTTTCTCTTACAGGGAAAATAATGCCATCCATAAAGTTATGTAGAGCTTTCCATCCATGGGAATTTTGTTGTTCCTCATGTAGTCTTAAAAAGATAATGGAGGGACGCCTGGGTGGCTCAGTTGGTTGGACGACTGCCTTCGGCTCAGGTCATGATCCTGGAGTCCCGGGATCCAGTCCCGCATCGGGTTCCCAGCTCCACGGGGAGTCTGCTTCTCTCTCTGACCTTCTCCTTGCTCATGCTATCTCTCACTGTCTCTCTCTCAAATAAATAAATAAAATCTTTAAAAAAAAAAAGATAATGGAGCGTCTATTTTGTTTGGTTTAATTGTTTTACATAGCCATAAAAAAAAAAGAAAGAAAGAAAGGAAGGAAGGAAGAGAGGAAGGGAGAAAAAGAAAGGTAAAGAAAGAAAGAAAGAAAGAAGGAAGGAAAAAGAAAGAAAAGAAAGGAGGATAGAAAGGTGGGAAGAAAGAAAGGAGGAAGGAAGGAGGAATTGGGGAATGAAGGAAGAGGAGTGGAAGGAAGAGGGAGCAGGGTGGGAGGGATGAAAGAAGGGAAAAGAGAGAGAGAGAGAGAGAGGGAAGGAGGGAGGAAGGAAGGGAGAAAGAAACAAGGAAAAGAGAAAAAGAAACTATTCAGTGAAACTTCCAAACTCTGAAGTGAATAATTTATTAAAGAAGAGATTTTGGGATTTTTCATTTGTTTGTTTGTTTTGCCTTACCTCTGCCTCTTAGAATCCTACGAGACATTTTCCTTATGATTTCAAGCTGTGGGTTCCTTAGTGTTTCGCACCTCAGTGCATGACAGAAAAGAGATTCCAATCAATATATTTTGTGGTAAAGCATCTCTTCCGACTTTGATACAGAAGTTACAATATGGCCTAGGATGTATTGGTATGAAATTCTGAATTCTAGTGATTTATTTTAAATGTTTTCTAATTTAGTTTTTATCATCTCAATTATTTTCTATTAAGAACTGTGCTTACATAAGAGAGCAGCAAAAACCGTTTGTATTTGAAGGCAAAAGCAAACATCCTGTGTTTACTTAATTGATGAATGTCTGGAGCAGGAAGAAAACATACTTGCATGAAGTTGAATATGGACATATGTGTAAACCATCCTGAGAATGTATTGTTTTTCAGCAATTTAAATTTTTATTTCAGAGAAAACTAACTTTAGAGTTTAGATAACCAACACATAATAGCTGTTTATTGAATTTCCTCTTTCCCTCTCCCTCTCTCTCTCTCTCTCTCTCTCACTCTGTCTTTCTTTCTTGCTTAGATTCTTCCAGTCAAGTGTCTTTTTGAATTTTTTTTTAAATTTTAATGTCTCTAACATTGAATTTTCTAAACCAGAGATTGTTTCTCTTCTCTTAATAGACTGGAAGAAAAGAAAAAGGAGATCCTCTAAACATTGCAATTGATAAGATGACCAAGAAAACAAGAGACCTAAGGAGACAGGTACTGTTTTTGTTTTTATTTTACGTGCCTGGTACTGAGTGGTGGTTTTCAAGAATGTCCTTTTCCAGGGTACCTTCTAAGAGCTGACATTCAGGTTGCTATTCTTCATAGCACCTACGTATACACAGAAGCATTTCATCAACAAGGTAGAGTCTGCTGAGCAGACAGATGTGACAGCCTCAAGAGGTATGATGAAAACACCCTCTGAAGAGGAAGCTTGCTCACTGCCCAGAAACAATCTTCCCAGGTAGAGACTTGATGAATTCACTACCTTCTACATCTATTTTTCAGTTTTCCAGTTGCAGGTATACAAAGAGCCAGTCTCTGATTTCTGCTGGTTCATTCTTTCCACAACTCCGAAGGCCTTAAATGAATAAACAAGAATGCTGATAGCTAATGAGAAACACAACTCTTAATCTGATGGGCTAATTAAGGTCTCTAACCCTGTGTATTTCCTTTAGGGATCCAAGTCACCAAGGGAATGTTTGCTGATCAGATGCTGATCGGATGATGTTTCCATCACAGATGGAAACTGAGGACTGAAACAAGGAAAGTTAGTTGGATGGTTTGAATGGCTAATGGTGTCATTACTCTGACAGGTCTATTTTTGGGGATGAAAAAAATCTCTGGCTGGGGCTCCATTTTATCTTGAAGGTGCTATATCAACACTGGTAACCCTATTGTCTTGTAACCTTTATTTTATTTGTTTCCATAGTGAGCTCTACTTTCTTTGGTAGTGTTCTTTCTAGAAGAGTTATGCCATCCATTAAGTTGCAATAAAATCCCCTCTTGATTTCTGCCTGAGAGGCATCCTGTCTCCTACTGGTAGCTTTTTGCATAGTGTTGATTGTGTTAGTCAGCTAGAACCAGTCACTTCCCTGAGACAGCAACAACCTTATTTTGTGCAGCTGGAAAACCTAGACTGACATGACTGCATCTTGCCCTCACTACTCTTACATGTCAAGTACAGACAGGATTAGCAAGGTGCCTAGGCAAGAATGACCAAGAAGCATGTTAGAAGTGGTTTGAATGAGAGGAAGACACCCCTTCTAATTATTACTGCGAAGTTTCTGGGCTCCCTTCGGGTTATCACCTGTAGGTTGTAGGCATGCTTGAGCTACTGTCCTCCAGAAAAATCATAATTAGTTCTGGAATATGAAGACTCATTTACCCAGCTAACAAACAAGTCCTTGTTGGGGAAACATTAGCTTCTCATTTTATCTTAAAATGAGAGGGAGAATGAAATGATGTCCTATACCAAATGGATATTTGGCCAGATCTATCTCTTTGCCCTCTTAAACCATCTCTTCAATCAAATCCCCATCTGATATGAAATGATATGGGTGGTAGGAATTGGGACTGGGGTTAATGGGAAACATTGAATCAGGTGTCCAGAGACCAGGGTTTTACGTCTAGCTCTACCACTGAACTGGCTCTGTGACTACGGATCTACCATCTCTTGGTCTTTGTTTCTTATATATGAAAGTAGGGAGCCAAACCAAGTCTCTAAGCTCTCTCTAAGCTGTATAAGATTGAATGACACCAAAGAAATCTGCACTTATTTCCTATGCCACAGGTCCTAATGCTTGATATTCACAGATTTTGAAGCAGTGGGAGTACATCTTCTTTAGACCCTTTCTTTGGCTAGGTGGTCAAACAGGCAAAATTCATGATATGAGTCTTCTCACCTCTCAATCTCTTGGTTTTAGTAGAGACCATTCTGTTACATTCAGGAACCGGCAACCTCATCTCTCTGAGCTTATGGACATATCATAGCGACTTTTAAAGTCCTATTAGGAAGGAATGGATAAAGTAGTTTTTACTCTGGTGTTAAAAAGTTCTCAGGAAAGGGTTTACTCTTTCTAACTGAGGATAGTGGCAAAATTTGTAGATGGAATTTATGGTAAAAGTTGAAATGTTTTGGTGACAAGTTCTTCCTTGGAGGGCTTCTTTTAGGATGGCAGGGGAAGGAGTATATCATCCTTTGAAATCATTCCATGCATAAAAGAATTAATTTTCTGCTCACCTTTCCCAAAGATCGAGAAGAAGAAGGATAAAGAGAATTGTTTCATGATATTAAGATCCAAAAGTTATGGCATAATTTCACACCACATCCCCAAATTTGGTTCAAACATCTTTCTCTTTCCCAATTTGCCTTTCTAGAACTAAGATGGTTCCCATCTGTCAGTTCCATCCCTGTCCATATGTTGGGATATTTTTGTCTTTCTTTCCATCTCTTCTGTTTCTCCATGTACACCTGTAGTGGTACAGAAGCTTCTCTGATCTAAACAGAAGCTACCTAGCATTTACCCAAATGGAACTTGCAACAACTCTGATTAGCGTGGCTCAGGTGGACCTGCATTTTCAGTTTGGGTAGCTAGTTAATTGGATTATCAAGGTTTCGTCTGAGTATCTGATAGCAGCGAGCTATTGCGGCCCAGTGAATGCTAGTGGTTCAAATGAATGCATTTCTGTGACTGAAACACTTTCTGTTCTTTACATTATTGACAATCCTTTTTAGAAGACATTTTAAATGGGAGTCTTCCAGTGTCCACATCCACTTCCCTGTACACATGTAATCCTGTATATAATATTTAGAGCAACCAAATCACAATGGGAAAAAAAAGCTGAAAGCAAAGAAAAACATTTCTAGTGACTTTCCTCAAGTTTCTACTGTCAGTTTCTTGCTTCTTCCTCATAGCCCTAAGGTTGGGTAGTATCCTTCAGAAGGGTGACCCTGGAGTCCTGCAAAGTTCTGGTCACCAAATTAAAAAGAAATAAAGTCAATCATTATCATTATCTTGGACTTCCCTAATTGTAAAAAAAAAAAAAAAAAAAAAGACTTAAATTCATAGATAAATGAAAAAAATCAATAATAATTGAATAAAAAGGATTTCTGTTTCAGTTGTATTTTCAAGTAAGTGGGTCCCCTTTCTCTAGACAGTATATCTCAAAGAAATGGGGAGTCATAAATTAGGAAAAAGGTTGCAGGAACCCCAGGGTGTTATTTAAAATTGATTGGCTTAGAACTGTCTTGCCAATTAAACCCATGAGAGTGGGCAGTAGTAGAGCAGAATCCTCTTAAGAGTATTTTGTTTGGAATTAAAAATGGATTTAGGGGAATATTACTGCCAGCTTTAAGCATTATGTTTTAATTTTAGAGTTGCGGGCACAGTATGCCCATGTTTGAGCTATTGTCACTGCTGTGATTCTGGAATCAGACCATTATAAAAACAAAAGCTTTTGGCTGACTCCCCACCTGGGTACCTAGTAGCCCACATGGTCTACCCATCCCTTAAGAGAGGACCCAGTCTGTAGCTGCCAGCTGCTCTTCAGTGTCCTCCTTGTATGTGCCACCTGTGAACTCTTCCAGGCATGGTCTCTTGATTTTCTCTAAGCTTACAGGATGCTGGTCTGTTCTGGTTTTATTTTGGTCCTGTTATTAATTTTTGTTTTTCCAAGTTGATAAGCAAATCAGGACCCAAATATCTCCCTATGAGAAGCTAATAAATAATAATCATAACAAGTTAGGGCGTTGCTAAACTTAGCAACTCTCTCATTCCCCAAACTAATCAAGGACCTAATTCTTATCCCTTCACCCTTAATAGCCATCACAATAATTCCAGCAATGAGATTCAGTAAGTGTCAACTTGACAAAAGTGTCATTTGTGCTATTATAATCAAAACACTTTCAAACAAAAATCACATACAGAATGCTTTTCCATCGGGATGAACACTTAAGAGAATAGATTATATAACAAAGGATTTAAAAACAAACAAGCAAAAAATGTTATTGGATGGTATGTTTAAAGGTGTATTATTCAAGACCCTGCCTCCACTGAGAACTTATGTAAGAAATATGACTAAAGGTGGGCAGTAATCAGCAGTAGCTTCTGAAATCACTGCCCACGAAATGAAAACTAAACTCTGACGGGTATTGAGTCTGTAAAACATGCCAAGCCCTCTTCTAAGTTCTCTCCATGAATGGATCACATTTAATCCTCATACCAGCTCTATGAGATAGAAGAGATGTCACCATGCCCATTTTACAGATGAGGACATGAAATGAAGTAATGTACCCATGGCCTCATGGAGTATGGATATATAAAGGTTTCAGCCCAGGAGGTTTGGCTGTAGGGTCTTTGCTCATAACCCTTCCCCATTCTGCCTCTCCATCGAACCAGCATATGCAATTGGGTCACCCGTATACCAATCTACTCTGGGGGGATGTAGTTGGGAAAGAAGGAAGGTTCGCATGAATATATAGAGGTGCTTTATGATTTCCAGCAGCACTTTTACTACTTCAAGGTTTGGGGTAGGTGACACATACATACTATAGACAGAAAAAAAAAAAATTCTGTGGTGAATGTCAAAAAAATGGTTCTTAGTTGTGTTATGATATTGTCTCTCAGGTTTCCAGCTGTTATGGTTCACTGGGTCTTCTTTTTAAAAAGTGCTATTATGTTTAGGTAGCTGGCTTCTCAAAGTGTGAATTAGAGATTTTGCAAAAAAACATTTACAGAAAAAAGGAATTTTAAGGCATTCAATTCTTTTTCTCACATCTGCTCATGATGGGGCCAATTATTTTTAGAGTCATTGTAAGATAACATTTAAAATCATTTATTTCCAGACTTAAATCTGCTTTTCCTCATAAGGACACAAGGCTATCTATATAGCTACAACAAAAATAAAATGAAATAAAATATTAATTTCTTCCAAATGTTAAGGTTTATGTTCTTCACACTGAAAACCTATGTCAGAGCTAATAATCCCTAGAGTTTGTTTCCTAGGTCAGATTGTCTTGCTGCTGTAGAAATATGGAGACCAGAGAATGATCATACAGTGATTGGGACTTGAAATACAGAATATAAATAGCTCAGAGACTGACAGAGACAAATTGCATCAGGACCACCAAAGATCAGAATCAAAAAGGCAAGGAGGAGAATGACAGAGGTAGCAGAGGGCCCAAGAGTGCTGTGAAGGGTCATCCTTGGGACATGCCTCTTGAAAATGGGTTATATATTCCAGCCATCTCTACCTTAGGAAAATCCTGATATGACTGTCCTGAATGTCAGAGTATCATATACTTATTTATCTCCTGGTAAATACTCCTCAGGACAAGTTCAAAGTACAAAATTTCATCAGTTGGAAACAGTTCTTAAAATGTCACCATGGGTAAGCTCTTCCCTTATGTAGACACTGTTCAAGTCATGAAGTGATCTAATTTCTTCCTATGAGCGAGCATATAGTTGATTACTCACACATTAACACGGTCTTGTGTAGGACACCAAGCTTGACCTCTCCCTCACTAGTGAGTCTAGATCACAGAACAAATCCAGTAGCTCGATCAACATGGAATAATCAAATAACACACTGTACTAAGCAGAGGGATCTGTAACGTATGTGTGAATAGGAAAATGCTCAACCAGGCAGATTTGTTCTCTTCTGCTAATCTCTCCAGGCCCTGGAAGTCAGGGAAAAGTGGGAAGGGGAAGGATAAAGAGCAATGGCTGAGTCCCAAAATTCAAGAGAGTATCTGTCTTTGATCTAATCTCTGACACCTTCTCCTGTTCTAGGCAATGAGAATACCATTAAGAAATCTTGACCCTGGGGCATCTGGGTGGCTCAGTGGGTTAAGCCTCTGCCTTCGGCTCGGGTCATGATCCCAAAGTCCCGGGATCGAGTCCCGCATAGGGCTCTCTGCTCGGCAGGGAGCCTGCTTCCTCCTCTCACTCTCTCTCTCTCTCTTTGCCTGCTTGTGATCTCTCTCTGTCAAATAAATAAATAAAATCTTTAAAAAAAAAATCTTGACCCTCACATTGGACAATCAGCTATAGGATTATTAAAAAAAAAAATTCTACCATATTGTCTAGGATGAAATTCTTCAGAAGGAAATATTGGAAGATTTTCAACAATGATGATTTAAACAACAAGGATTTTTTTTTTTTTAAAGAATGTTGTTTTAGCTTACCAGAACACTGATTTCAGAGCACTCATCTTGATTAAATGAAATTGGCCCATATTCATTGTTGGAGGCTATATTTAGGCTGGGATTTCTTATCCAAACCTGTCACTGCAAGGGAGATAATTTTAAAGCATGTTGTACGAGAGTTTGCCACTATGGCCTGAACTAAAGTATTTCTAGAGTCGATGATAGCAGCTAATCACTGTTCTGACTGAACATACTCCGTGGATCATTGCAGCCCGCTTGTGGTCAAATATATCTGTTCCATTTGACCCTTCCTTGCCGACATTATCTTGTATTACCTGAAATAGCTGCTGGCATCTGTTTTCCCAGGGGAAATTTCCATCAGGACAGCTATTTCTTTATCTCTCCATTTCCCAAGGAGGCTGGATGCATCTGAAATTTAAAAGTGAGTCATCTTCCTGCAGGCTCTGCCTTTCCTGCTGTGGCCACAAGCGCTGGTAGCAGTCCGTTTGCCCTAGGATCTCATCACTGTGTGCCTTCCTGGCTCCAGTGAATGTCACTAATGATGGTGGAGGGAATTCAACAGTGCTCTTCGCTTGGGCTAAAAATTGTGAAAAAGAGAATGTTGCCTAAAATGTCCATCTATTTACTCTATACGCTCTTGACCAATCTTGGTCTTTTTTGGCTGAATGAAATTTCAGCCAAATCCTCACCCCACCCCCACCCTACACAATTGTGTGCTTCCCACAGTGATTAACTTTCCAAGAGAATTGCAGCCCTGTACAGCCCCTCCCATTATCATTCTTTGAATCCCCATCAGTCATTCAGTCTGGTGGATTTCAACTCCTACATGCATGTCCAGTCCATTCCTTCCTATCCACTCCCATTGACACTGCTTAATTGCTTTTCATAAAAATGATGGTCACAACCTCACAACCACTCCCCTCTACCCGAGCCTTCCTGCCTTCAGCTCACTCTAGCTCCAGCAGTTTTAAGTCAGCATTCACATATCCTCATGCTTTTGCACTTGCTTCTGCCTAGAATGCCCTCTCTCCCTTCTTTTTTTCCCCCCCAAGAAAATTCACAATTTTTCTGAATGCTTTCTCTCCCTCTTCCCCGCCCCCCAGGAAAATTCACAATTTTTCCTACAAGGCTTAGTTTAAATGTCACCTTATCATCACAACCTTATCCAATTCCTATAAACAGGGTTTATCCAGTAAGCTCTGGAGCATTTTAAAATACCCTTATTATGACACTTTTTACAGTAGATTTAAGTTATTTATGTGACTTTGCCTATTCCCCAGTGTTATTATTATTATTATTTTTTAAGGTTTTATCGGACAGAGAGATAGAGAGCACAAGTAGGCAAAGCCACAGGCAGAGGGAGAGGGAGAAGCAGGCTCCCGGCTGAGCAGGGAGCCCAGGAACCTGGAATCATGACCTGAGCTTAAAGCAGCCACTCCACTGATGGAGCCACCCAGGCCTCTATTTTTTGTTTCTTCAGGACATATCCTAGTTGCCAAAATAAAGTAACCCTATACTGCACAGGAGTTGAAAGAAGGGGGGCGCCTGGGTGGCTCAGTGGGTTAAAGCCTCTGCCTTCGGCTCAGGTCATGATCCCAGGGTCCTGGGATCGAGCCCCGCATCGGGCTCTCTGCTCCGCAGGGAGCCTGCTTCCTCCTCTCTCTCTCTCTCTTCCTGCCTCTCTGCCTACTTGTGATCTCTGTCTGTCAAATAAATAAATAAAATCTTTAAAAAAAAAAAAAAGAAAGAAGAAGACTTCCTTGTATGCAGGCTTGGTACCCAAGAAATGTCACAGTCATCAATTTCCCCTTCATTCTAAACTCTCACGTCTCAGGTTCCATTGATTTAACAACCAGATTTGTTTAAAAAAAAAAAAAGTCTACTTACACTGTGATAAAATATCTATTTGCGTTTTAACCGAGAACTTCAATGCCTTAATCCAGAAGTTCCCTGTTGCTGGGCTGACTTTAGAGAAGTAGCTCAAGAACCGACTAGAAATGCAAATAATACAGCTCCATCTTGGGAGACCGATTTCATGTACATATGGTGACACGTTAAACTCTGTATTGTAATAAGCTATCCAGATAATCTGTGATGTTCTAGCAGGTTTGAATTCCTTTACCTTTGTTTCTGACTGTGGGAACTTTCAGAAATCGTTTCAGTCTGCTCGGGGATGCATCTGAGGACTGTGAAGCCCTTCAGCTTCTAATCATCTACTGGAGCCTCTGCTAGACCTCCCCATTTCACAGATACGATACCTGTTCAGATTGAAAGAGATTCCGTGCTTGCTGTCTTCTCATGGACCAAGATTAGAGATGGATGGTCTGTCTGATTGCTCACAGAGCCAAGACAAAGGCAGGGCGAGTAGGCACTAGCCTCAGCTACAAAGTTTTGGGAACACCAAAAACCTCAGTAATCTAAATAAACAATATTCTTATCGGATTTTAGAAAAGAGAAATGAATGCAAGAAAATCCATTATGAGCAAATTATCAACACTGTAAATAAAGGTAAGATCAGTAACAGGGCAGTCACCAGAAGCTGGAAAAAACCAGGAGTACAGATCCTGTCTTTATTTACAGTGTTGCTGTTTTGTTTATGATGGGTGAATCTTTCCTCAGTTTTGGCTCTGCTCCAGAGTTTCTATCTATTAAAGTCTTTACTGCACCTGCTGTATGAGAAAGATCCCCCCGAAAGTCTCAGTGTCATGTGCTTTTCTATTTTTCCCCCTACATTAGTGGCAAAAGGGCTGACTTTAAAATTTTATGAGATGACACCTTGGACTCCAAATTTGAAGACCTATTTGAATTGTGGTATCTTTTAGGTTGTCTTGCTCCAAATGCATTTCTTTTTGATATTTATCACAGTGACATGGGCTTTTTATGGCACTCTGAAGTGCTTCAGAGAAAATGGAGAGCATTTTAATACTGCTGATTTACTCTTTCAGGTCTACGGTAATTTCCTTACTGCCTAATTATAAGGCTCAGTTTAATTTACTCTACACATAATGTTTACTGATGCACATATGGTGCCACATTTCAGGAAACTGTACCCAGAACAGGTATTTTTGTCAGGCTGGAGCATGGAAAATTTCCTTCATATGCAGGGGAAAAAAAATGCTAAGAAATGCAATTGTCTCAACAAAGAATGTCCCCCAAACAGAGGGAGAAAAAAAAAATCACATCTATCTTTAACTTCATGAAAAAAGATACAGTCTCTTTAAATGCTTATTTTAAAAGCTGAATAATGATTTTATATTACATATGTACAAAGATTTCCAGTTACCCCAAAAATTGGGAGGTAGGAATTGGGGAAAGGAGAGACAGGAAAGAAAAGCAGTGACATTTTCTGAGCTTACTTCTTAACTGTCTCTGAAAAAGGAAACATGATTCAGTAGTTATGGATTCATAGACTCTTAGAGGTAAAAGGTACCTCAAAGATTTTTTCCCCCAGGGCAAAAGTTTTTTATTCAGCCTCCTTAAGACCCCTCTATCAGCTTCCGATTTAGAGATTGGAGCTTATGCCTTCACCCAGCAATTTTAGTTGTTAGAGAATGTGTTAAGATCAGTGATTTTGTAATTATCAATCATTGATATTGGGTTTTTCTGCAAAACTGATTTTTTTTTTTTTTTACTTTGCCTGTGGTTAAGACCCAGATAAAATTTCAGTAAAGAACTCTATTTAGAGTTCCAAAGACTTACAAAGAGTCAGTATTATTGCATATGGGTTCTCAGCTTGCCTTCCCATAGCTCTGAGTGCTAAGAGTAGGTAGGCTTAGGAACTGAGCAGCTGATGCTGTCTTGTCCTGAGATACCTGGGGTGACCATCTCTCGTGGTCATCTGAGCCATTGCTCTCATTTGTATCTGGTTATGTACAAAGATCAAAAAAGCAAAGCTGCCCACCGGAACTGTTTAATATTTGTTTAGTGTCCATTCTTTCCTTAACAGTTTACCTACTACTCTACCACAGTCCTATGGAGAGGGCATTACTATCAAAAGACGTTTTTTTAAGAGCGCCTGGGTGGCTCAGTTGGTTAAAAGACTTTTTTTTTTTTTTTTTTTCCAGAGTAGAGTATCGAAGTCCTAGAAATAAAATTAAATTTCTTACTGATACAGAACTCCTAGTAAGAAAATCGAAGTGAGGGATGCCTGGGTGGCTCAGTCGATTAAGCCTCTGCCTTCGGCTCAGGTCATGATCCCAGGATCCTGGGATCGAGTCCTGCATCGGGCTCTCTGCTCTGCAGGGAGCCTGCTTCCTTCTCTCTCTCTGCCTGCCTCTTTGCCTACTTGTGCACGCTCTCTCTCTCTCTCTCTCTCTCTGACAGATAAATAAATAAATAAAATTAAAAAAAAAAAAAGAGAGAAAGAAAGAAAGAAAACCCAAGTGGGCTGACTGAAGCCGGTCCTTTCAATGACTGTAGTTTTTAAAGGTGATACATTTTGGTCTTAGTTTATAGCTTTTATTAAAATTTTCTTAATAGGACAAGTGTCAGGTAAATATTAATTAATAATGAGTCTTGGGATTCTCAATAATAATCATAATAATAGGCTTCCTGTTTAATACAATCACCATTTTATTTCTTCCTTTAGCCATCCGTACCCGTGTCCAGCCCAATGCAAGACATTGAACCATGAATGAGATTTTGAAAATTATTTTTCTAATTAATTATAAGGGGGGGAAAGTAAAGGACTTTCTTTTTAGCTGGGAGATATCTGATTAAGTGCAGATCAGGAGACCAGCAGACCTGCCTGGTATATTCAGTGGGAAACAATTGAATGGATTATGCTGTGGTGTTCCAGGTTTAAAGGAGAACCATTTGTCCTGGAGACTATGGTGTTTGGAGGGGATTTTCCATCTGAGCCAACCACAGGTGCTTGTGAGAAGTTTGGGTGAATAACCACTCTCAGCCCCTCCTTTACCATTCCACAGTTCCCTGGTTTGTCACTGAATGTGTCAATCCTCTTCACTGTTAAGGGTGGGACTTCTATATTTTTATGATTCCTTTAATTTTAGCAAGTATTAGGCTGCCTTAAATAGCTGTGCTCTAAGTTACAACTGTGTAAAGGAGGTGACTGAAAAGCTGAAAAGCACCTTTGGTCATGGCAAATCGGGAGGTCTGGACCATTGAGGAGGGTGGGGGGAAAGAGTTGAAGGGGCAGGAAGACGTCTGCATTAATAATTAGAAGCATGCCTAACTGAGCAGATTTCCCTCAGCACCCCCTTTGAAATCTGCAGGCTTAGACTGTGGCCCTGAGGCTGTACCCATAGATGCCATAATAACTAGTTGAAAGTGGATCACTTGTGACTGATCAACTAGTTATTGTGTCTGCATATCACCATAGCAACCTGCTTGCCTGGTGCTCTTTGGGTGCATTCTCTCTGTGTTGAGCCCATCTGTGGAAGTACCCTCAGTTTTGTTTGTTTGTTTGTTTGTTGTTTTGTTTTTGCCTAACTGGGGAGAAACATCAGGATTTGGAGTTTAGTCCAGGTTAGAGCACCTATGTCAAGCAGGTCAGGCAACCCAGCCAGATATCCTCCTAATCCCCCAAATTTAGAGGAAAAGCCAACAACTTTTACACTTCCATGTAACCTTTCCTCTTAATTCCTTGCCTCAAAGCTTTTGCTACAAAAGGAATTGCTTACAGACAATTGGAATAGCCTATATTTTCTAGCAGAGCACGAGGCAAAGGGAGAAGAAAAGACAGCTTGGTCAAATAATACCATTCATACTGGCCACTTGGGGACTTTTTGTGGCCATCTCTAGCCTCCTCGGTTCCTCAAGCAGATGGGTCCAGCAGGTGCTCAGCCATAAGTAAGCAATGGGTGAATGGAGCCTGAAATAGCCAGAGAACTGCAGTAGCAATGCAACAGAGTGACGCAGACTGAGTGGAATGCTCTCAGACTAAAATCCATTGACAAAACTATATACAACAGGCACCTGCAAACTACTACCTGTGGCCCCAGTCTGGCTGTCTGCCAGAGTTTATGTAAATCAAGTTGTACTGTCAGCTCCTGTGTTGCGATGGCAGAGTTGAGTAGCCATGGAAGAGATCAACTGGCTGCGAAGACTAAAATATATACTACCTGCCCCTTCACGGGAAAGCAGGCCAGCCTTTGCTCTAGAAGTTAAGTATGCTTGAAATACAGCAAATATGGTGTAAGAGCCCAGATTTCCCTGAAAAAGGGAGGGATCTTCAATCCAACTCCTTATCCTGCCTTGTTCTGAAACATCTTTAGCACCCAGTGTCATTTTATAGGATTCCTCCACACTTGGAAATGCGGAGTAATCACTGGGCCTCTGTCTGAAATGAAGTCCCTCTAGGGAAAAATTCAGCAGCTGTTGGAAATGCAATGCTGTGCAATACTTAAAGACAAGAAGCAAAGAAGTATAGCATATGGTGGCAGAACTCGGGAGAGCGAAGTTAGCTCAGAGGCAACAGTTATCTATAATTGGAATAGAGCAGAGGAGCATGGTGAATGATTTTCCGTTTTTGAAAATGTCATGGGCTCCTTAATGACCACAAATGGTCAGAAGCTTTAGAGGGTCATATGTAAGTAACATCTGAACCAACAAGTAAGGACCTGTCATTCCTCTTCCTTTACCCAGTAGCATCTTATTCCCCTCGTTTCCCGTCCTGCTCACGTGAACTGAAGTGGTACTCATCTGGTACCAGGAGTGGGAAATGGTGAGTTTTAGCGTGGCTCTTCCCAGGGGCTCTTGGAGTTACAATGGGGGTTCTTCTGAGACCCACAGGACTCTACTGTAAGGTGGAATGGCAGGGAATTTGGAACTAGGAGCCGGATGATCTTTCCTGGTACAAATTCTACTACACCGTGGCAGGTGTGCAGGACTGACCCCATCAGAGAGAAATATGGTTTTGGAGAGTTGTTCTCTATATCTTCCTTCAAACTCTTCAATCATATACCTTTTATAGGCTTCTGCTGTTTTTTTTTTAATTTTTAATTTTTTTTAATAAACATATAATGTATTATTAGCCCCAGGGGTACAGGTCTGTGAATCGCCACTAGGCTTCTGCTGTTAATCTGCCCCCAAAGCCATCCAGTCAGTGACTGTTTCTTCAAATTACCTATGCAGTTGTGGGGGACTGAGCAGCATTTTATAAGCCTCCTAAGGGTCCTTGCTGGGCAAATTTATCTGATGCAATTGTTGACTCCCTCACATTGGATTCAAGTAGCTTATACCCATTCAATGCCAGCTAATCAAGGACAGATAATACATGCTCAGAGTGAAATATCCAGGCATCTAAATTTAGATTCCCTTTTGTGGTAAGTGGTGAATGGGGGGTGAAAATGCTGGAAGGTGGTTGAATAGGTGTGGGAGTAAAGGATATAAAAAAAGATGACCTTTGTCCAATTGGGATTTGTGAGTTTGGATAGCCAGATTCATAAACACATGGACCTTAATTAAGTAAAAGAGCACAATCTTGGAATCTGAAGACCTGACTCTGGCATTTGCTCTGTACAATCAGTGGACCATTTCCTTTCCTCATCTATACAACAAATAAAATTATATTCTCCATGCAAACCATACCTCTTAACCTCACCGTAACACTGTAAAGAAGATCAAATGGAATAATGCTTAGAGAAGTTCTCAGCGAACTATAAAAACAAATAGGCACAAGATTATTATTAAAGGTAATAAGCACCCTGACACTGAGTAGACTTTCCAAATATACAGGAGAATCCTTCTGCTTTTTCGTGTGGGCTAAGGGATCTGAGCAAGGTAGTTATACCAGAAATGTCTTTTCCATCTTTACCTATGTTACCTAAAATTCCACACTTTTGACAAATGCCAAATCTCCTGGGCTAACAAACTGGGTATTTGAAAGTATGTCTGTCATGTTGGAAGCGTGGAGAATTTCTGAGAGAAAAAAATGTAAGAGAAACCTGAGAGAAAAAAATCTGAAGTAATATGATGTGAAGGAAATGTAACAAATTTGGACCTTTATAACATGTTTCTTAGGCCAGCCTCCAACACGTTTAATCGGAAGAACTCACGCTTACCTCTAAGCAGCATCATTTATAAGGCCAGTCAAGTATATATATGGTCAAGTTGATCATTGTAGCTTTATTAGTAAATGGGAATTAGGATAGTAGAGAAGTTTTCAGCAGTGAGAGTAGATGGCTTGTCTTGTTTTTCTCTGGGCCTGTGGCCAGACATAGTGCTTGGTAAACCAGGAGCTCCTCAAATGCTGGTAATAGGAATGAATGAGTTAATACCAATCACTGAGTAGAGAGAATGGAATAAAGTAACAAAGAGGTAAAGCATATTTTTCCTCTCTGTGAACTTATTGCTCTTATTATAGCATTTCTGCCTCCTCAAACTAATTGTATTACTATCTACCCCATTATATTTTTGAAAATTTGCTCTCAGTTTTCCCCGTTTGGCACTACATTTATGTAGATTTTTCTTTTTGGATCCTTTTTCTTCCTGCTTTGAGATCAGAAATTTTCTTACCCCTTTTGAGATATGAAATGCACAATTGAAGACAAATAATTAAGTGGCTTTTATTAGTTTTTCAAAAATAAACATTTAGAGGCAACAATATGCATGGGAAAGGATAGTATCTTTTTTAAAAAAAATATTTATTTATTTATTTGACAGAGGGATAGAGAGTACAAGTAGGGAGAGCGGCAAGCAGAGGGAGAAGGAGAAGCAGGCTCTCTGCCAAGCAGGGAGCCCGATGCGGGACTCTATCCCAGGACCCTAGTATCATGACCTGAGCCAAAGGCAGATGCTTAACTAACTGAGCCACCCAGGTGCCCCGAGGATAGTATCTTCAAAAAAGGATAGTTTCCAGTGTTAGGAAAACTGGACAACAACATGCAGAAGAATGGAACTAGACTCCTACCTTACACATTTTACCAAAACCAACTCAAAATGAAGTAAAGACTTGAGTGGGGGTTCTGAATTCATTAAACTTCTAGGGGAAAAAAGGGGGTAAGCTCTTTGACATCATTTGTGGCAATGATTCCTTAGATAAGACACCAAAAACAAAGACAACAAAGACAGCAAAAGCAAAAATTAAAAAAAAAAAGTGGGGCTACATCAAACTAAAAAGCTTCTACACAGCAAGGGAAACCATCAACAAAATGAAAATGTGACCTACTGACTGGGAGAAAATATTTGCAAAGCCTGTATCTGATAATGGGTGGATAGCTGAAATATATAAAGAATGCATACAACTCAGTAGAACACGCACAAAACTTTTTTTTAAATGGGCAGAGAACCTAAACAGTCATTTTCCCAAAGAAAACATGCAAGTGACCAACAGGTACAAGAGAAAATGCTCAACCCCAGTATATCACCAGGGAAATGCAAACGGAAGCCACACTAATATACCACCTCAGACTTGTTAGAATGGCTATCACCAATAAGATAAGAGATAGCAAATATTGGTGAGTATATGGAGAAAAGGGAACTCTTGTACACTGTTGGTGGGAATATAAAATTAGTGTGCCCACTTTGGCAAACAGTATGGAGCTTCCTCAGAAAATGGAAGACAGAATCGCCATATGATCCAGCAATTTCACTTCTGGACATCGTTTACCCTTGACCAACACGGGTTTGGACTGCCTAAGTCCACTTACGTGAGTATTTTTAGTAATACAGCACAGTACCATAACTTTAAATGTATTTCTCGCCCTTATGAATTTTGTAATAATGTTTTCTTTTTTCTGGCTTATTATTTCACTGTGAAAATACAGAATATAATGCATATAACATACAAAATATGTGTTAATCAACTATTTGTATTATCAGTAAGGCTTCCAGTTAATAATAGGTTATTAGTGATTAAGTTTCAGGGAAGTCAAAAGTTATACATAGAATTTTCTAAAGTTTTTGTTTTAATTCCAATTAGTTAACATACAGTGTTGTATTAGTTTCGGGTGTACAATATAGTCATTAAAAACTTCCATACATCACCGTGTGCTCGTCATGATAGTTAAGTGCGCTCCTTAACCCCTATCACCTGTTCCCCCCCCCCCCCCCCCCCCACACTCCTCCCTTCTGGTAACCATCAGTTGGTTCTATGCAATTAAGAGTCTGTTTCTTGCGGCACCTGGGTGGCTCAGTGGGTTAAAGCCTCTGCCTTCAGCTCAGGTCATGATCCCAAGGTCCTGGGATCGAGCCCCGTGTCAGGCTCTCTGTTCAGTGGCGAGCTTGCTTCCTCCTCTCTCTCTGCCTGCCTCTCTGCCTACTTGTGATCTCTGTCTGTCAAATAAATAAAATTTAAAAAAAAAAAGTCTGTTTTTTGGTTTTCCTCTCTCACCCTCTCTCTCTCTCTCTTTTTCCCTTTGCTTATTTATTTTGTTTCTTAAATTCCATATATGAGTGAAATCATATGGTATTTATCTTTCTCTGACTGACTTATTTCACTTAGCACAATACCCTCTAGCTCCATCCGTGTCTTGGCAAATGGCAAGATTTCATTCTTTTGTTTGTTTGTTTGTTTATTTATTTATTTGACAGAGAGCACAAGTAGTCAGAGAGGCAGGCAGAGTGGGGGGGGAGCAGGCTCCCCGCCGAGTAGAGAGCCTGATACGGCACTCGATCCCAGGACCCTGAGACCATTACCTGAGCTGAAGGCAGAGGCTTAGCCCACTGAGCCACCCAGGTGCCCCGATTTCATTCTTTTTATGGCTGAGTAATATTCCATTGATAAGTTATATGTGAATTTTTGACTGTGTGGAATGTTGGTACCCCTAACCCCCACATTGTTCATGGGTCAACTGTATCTCCAAAACAAGTGAAAGCAGGATATTGAAGAGATAGCTGCACTGCCGTGTTCATTGTAACATTCATTATTCATGGTAATCAAGATGTAGAAACAACCTAATATCAACAGATGAATTGATAAAAAAAATATATATATATCTTTACCTATATATATTGGTATATATATACCAATATGTATTATATATAATGATATATATATATAATATTATATATATAATTAAATATTATCCGGAAAGAAAAAAAAGGAAATCCTGCCATTTGTGACATGGTTGGGCCTTGAGGGCACTGGACTAATGAAATAAGCTGAGCAGAGAAAGACAGAGACTTCACGTTATCAATTATATGTAGAATCTTGAAGAAAAAGATACTCATGAAAACATAACAGAAAAGTGGTTGCAAGGGTCTGGGGATTAGGGCATATAGGGAGGGATTGTTCAAAGGGTACAAACTTTCACTATAAGACAAATAAGGTCTGAGGATCTAATGTAAAACATGACTATAGTTGATGACACTGTATTGTAAAATTAAAATTTACTAAGAGATTAGAACAGAAATGATCTCACCAAAAAAAAAAAAAAAAGTATGCACTGTAATGAGTATGTTAATAAGCTAGACGGGAGAGAGTCCTTCCACAATGTATATGTAAATCAAATCACCATGTTATATACTTTAAATATCTTACAATTGTATTTGTCAGTTATACCTCAATAAAGCTGAAAAAAAAAAAAGAATTAACATCTATCCATTAAAAAAAAATCACAGAGATATCCTCTCATTGGAGATTAAAGTTGGACATGCAGTCTTCAAAGTCTCATCTAAGTTTAAGCTTCTGTGATTCTTGTTGGCTGGGGAGAGCCATTTTTTCTTGTTCTGTCTTTTTCAGGGAACTGTTTCATATTCATCAAATGGTTGTGGGTTTTTAGACTTTGTGCAAAACACTTTGCAGTATCTATTTGAAGGTGGCTCGATATACATCATACGCTCCTCATGTCCCACCCTGTAGGCAGACAATTTCTGGTCATTTGAAAAAAGTCTATTTTTCTTTTTAAGTTTGTGAGTTAAACTGTGTCTATCCTTTCATCACTGTGCCCTCCTGCGAAATAAGGAAGTGGATTGTGAGATTAGGTACCATCCATTGACTGCATTCCTTTTGGTTTGCTGAGGAAAACGCCGTTATTTACATTGATGAATAGCCTTAATTGGGTAAAATAGACTGGTAGTGCTGAGCTAATACCTTTAAATGTCTTGTCTTATGCAATTAATATTCCCTTGTCACACATACATTTAAACAGTTGGAAGAAAGCCTTGTGTTCTTGACTCCTGTCAGACTTAACAAATGATTTTGTCAAGTCATTCCTTTCTGCCCTGGTTGATTGATAGCTAAATTTTGGTCTTCTAGCTTATGTAAAAAGTGTTAACTATGCCTTTCAGCTTGTAGGCAAGGGCATTTAAACCATTCTAATAGTCAATTTACAGAGGAATTACATTGCCTGTTTACTGGAGGGGTCAAAAAATGTGCCCCTGTTCATCAGGGCCACAAATCACAGAGCCCATGAGCTAATGAAGGCAGTATTTGTGAGTCCCTGCATTTGCCGTATGATACCAAGTTCAAGGTGCCCCTGGTCTTGGCTGCTGAGGGCTTTGGCTCCCAGTTTTGGGTGTCCCTTTGCTTATGGACTATGTAATAGGTAGATATAGTTGGCATGAATAGGGTTTGATTCTAAAACCCTTAAGAATGAGAATAAAATCTAGAATGCTAGATTGTTACAGGTCTAAATTTCATGTGAAGATTTCAGCGATCTCTCTGTAATAAGGCAGATCTCTGTTAACCTCTGCTGCCACCTGGCTTATAGATGTTCATACATACCATCTTTACCATCTCTGAGCATGCAAAGTGGATCCCAGTCATTTCTGGGAGGAGTCTCACTTCCCTTGGCTTGAGCCTTTGTTGAGAATCTCACAATTTATCGTTTTAAAACACTGTAGCCAATAAGTTATGTTAAGATAGCTACATAAGAGCACGTATAACCCATCAATATGTTTTTGCAATAGATATATCTTGAACCATGAGTCCTCCATTTTTTTTTTTTTTACAGACTCCTAAAGCCCCAGGAAGTCACAGAGTCTCATAGTGAGTATCCAGCAGGTCCCTTTCAGCTCCTGGAGTGGGGGATTCATTAGGACTCAACAACACATCTGCCTCTGGAGGGACCACTGATTCCCTCTTGTGGTGTTCATCTGCCACTGGGTCTGTTCTTTCATTCTCTCTACTGTGGTTTTCTTCTTTGTGCTCTTATGATCTTGGGGAAGGCTTTCAGAATTCTTTACGCATTTCACTCATTAATCAGGAAGCAGGATCACATATGTGCCTGCAATGTTTTACGCCACCATCATATATACCATTGCTTTTGGTTAATAATGTATGTAAAGCCAGCACAATGTAGACACACATTGTGTGTATTAATTTAGACCACAGATTCTGAGACCAGGCTGGGTTCAAATTCTGCCATTGTCACATATTTATTGGCTCTATGAATGTGGGCAAGTGACTGAATTCTATTGCCTCAATTCCTTCACCTATAAAATGGAGAAAATCATAGCCAGCTCTTTTCAGAGAAAAGTTATTCTAAGCATTCAGAATAGTGTCTAGCACAAAGTAAGCATTAAATAAAGTTTTAAAATATGAAATATTCATTTCCCCCAATCCTTTACTGCTCTCCTCTTTACCCCTTTCCTCCATGTCCCACTGCTGCAGTTGACTTCTGCCTTCTCCATACACCTTCCATTCTGCCAACCTCTCCTTCGCTACCTTTTACTGCACTCAGCAACTGTGGGGTCTATGTTCCGCTAACATTTTTCCCAGCACCAAGGCAAGCTGTGTACATGCTGGCTTGAGGCCCCGCTGAAGATCCACAATAATCCCAGCATTCCCTTGGATACTAAAGCAACATTTCACTGCTTCTTCCAATGAAAGCAATTGCTCTTGCTTATTGTGGAGGGAGAAGGTGAATTTGACACATTCCTGTGTGTCCTGGGCAGAAAATGGAACCAACAGAAGGAGCCAAGCGTCTGCTGCTATTCCTCAGGATGAGCCCCAACCAACCCTTCCTTGTCTTAGTCTGCATGACTTTTCTCTTAAGTACAACTTTTGAACTAAGGGATCTGTTAAATCTATACAAATAAGAAACTGCAGCTGTGATATTTTTAAGCATGGTGCATGGCTGTATCATGGAACATATAGAGCAGACTACTGTTAATCTAGTGATTCTAGTAAAATAACGGAATTAGAATGACACTAAACTAGTTAACTGATTGATCAGAAATGCATTTTGATGATGTCTGCCCAAAAAGATGATTAAGTGAACACAAAAACTTATTCTAATTAAACATGTATATTTTCTTATCAGTTATCTCTTGTCACTATTGTGCCATATAACATTTCGGTGGCACACAATAATAACATTTATTTCTAATTAGTCTGGGAAGGTCACCTTGGTCAGGCCCTCTCACGTGCCTGGGCTCAGTTGCTCTTGACTGACGTAAGATGGCCTTCTCAGGGATGATTGAGGTGACTCAGTTCTATTCAGCACTTTTGTTTTCCTTCTTGGGAGACAAACGTCTAGCCCAGGCATGTCCTTCTCAAGGAAATGACAGGCAAACAAGACTGAGCAAGCCCCATGGTGAATAGGTCTTTCAACCCCCACCCCCGTAGGTATCATGACAGCCAATATCTATTGGCCCTAAGTATGTCACTTGGCCCAGACCAGAGTCAGAGAGGGCATTCACTGCAGAGTTACATGGTAATGGGCGTGCATATGAGAAGTAAAGAATTGGGGTCATTAATACAACAAATCCACTATAACTACATAAGTTGGCCTTAGTGCTTCTTATTCCATCAAGACATGTTCTGACTTCTGTCTTGGCTGTATTATCACTCCTAGAGGAAAAATCTAGAGGACAAGAACTGTTTATTGGGCTAAACGAAACCACCACATGTCTGCTGTTGGGACCATGCATGTAGGTATTGCTAATGATGATGGCTGTGTTTTGAATTAATCCAGTTCAGCCTGAATGGGAGAGGGGGGCATGGAGAAAAGCATGAAGCCTGATAACAGTTTTGTTTTTTTTTTTCTTTTTAGAAGTAATTGGTTCCGTTAACTAAAGAAGCTAGTATCCCAATTAAAATGATTTTGCTTCATAGTAGATAGTGCCATCAGGATAATGAATAGAATGACCAAAGAATTTTGTGTTTCTCTTACAAAGGAAACAAAATCAAGTAAAACCAGTGTTATTCTCTAAGTGCTCTTCAACAGCATCACAGATATGCCTCTGCTCTCTCTATCTGCCCCCACCTCCAGCTCAAACAATGAACAGTGCCTTCATTACCAGTGAATAGTGTGCATGGATGGCACCTTAGCTTAGTAAAGTGGTCTTCTGTGGGTTACTGCACTGACTGATTACCTTAATTGACCTTCAGCCTGGCTAAAATTTGCCTGACTTAATGAGGCTCAATTTTTCTCAAGCTCCCTAGGCTGGATGGCTCCTGGTCCAGACACTTTGTTGCTTTGATTTTTCATTTTTAATAACAATTACACCCCAAAGCTTGGGGAAATATGGTCAAATATGTCAGTAATCATCAAGATCCCTGAAGGAACCACATCCATGGAAAGATTTAAAGTTTCAAGGTTCTGAGCCCATGTAAAATCACCCTCTACCCCAGATTTGACCTTGGTTGGTATGGCTTGCAAAATTCTAGTGAAGAAGCTAATATGGTTAGCAGGATTTTTCTAAACATCTGTCTAAATGACAAGACAGATGTTAAACAGTCAGACATTTGTTAAACGTCATCAGCCCAGCCTAGACGCTTGGGTGTTAACTTTTATTTCTAAGAGTCAGGATGGCAGTGGATTGCTTAGACATACACAGACAATTCTGCCTAAAGACTGAAATGCAAAAAGACTTAACTTGCAGGAAAGTTTCAGCAAAGAAAGCTTTCACATTGCAGGAGAAGTGGGATTGATTAGTGTGAGCTGCCTGTGCTGAGGAGGATTATGAAATAGTATTTGAGCTCAGCATAAAAGAATGCTGTGATTGATTAATTATGTCTGGCGTAGGCATAGAAAGGAAATGTTGTAGCGTACTCTCCATTCCTGTCCTAGTTCATAGTTTCTGATCTTGTTCCTTATAAACAATGCTTCATTTTTAATTATTTCCTATATCTATTTTGTCCACCTTCTGCCTATGCTTGAGTAACTGAATTATTATTCTACCAGACCTATTCTTTATTGGCCATCCTTTTGATTTCATCCTCTGAATTCCCTTCCTGTGTTTGGGGAACTCCTCATTGTATGAATTTTGGTGTAAGAAGTCAAATGGTCAGTATATTCATTTTCACAAATGCTTTTCCCCAGTACCTTCTTTTTTCACCCTTGCAAATAGGTGTTGTTAACACATGACCCCGGATTTGAGTCTATATTTCACCCAGATAAAAATCAAGTGCATTTGCCTAAGACTTTGAATCAAAAGCTAGTATCACAAAAGCACAAGGTGTTCTAACATTTCTGAATTCTGTCCCTTCTTTGAACTAGCAGAACAGGCTTTCTGCTTAAATCTGCCAGAATTAGTTTCTAATGTTTGCAACAAAGAACTTGACTGATGCGATAGGTCTTCTAAGGCAGTGCTCCTCAAACTTTATTGTGGAATCGCCTACGCATCTTATTAATATGCAGATTCTGACTGAAATGCAGGTCTGGGATGGGGCATGAGGTTTGCATTTCTCCTAGGAATTGGCAGTTATGTGGGCCTGTGGTTCACCCTTTCAGTACGAAGGATCTGAGAAAGGAAAGGCAGTCTTAAAGAAGCCAGAGTGGGCAGGAAAGAGGAAAAGGGGGGAACGGGGGTGCCTAGGTGGCTCAGTGGGTTAAGCCTCTGCCTTTGGCTCAGGTCATGATCTCAGGGTCCTGGGATAGAGCCCTGCATTGGGCTCTCTGCTAGACAGGGACATGCTTCCCCCTCTCTCTCTACCTGCCTCTCTGCCTATTTGTGATCTCTCTCTCTCTGTCAAATAAATAAATGCAATCTTAAAAAAAAAAAAAAGAAAAAAGAAAAAAAAGAAAAGGGGGTAAAAAGGAATTTTGTTTCAGTGTGTTCTAGTTAGTTAGGGTAGACCAACTAATGAACTTCAAAATGTGCAAAGGCCCCAACACAGTAAAATTGCATTCTTAATCAAGTAACAATACTGGGCCAGTGATAGAACACTGGGAAACTCTCCTTCATGCATTCAGGGGGTCAGATTGATTGTTGGAGCAGGAGTTGTCCACCTTCAGTTAGAGAATCCCAGGTCACCTTGGATGTCACATCTGGATTCCACCCAGAGAGAAATGGAAAAGAACATGGAGGAGTGTACATTAGAAATGTTTGTTTCTTTTTTTAAAGTTTTTTATTATAAAAAAGAACACAGATATAGGAATCCACACACTATGAATATATAGTTTATTAATTACTATTATCTGAATGCTCACAACTACTATGCAGGTCAGTAAATAGGATTTTGCCAGCCTCTTTAAACTCCTTTCTATGCCTCCTGTCTCCCTCCAAAAGTAACCATTATCCTGACTTTTAGAGTGTTGACTTCCTTCTGTTTCTTTGTGGTTTAATCACCCTAATGTACATCATCAGATGGTACAGTTTAGTTTTGCCCACATTTTGGGATATATCTCTTTAGTCTCTTAATCTACTGCATCCTCTTTCCTCCCTTTCTCTTGCTTATAATCCATCTGTTGAAGAGCACGGATGGCTTATACTGTAAGTTTTCCACAGTTTGCATTTGGCTGATTAGATGCGTGTGGTACAGTTCCATATGCTATTCTGTATTTTCTGTAAATCACTAGGGGGATCCTTTACCCATTTCAGGTTTGATCCCTTTGACAACACTATAGTTGGGATTGTGCCATTTCATCAGAAGGTACATAGCGTCTGGTTGTCTTTTGTGTGTGTGTGTGTGTGATACTTTCAACCACTAGTGTTCATTGCCTTGATTTTTTAATTCATTAAAGGCTGCAAAATGGTGGTATTCTATCATTCTGTTTTCATTTAAGCGAAGGAAGTTTAAAACAGTTTCTTCATGAAGAAGAAAGAAGAAGAACTTTATATAGGAAAGGCAAGATACAGTCTTGATTCTTTCAAGAAAAATGAATCAGTTCCTTGTCATCCTTGAAAGGTGACCAGCTAATTTTTTCTTTTCCTGTTTTAGTCATTATAAACTTCTGTATTTAAATCTATTTGATGGGTTTCAATCCACTGGATTTTTTTGTGAAGTTCAAATTGTCTAATCTTTGGCCAAGTGGGAGGCTCCTGAGTTATTTTTACATGATTCTAGCTGTCTTTGATAGCTCTTTGCTATTTGGCATAATAAGATATTTCAGGCCTCTTGGTGTATTTCAGCCTCAGAGTACTAACTATTTCCTCGAGAAGCCCTGGTCTGTTTTAGTGGAAAACTGTATTTCAAAATGTTCACTGTTACTGGGTTAGCCATTGTTTTTAAGCCTTTTCATTGGATAGAACTAGGAAATAGTGTGTGTTTAGTTTAATTTAAAATCTTGTGTTCATATTGATATTTCTTCAGATCTAGGATTATAGGGTATTTCCTAAACCCCTTCTGTATTTTATCTTCTTTCTTCTACACCAATACTCCTCATTAACAAAGACAAAGGAGTAAGAGATAAATTTTCCTAATTATTTGTTTTATTCTACCTTTGAACACAATAGTTAGGAACAATAATATTCATACTACCACTATAATTAAAACTACATAAAATGGTTAAAATATTTTTGTATATCCTCTTCCCTTTCTCTTCGCATTTTTATTGTGTTGTACAATGTCTTCACTGTCAGAGCATGTAATTACTTCATATGATAATCTCTCTCTTTGAGTCGCCATATATTCTTAGTTCTATCAACAAGTATATATCTAATGCTTGCTGTCAGTTTTATATTGATATTTTTTGAGTTATTTTGATTGCTAAAATTCCTTCTCTAACAGATTCCCTGACAAAGTCTTATGGGAACAATATTTTCTGAGTTCTTGCACATTGATCAAATTTTGTCTATGCCTTATGTTCTTCAAAGTCAGTTTTGCTGGCTATAAAATTTTTAGCTCACATTTTTTTTCCTCGAGTGTCTTAAATTAAGGTATTTCATTTTCTTCTGGTATAAAATTTTGCTATTGAAAAGTCTGAAGATCATCTAATTTCCTTTTCTTTATAAGTTATGTGTTCTATTTGGCTAAACGCACAAGAACTTCCTCCCCTGTTTATTTTTTAGAATCCAGTTATTTTGCTAGACAATATGTATCAGTCTTCTCTGGTACATGATATGTCCTTTCAGAATGTAGTTTATATGTATATGAAAGTTTTTATGAGTTATAATTTTTAGTATTTGTTATGTTTTCTTGTTTTGATTTTCTTTTTCATGGACCTCTAATACCCATATACTAATTTTTTAAATCTATCTTCAATATTTGTCACTTTTTCTCAAATTTTTAAAGATTTTTTTTTTATTTTATTTTAAAGATTTATTTATTTATTTGAGAGATAGAGAGAGAACAGGGGAGGGAGAGAGAAACTCAAGCAGAGTTTAATGTGGAACTGGATCTCACAACCCAGAGATCATGACCAGAGCCCATGATCTGAGCCAAAACCAAGAGCCTGATGCCTAACTGATGATATCACCCAGGCGCCCATTTTTTGGATTTTAAAATGTTTTCCTTCTTTTCTCTTTCCACTTGTCTTAAGGCATTTGCTATTGTATTTATTCTTCTTTACTCTTTTTTTTTAAGATTTTTTTCTTTTATTTATAAATTTTTCTTAAATTTCATGATCTAGGGGCACCTGGGTGGCTCAGTCAGTTAAGAGTCTGACTTCAGCTCAGGTCATGATCTAGGTGTCCTGGAATCCAACCCCAGGTCAGAGTTCCTGCTCAGTGGGGACTCTGCTTCCTATCCCTTGTTCATGCTTCCTCATTCCCTCTCAATCTCATATGAATAAATAAAATCTTTAAAAAAGATTCATGACTTCATTCTATAATCTTTTCTTTTTCTAATTTGTATCTTTTTTCATGTTTTATATCATTTTTTTAGTGTATTTGAATTTATTTGAGATAGTTTACAGTTTTAATCTTTATAGGTATATGCTTTTGGCATACTTTCAGTGTGTGTTAGGATGTGTGTGTCATGTATCCTATTTTTTTATTCTCATTTTTCTTGTAATAACTTTATATGAGTTTTTACCTTGATAATTTTAAGTTGGTAATTTTTTTTTTAAGTTGCTCATTTTTATGTGAATTCAGTCTCCTTGAAAGTTTAGAAAGAGGCTTGATGCACTTAGCTATTCTAGCTTCACAGAGCTCTCACTTCTGTTATTTTTGTGTGATGTTAAGAAATATGGTAGCTTGATTGGTGAGATAGCCTAGCTCTCTGCTCCTCTCCCCTACTTCGTCTGGGCCTTCTTTTACTTTTATCTCTATTGTCCCTGTCAAGTTTAATTTTGATTATACTCCCAATGGTTTCTCCTTCATGTGGGACTCTGTCTTGGAAGACAGCCATGGCAGATCAGTTTCAAGTGTTTACTGCACTGTCCCCTTGAGATCTTCTTATGGGGGCACTGCCACTTACTACCCTATGATTGCAGACAAGTTATTTAACACTTCTCAGTCCCATTTTCTTCATTTGAAAAACTGGTATAAGAATAGTGCCTATTTTATGGTGTTGTTTTGGGGATTAAATGATATTATATATAAAGATCTTACTTGAGTGTCTGGTATATTGTGTGTGGAATATATGAGCTCACCAATAGCTCACATTATTCCTGAGCTGTAGTTTAACACACGCTGCCAAATAAGTAGCTGACTAATGTTAACTTCGCATAGGCTTTATATATTTTATGTAGTGAAATATCAAGCCCAATTCAGAGGTAAACCAAACTAAGTTATATATACACACATACATATTTTATGGTAATTAACACAAAAAGGAACTGAGATTTGCTCAAAGTCTTCCTTCTTTTGACCAACAATAAATATGTATGTATCAGCCTACAAAAGATTTGCCTGCATACTCCTGAATAGGTATACTTATTTGGAAAACATACACATTATTTACCATCTTCTCTTGCATTTATTTGGGTGTTTTCTCTGTGTATACATCCTGACAATAATGAGCAAAGCAGCCCTGAGGTGATTTTCCAGGTATGGTTTCTTTCTTTTTTTTTTTTTTTCACGTAGCTGCCCTGCTTCCCATTTTAACAATGTGGAAATGTCTAATTATGCATTGTTAGATATTTGGGTATGTTTGTTTTTACTTACCTTGAAGAATAAGTCTAAGTACTTCTTTCTGGAGCATTGCAACTATATCATCATAACACTTTGAGATTATGAGAGGTTTCATGTTTCTACCAAATCAGATTCAAACAATGGATGCAGAAAGGGCAGGCTACTGCAAAAAGGTGAGGTTTTAGGAGGGACTTCAAGGCCCATCTCTTCATCTAAAGTTCTCCACACTTGCTGGTTGATGCCTAGATTTTTCTTTTTTCTAAAGAGCCTTGAAATGAGTCCTGTGTCTTTGAGCTGTATCATGATTCAGAACTTTCTGAAGGGAGACATTTAAGCCAATGAAGAAGGAAAATAGACTTTTGACAGGAGAGGGCCGGGCCTATAATGTATTAAGCTACAGACCATATATGTAACTTTCAAATTGACATATAATACAGTTAATTCAGAAGCATCTATCAGTCATCTCTCTTTGTTTTCCTTTGATATGATATGCACTGGGAAAATTAAAAAGAGTTGAGACGTTATTTCCATGGATAATGAGAACTGGGCATAGTTTAGAGAAATTTTTTATTCTCAGGCAGTAATTTAATCCATGTTGCTAAATGAGTAATAGAGTCATAAATATACCATTCTTCTATCCCTTAATTGTGTGTGTTTGTTTTTGTTTTTACTGCAGCTTCGGAAAGCAGTGATGGATCACATATCTGATTCTTTCTTGGAAACCAATGTCCCTTTACTAGTTCTCATTGAGGCTGCAAAGAGTGGGAATGAGAAGGAAGTGAAGGAATATGCCCAGGTTTTCCGGGAGCATGCCAACAAGCTGGTGGAGGTAAGTAAGGAGAAGCCTAAAGAGTAGAATATATTGTTGGGTTTAATCCCCATATATGGCTCTTGGAATTTCGGTAGATAACCCTTCTGTGGTTTTCCTCAAGAAATAAAGTCTTGGAACCTATCTTTCTTTTACCTTCTGATGCTTATTCTATCCCTTGCAGAAGAGGCAGCTTATCAGTATTCTCTCCTTTCTCTATCTCACAATTCTATAAACATGTTCTGGAACGTATCTCCTAATTTTCCTGAAAAATAGGTGGAGGCTGAGACAGGAGGGATAGAAGGGATGCTCCAGAGTGCTGAATGCCAGCTTTGATTTGAGGGAATAGAATTAAAATTGCCAAGTGGAGGTTTCAACACTATACCCTTTTCTTCTTCCTTATTCCTTTCCATGCCCTGAACCTAGATTACCTGATTACATTATGTGTTTATGGAAAAAGCATCTCCCTCTTCCCAAAGAGATACTGGGATTTCTGATGAAGGATCTTGAGGCAGTAGGATGAGTCCAAGTTCAGAGTCCCAAGTATATTCTGTGCATTAGAGAATCCTGTGGGAGTTGTATTATAAATGCAGAATAGTGCTATGTAATACTGAAAAATACTATTTAAGACAAACAAAAGTGAAACAATAATCAAGCTGCTTATATCTAGGAGCTGAAAACCAACAGCTTGGCAAAGGTTGGATTTAATGATGTGGGACTTAACAGAAACTTAGAGATGTTAAATAGGAAGTGTGTGTGTGTGCCAGAGGAAGATTCTAGAAGGGGAAAAGATCCTGGCAAATTTAGGGAATAGTTATTAGGACCAGGCTCTGAGCACTTAAAAACAACAACAAAACTCTGGTATATCTCCACTTTAATTTAGGACAAAATGAAATGACTCAAAATGACAGGCAACTTAAATGCAAGCTAAGAATAAAATAAATTATTTCTTGTTTCCTTCAGATGGCAAAATTAAACACTGAATAAATATATCAAATGTGAAATCCTTTCCATTTTTTTTGGAGTAAGTGATAAGGTTGTGTTCCGATGTAATTAAGGCCTAAGCACAGACTTGGCTTGCTCTTTGGTTACTCCAGCACTGCTGTTTCCCCTGGGGCTGAATACACCAGACCAGCAGGAAGTCCTCTGGCAAGCCCAGAGGGAGTCCCTGGTCCTCTAGGACACAAGCTGAGCCATTGTCATCCATGAGAGCAGTCATCAAGTTGAGTGTGCAAAACCCTAGGCCACAATAATGAAATCCTTGAGCTTCCCTCCATAACCCCAGTGTCTTGAGGCAACACCAGTCTGAAGCTAAAAATAGACCTACTTAATGACAACAAGGCAGCTTCTTGCTCTGTCTCCACCTACGAGGCAAGCACTCCGTCATTCCTCACATTCCACCTACATGTCCCGTTCACTTGGCAATTGAGGAATCTAGTCTCCCCAAGACTGACCTTGGAAGCCTTGGCTACTTCCTTGTTTTAAGAAAGAGAAGGTATAAAAAGGGGAGGGGTAGAGTGGGAAGGGGAGGAAGAAGAAGAAAAGAAATAATGCTGAATGAATGCTACAAAAGTTTTAAATATTCATATATAAAAATAGTAGTATTTACATTGAGATAGATCATTGCATTTATGTAACTTCAATGTTTACAAGATAATTGCAGAATTTATAGAAAACATTAATTAATGGTGTGTTACAGGCATGGTGGACAGAAAAAGGGACATGTGTTTAAAGTTGTGTGATAACCATACTCTACTTCCATTCTTGTTTGTGTTACTCTGTAATCCTATATATAGCCTCATTTGAGTTAATGCTTGTGGTTCAAACTTGATGGCCTGTGTAAGTGTGAGCCCAAAGTAGCCCTCATGTCTACTCATTCTCCCTTCTCCTGTGATAGACCCTGGACCCATTTACTACAGCCCCTCACCCCATCTATAGGATTCACTGTAGGGGTATCCAGCCACTGTGAGTGATCCTTGATCCTGAACTTGTGGCAGAAACAGAAGCTCAGGTCAGTCAGAACATTTCTATAGCTTATGTCCTTCAAACAAGTGCTAGATTGCTGATGCATACCTGTAAAACAAAAGCTGGAGCACTAGACTGAGAATCACTAGTTTTCTCATTTTGAAAGTACTTGTATAGAAATGGACATCTTTCTGGGCCTTGGTGTTTATGTCTATAATGTGAAAAATTTGGTAAATATATTGATTTTATATCCATTGACTTTGATAATTCATCTACTAATTCCAGAAGTTTGACAGTTTCTTTTTGGATGTTCTGTATATACAATTGTCCTGTCTGCGAATTATGACTGTTGTAGTTCTTCTTTTCCAATTCTTTTACCTTGTTTTTTCCTTCTCATTATTACACTAACGAGGACCATCAGTATAATATTGTGGAAATTAGTATTTTTGTTACTTCTAGATCTCCATGAGAACAATTTGATGTTACCATTCATTCTATTGTTGTTGTAGACTTCATACAGATATTTTTATTTGCTTAATTTAATTCTCTCTTATTATTCATTCACTAAAATTATGAAATTGTTTCAAACAAGTTTTCTGCACATTTTGAGACAATTATATATTTTTTGTCTCCTTTAATCTCCTTCAGAAGTGTTGATATCTGAATTATGCTTTCCCTCAAAAAATGAGTAGAAAATTATTTTTATTTTTTAGACATGAATGAGTTAGATTGCCATTACTTATTATTATTTCTTTTTAACATTTGGAGGAATTCACTGACACAGCAATCTAAGCATAGGTGTTTATTTGAAGAAAGGTTTTCAAGTTGCAGATTCAATTATTTTTACTAAACATAAGACCATTTAAATTTTCCATTTCTTTTCAGGTCAGCTTTAATAAGTTATAGTCTAGGAATTTGTTATTTTTATTTAATTTTCTAATTGTTTGATATAAAATTATCCATAATATTCTCCTTTTAAAAATAATTTGTATCTGCATCATTATTTAACAAAAATTTTTTATTCCTTATAGTGATAATTGGTACCTTCTCTCTTTTTTCTTGCTTAGTTTTGCAAGAGGTTTATCAATTTAATAATATTTTCTATAATGCAAGTTTAAGCTTTGTAGATTTTCTTTGTTTTCTATTTATCTGTTTATGCTGTTATCTTTATATTTTTTCTGCTTTCTTCTGGTATATCTTACTATTTTTCTAACTTTTGAAAATATATAATTACATCATTGATTTTTAGCCTTTCTTATTTTAGTAATATATGCATTTAAGGCTTAATTTTTCCCTAAGCTATGCTTTTATCTGGTTATTTTCTATTGACCTAGTTTTCAGCTTACTCATCCTGCTTCCATCTGTGTCCAATATGCTTGAAACTGATCTATTGTATTCAATTATTTTTAAATTTCTAGTTAACTTTTTTTCATTGATTTCAGTTCTCTAGTACATTCATTATTAGGTCCTCTCTTTTAAAGAGATATGTTAATCATAGTTATTTTTAAAGTCCAAGTCAAAGAACTTTAATTTTGGGGTCAATTTTGTTTCTGTTTTGTGGTTGCCCCAGAGAGGGTATCTCTTCCCCAGCCACACACAAAAAATGGCTTGTATTTTAAGACTGATGATGCAGCACACCTAGGAATAGGGTATGAGCAGGTTTATTCGTCACAAAAAGGGACTTTTGAGGACTAGCAGAGCAGGCACCCATGCTAGTCCATAGTAGTTTCAGCACAAAGAAGAAAAAGTGGTTTTGGTTTTTATCATGTTAGGGAGGTGGATTGGGGTTGAGACCTCTGTGCGGGAGCTGGGTGTGAATGGTTCAAACTTCCCTACTGGCATCAAAAAAAAGGTGGGCTTTCTTACCTGCTTGTGCAGTTGTGGGGCAAGATGGAAAGGGGAGAGCTGGGGCTTAAAAGCTGTCAGCCATCAAACATTCAAAATGGAGTAAAAATCTTCATTATGACTCACCCCTGATGTTTGATGGATAACTGGAATGTGCCATGTTTCATTTAATTGAATTTGAATTTAAGTAAGCTATTATGGAGTTCTGTGAGGTTTCCAAAATAGAGACAGGTTTTATCATGGCATCTGTTTTTATTACTTGATTTTTATCCTGGTTATGGATTTTTTTTTTAAATATGTCAGCTATTTTTTTATTAAATGGCTAACATTTGTATGGAAAAGTATAAAAGGGTCCATGTTGTAGTCTGCTTGGGCTGCTATAAGAAAATACCACAGACTGGGTGGTTTATACACAGAAATTTATTTCTCACAGTTCTAGAGGCTGGGAGGCCCAAGATCAAGGCACCAAAACGGGTGCATTCTGGTGAAGGCCCTCTTCCTGGTTGATAGCTAGCGCTTTCTCACTCTGTCCTTACATAGTGGAAGGTGTAAGGGATCTCTGTGGAGTCTCTTTTCTAAGAACATTAATTCCATTCATTCACCATCCTTATGACCTTGGAGTCTCCATGGCTCCATCTTCTAGTACCATCATATTGGATATTAGGATTTCAACATATGAATTTTGGAGGACAGACACCAACATTCAGACTATAGAGTCTGGATAGTATTTTCTCTTTCCAGAAAGGATTCACTGTTCTCTAAAGTACAGCAGATGTGATGAGCATCAGGTGTTGTATGGAAGTGTTGAATCACTAAATTAGACACCTGAAACTAATATTACGCTGTATGCTAACGAACTGGAATTTAAATAAAAATTTAAATTAAAAAAATTAAAGGGCAGCGGAGATATAGACCATTTCAATCCAAAGACTGAAATGATTTGAGGCTAGTTTATACACTTTGACAGGTGTAGTCTTCCTTTCTTTTACCCTAGTCCTATGGAATAATCTTTTAGGGGTGCAGAAGGACCAGATGTGTTACTAAGTATCTCACTTTATTTATGAAGCAGTTTCTCCAGTTTTTGTTTTCCCACCATCATGATATGGTTGAAATTTTAGTTGGCTTTTCGGATTCTTTTAATTTGCTTCTTCCCGCCCACCCCGGGGGATGGGGTAGATAGGGGCAGAGAGTGGGGGAGGGGCGGTGAGCGAGAAAGAAGATCTTAAGCCTTCTCCACATCCAGCTCAGAGCCAACACAGGGCCGGATCTCACAACCTGAGATCACTACCTGAGCCAAAATCAGGAGTCAGATGCTTAACCAACTGAGCCACCGAGGTGCCCCTAATTTGGCTGTTGGTATGTGTAACTTAATAGAAAAAAAAAAAACCTGTGATCAAGTGCCAGTCCTTGAACCATCCCCCTTCTCCATGAGACCTTTGCTTCCTTGGCTGTCCCAAACACTAGTTTTTGCCTCTCCAGCCATATATGAGATTGTTGGAAACTCTAAATAATTCTCTTCTTCTCAGCGGCTACCTTCCATCTGGTGTCTCAGTTTCTTTTCCAACACTAAGAATTAACAAATTCCTGGGAAGGAAGTGAAGTGCACAAAGTTGGGCTCCCCTGAGTGAGCATCTCTTTTTGAGCTAGTCTAGGTTTTGAGCCCTTTGGCAGCTGTTCTGTACTTTCAAGGAAATGATTTTTAGTCTGCATTTTTCGTTAGACTTAGCAGGAGCATGGGTCTCTTCTTGGCTACTCCTTTGGGGCTAGACATAGAAATTCCAGAGAGAGCTCGTTTAGATAAGTTTGTGGGTACTTTTTATTTGTTTGTTTCATTAATATTATTAGTCCAAGATCTCTTTTTCTATGGAAATATTGAGCTTCCCGTACCTCAATAAAAACAGTTCTCACTGAATTGCAATAATGATCTTGGTGCCTCATCCACTTCCTGCAGTTCCTTCACTTAGTGCCTTCTTCTGCCAAACACCCCCTCATGATCCTCCCTGGGCACATTGGATACCTCTTTAAGAACTTCTGATGGAGCTCTGAGTTGCCATTAATGAAAATTATGTAAGAGTTATATATCAGATTATTTTGAATGGAGAATGAATGAATACATAAAATAATCTATGAATCAATGGTGATAATTTTAGCTTTTCAATTTTTTTTTTTTTGGTTATTGAGTTTCACGCTAGTATATTCAATTTTCTATCAAATTGTATGTTTTTTTTTTTCATATTTGTGGGCCAGTTTCCTCCAATTTGGTATTTGCTATTCATAGAGATTGATGTGATGCAGTGACTGGATGGTGTCACAACCTATGGCACAATGTTGTAATCCTTAGAAAATCTCTGAAAAGGACAGTTTTAGGCAAATAAAATATTAGCAAAATACGGATCAGAAAAAAAGTTAATTTGGCTTTTTGTGATTGCCTTAACAAGTAAAATTATATGGTTTTCTTCCCCATAGTGTTGGTAACACTTAATAAAGACTAGGTGAACTTACACCAGGGTTTGTTGATTAAGACAACTTGACAGGTCTGCTCTGATGCTTTGTGGTCTATAGTATCAGCCACTATAGGAAGTATCACCAGAAGAAATGATTTTTTTTTTTTAATGTGGCTATTTTCCCTAATTTCCAAAAGCCAGCTAACTCATCCCCTCTGAGATTTAGCTAAGGGCTTCAGGGCAGAGCTGACTCTCAGGCTGTGTGGAGCTGATCAGAGGACCCCTGTTGTACCTTCTTTCCAAGGCTTTTGGAGGAATGGAATGCAAACTATGGCAGCTTAGTACCAAAGTAATGTGGCCTGGGTAGGGGTGAAAATGAGGGCAAAATAATCATTGCTGCAAAGGAAATAGAAACTAATCTGGAAAATGAGATTCAGAATCAATACAGCTGTTTTCAGAACCTCCAAACTGGTTTTACCCTTTCCATTGCTTTCCTACACAGTCAATGCGCCTCTCTTCTTTCTCCTCCTACATCTCTATGATATGTACCAAAAGAGTATGGATACAAGCTACACATGCTATTGTCTGATGGACCTCAGTATCCTCCTGGCTGGCAGTTCTCCCTCATCTGCCTGGCCCTCCTTCAGTCCCTTTTACACACAGCAGCAGCCAGGGTGAACTTCTAAAAGGGAAATCAATCATGTAGTGTCCCTGCCCAAGACCATTCAGAGATTTCCTGTTGTTCTCAGGCAAAAGATCAACCTGTTAAAGAACTATGCAAGGTTTGCATGATCTGGTCTCTTCTTCAGTCTCCAGGCTAGTCTTCCTGTCTTCTTCCACTTCCTACAACATATCAGCCTGACACAAGCCATCCTCCACTTGTCAGGTGGGCCAAGCTCCCCCCCCACCTAGGCCTATGCTTGTGCTGTCTCTTTCCTGACAGACTCCCCATTCTACCACTTCCTTTCCATTCAGCTTTCAGCTTGAACATCATGTCCCTAAATGGGATCAGTTCCCTGCGCGTCTCGCTCTTGTGGAACGTTATTTATTTTTTGATTTGCGCACATCCAGCTCTATGACTGTCTGATATTTCTCCTGCTAGATTCCTTTAGAAAGAGGCCATGTCTAATTGATTCCTAACTACACTGCAGCATGTGGCTGAACAGCTAGCAGGTATTCAATAAACAGATGTTGCCTAAAGAATAGTAAAATAATAAATGCAGCCAGGGATACCATCAACTTTTTGACTCCTGAGGTAATATATTTTAATAGCCTGGCTGTAGGTCCCCAAACAGGTGCCTCTGGGGTTACTAAAGGGGCATTGTGCTTATTTAATTCCCTTACTACAAAGGAGGAATTCCAAATTTAAGGAGGACTAATGTGGAGATCACCTATTTCTACCAAGTAGAAAGCTTGCCGTTTGCTGGCGTGGGAGAAGTTGAACAAACTCTGTCATGCTGCTCCTGAGGTAGGGCCCCTATCTCTGCTGTCATTTCTTTCCTGCCCACCACCTCACAAGCATGCGATTGTCCTGATCCTTGGTTACTGAGGATATGGGAGAGGGAGCTGGTTCCGGAACAGTAAAGCACACAATCAAGGCCGTAATAGTAGTGAGTTAGACAAGGGGATCTCAAGTCTCTGCTTCGTCCTCTTAGTTACAATGGATGGCAGCACCCCACGCAGAGCAAGACTTGTATCTGTAGCAAGTGGAAGGTTTGAAATAAGGGACAAATCCCAATATTCAGAATCGCTAATATGATCACCAGTAAAGCACAAACTGCTTCTGTTTCAGCCTTGAGTAAATAGCTTTTCTCAATTAGTCTTTCCACTTCATTCAGAAAAATTCATTCAGCAACAAAACAAACACACTGGGTGCTGACAGTTGCTGGCAATATAACCAACAAAGCCAGGTAAACTTCCTGCTCTCATGGGGCATGCGTTCTTTCGGCAAGGACAGAGAACAAGTATGTACAATAAGTAAGGGGGAGCTAAGTGCTGAAGATCAAAATAGAACAGAGCAGGGAGATAAAGAAAGATGAAGGAGGGCATGTGTGGGCAAAGAGGATTGTCTCCTAAGATGAGTACTAAGCAGGGACCTGAAGGAAGTGGAAGAACATTCCAGATTGTGGGAATGGAAAGAGCCAAGACCCCCAAGGCAGCAGTGTACTTGCATGTTTGATCAAGAACAAAGAGACCAGTGTGTTTGCAGCTCAGAGGGAGAGGAGACATTTCAGAGATGAGATTGAGGGCTGGGTGTAAAGACTGTATTTTGCTCAGATATTTTAATCTATTGAAGGCTTTGAACAAAGGATGACATGATCTGACTTCCATTTTGAGAATTACTGTGCTACTCTCTGGGAAATGTACAGGAGAGTGACAAAAGTAAAAGGGAGAATAGATAAAAGGATCCAATCATCCAGCAAGGGATTGGTGTTCTGACTAGAGGAGAGGCAGTGGAGGTATAGGTGGAAGTGCTTAGGTTTGGGTTATAGTTCCAGGGTTGAGCCAATGTGTCGGATGTTAGGCTGTGAGACAGACAGGAGTCTGGATGAACATTGGACATGAGGCATCAGTGAAATCACCTGGAACTCTTAAAAAACATAGCCTACATTGTCAGACTGGTTCTTGATTGGCTCTGCCTAGAGCTTCTTGATAGGGGTGATCCTGAAAACCCTACACAAATATCTTGGGTTTAAATAAATACAGTAGAACTTTTCAAATTATAGGGTCTTGATTCAAACTGTGAACCAAAAAGAAAATCAAGAAAAGCTGCATCAGAAACTACATTGATGGAATTGGATCTCCATGCATTTTTTTTTTTTAAAGTACAAACTGAATATTATCATCTTTTTTCTCAGTGCTGCCCTCCCCAATCCAATTAGTACATTTGAACTGAATTTGTGGAATTTCTCAAGTAATTGAGCCATAACAAATCTGAAAATCATAATATTTTATAAAGAGCTGTTTTGTTCAGTTTAAGCACATGTTAAACTTACAGATTTTTTTTTCTGTCTTTGAAGAAGTGTATAGTCCAACTCCATCCCTCTTTGAATTCCCAGATTCCTAAAATCTGCCATATTATGCAATTTTTCCTATAGCACACAATAAACATTACCAAAAAGTTCTAGCATTCACCTAAAACTCTTAATAATTATTTAGGGATGCCTGGGTGATTCAGTCGATTAAGCATCTGCTTTCAGCCCAGGTCATGATCCCAGGGTCCTGGGATTGAGTCCTGCATGGGATTTCTTGATCAGCGGGGAGCCTGCTTCTCTGCCTGCCACTCTCCCTGATTGTATTCTCTCTCTCTCACAAATAAATGAAATCTTTAAAAAAAAATAATCATTTAAATATAGGGCTAGGGTTCTTTGTAAGCTCTCATTACCTTATTTAATGCTTTTGACAGCCTAATGAAGTAGCTATTATTTTTCCACTCCATTTTACAGATGAGAAGACTGAGGTTTCAAGAAGCTTAATAACTTGCCCAATGTCATACAGCTAGAGGCAGAATTCATGTACCAGTCCAGGTATCCTAGACTCCAGAGACCATGCTGTTAACTCCTGGGCAACACTGTCCCCAGGCTCTTGTCCAAGGTGTACATAAAGAATAGAATCCTATCCTTCTAAGTATTGAGTACAGTGCCTGGCCCCAAAGTAATTGCTTGGAAATTTAACTATTTCTGTACAGGTTCCATATCTCTCCAGTCTCATTTCAGAGAGGAGCCATATTGGACTGTACACATCCCTGGAGGTAACACATATTATTGCAAGTGAATTCCCATACACCCAGATAATCTAAGCTGACAGATAATCTAAGCTGCTTTTTGGTACTGGTATTGGGCATAAGTTAAGCTTACTTACTAGCTTCATGGATCTTCATCTCCGGAGCCTGCATCATTTATGCCCACTTTAATTATTAATTGCCATGGACTTTCAAGGTTGCTTGCAAATCGCAGATTCTAAAGATTTTAAATATTTCATGTCAGAGGTCTCCTGCGTTGCTTGAGTTAACTACCCACATAATGTAAACACTTCCGGGTTACATTTCAATCTTTACAACATAGTCGATATACAAAGTGCAAGGCCATATTTTGAAGTCAAGTTATTTTTTAGATGTAAGATGACTGTTAATTTCCACAAAAATCTTGATTTCCTGGCATCTGGATAAAAACTTGTCCTACCATGACCTACCCCCAAAATTCATCCAAAAGATGAGGTAAGTACACTTAGAAGAAATGTCCAGAAAAGGGAGGCCAGTTAACTATATTGCCCATACCTAAGAAGAGGAAAGATAATCAACACTTAGCTTCTCTATGCTAGATATTATAGTAGTCTCTTAGTCCTCTTTACACGTAGGTGCTTTAATCATCAATACCATAGTTTTGCAGATTAGGAAATGAGGCCCAAGGAAACTAAAAGCAGCATGACCAAAGTCATCCAAATCACCAGCTGACAAGTGAGTGACAAAGAATGCCTCCTGGTACCCCTCTCTCCTTTTCTATTCATGTATATATATTTATAGTTATGGTCATTAGCCTTTTACATTTATTACCAGTTTGTCCTCACCAAAATAATATCTTAACCTAGCACTATATTAATATTCTTTTAGTCTACTCTCCAAAGTTGAGAGAAAATAGTAGTATTGTATATTAGGAAGATTCTGAAGAACCCGGGGTCTGGGCTGTGATTGTGGTGCTGCCAGATCAGACTTTGGAAGGTGACGTTCAGTGTCACCGCTGCAGATGGGTAGGAGATGTTTGGTCTTTTGTCCTACTAAATAATGAGTTTTATTTTTTCATCATCCATGTAAGGAGTAACTGTTCTCTCTCTCTCTCTCTCTCTCTCTCTCTCTCTCTCTCTGTGTGTGTGTGTGTGTGTGTGTGTGTGTATTTTCTCCTTAGTTGTGTTTTCTGCAACTGTTTAAAGGGATGTATATTTAGTCCAGCTAATTCAGAGACTTTGCTGTGTAGTATAACCTTACATTATTAAGGTCAGACCCATCAGTGCAAAAAAAATGAAAAATTGAGCTCCACTAAAAATGATGTGTGTGTTTTTTAATATGAAGAAGTTTTTAATTGCCCAGAAAAAAACACTTTTGATGCTCATGTGTTCAGTCTTTGTTAGCGCTAAGGGCTTTTTAGATCACAAAGACCCCTGGCCGGCCTGGAGCTATAGTTTGAGAGGAATGGTATGTTGAGGCATTGCTCTTTTGAACTAAAATGTTTTCAGATAACTGCTACTCCATTAGCTTTAGAAGGTTATGGAGTTTAACTTTACAGAGCCCTCTGGCCAGCCTGAGGCTCAGCATATATGTACTTTCAACCCTTACCTTAAAAATCAACACTGGGTGCTTTGCATCTGATGACTGGAATTTCTCTGATGGTGTAAAGATCTACCCTCCAGTTGTGAGAATGATCAAATCACTGTAATCCTCTAACCCTAATAGTTTGCATCAGGTACCTCACCACTTAGGTCCTGTCCATCTCTGACATTCCGTATTCTAGGGACCTTTCGTGATTTCAGATTCTAGGAAAAGGGAAGGCTCAAATAATTGTCCTGTTCTAGAATAGATATGTGATTGAAACTGGAATTTGGGGACTATGAGAAGAACATGTCACTGCAATAGTTCATTAGTGCCCTCTTGACTCAAGTAAACATAAAATTGAAGCCTGGGGTATAGTTAGCTAAGCTACCTTGGGGCATCAAGTAACCAAATATATGGATTCCATCACTACTTATCATACTTATCATACTTGCAGATACTGGGTCAGTCACAGTCACAGATGAATCTGTGACTGTGACTGACCCAGTATCTGCAAGATAGGTTTGAATGGCTGTTAATCAACTTGGTGATTATGTAGGTGGGAACCAAAGAAAGGATAGAGGTCAATGCCTGCCACAGAGAAAAATCTGCATATTAGCCAAATTGCTTATGAGATAATTTATTTATATGAATTAAAATCTTGCATCTTTTTTTTTCCCCCTTTCCTGCAGGCTTATTAGTGCCTGTTGGTGAAAGTCAATAGTCATGAATGGTCCCAAGGAACAGCAGGTGGTATGGCATTCTATAGCGTGTCCCACTCCAATCTCCAAAAAGTATTCTCTGCCCCTCAAAGCTACTCTATCATATATGAGTGTGTGGGTATGTATATTAGATATAGACATGCATTCCTTGATCTAAAGAACACATATTTTTTTCAATCATATGTAAGATACAGTATGAACATCTTTAGGGGGAAAAATGTTTAATTGACCTTTAATACAAAACCAAAGTAAAAACTGCTTGTTATACAAATGCACCTTCCAGAAATTTGCCCATTGCCATTTCCAACCAGATTGCTGCCCTCCTATTCAGACATTCTAGAGTTGCCACAGCGTGTGAATTTCACCTACCCAAGGTACCTGGGAATTGAGTCAATGTTTTCATATGATACCAGTTGCCACCAAAATATAGTTTCTTACTTAGACTGACAAATTGCTCTTTTCTATGCTAAAACAATAAGAGCCCATGATTTATCTTTCCTAAATGTTTTCTTGGAAGCCTAAAAACACAAACATATTTTTTGGAATCTCTAGAATGTCCTGAGTGAATGACTCCTTTACCAGGTTTATGTGGAAGGATCCAAGGCATCAGTCCCACTGGCTTCACTCACCCACCCACATAGTTTTTCTTATTTTTTGTTTTCTTATTTTAAATTTTCTAAAAAGGTTGGTTTGTAACTTAATTTCAAAACACAAGATGCTTTGACGTTGAAGCCTGTAACGTATGGGCAAAAATGCACTTCAGACTGCCTGTATGAGGAATAGTGTTGCAGACTTTATAAAATGTTATGACAGTTTCCATGTGGAGACAGAAGCTTGGAGGTTGTTAACGGCAGTGGGGCAGCAGAATTTCCTATGGATCAGTAGTTTTATAAGCTAAAAATAGACAGTGATTTGACCTATTCCACTGCAACACCCAGCTAAGGAGGCTGTTTTGATCCCATAATCAAGTAGCTCAAAAAGTCAAGTCTTTTCAAGTAGGCACCTTCAAGTATCTGTTACATGGAGCTTTAAAAAAAAAAATGCAATTTACATTCAAACTAGTGTATTTTTCACATGCCCATTCTAAAAACATGACTCCAGGCAGGTCTTTGTCCCCAAAGGTCTAACATATCCATCTGGGGAAGAAGTTTGGGTTCATCCCCACCCAGGCAAAGTATAGAGTTGACAAAGACCTAGCCAGACCCTCACTGAAGGGGTAGTCAGGGATTGAGGACAGGTCACATTGTTGCAGAAGAAGCTGGAAATACAGTTAGGAACAGTGCAAGAAGTGTGGTTCAGACTGCCATGGCAAGGTCAGAAGCTCAGGACAGAAGAAGGAAGACTGGAGGCTTTGTATTGGAGGAAATTGGGGAGAGGAAGATTTAATGGGCAGGAAGGCAGGGAATCTGGTTTCCTCCACTAACTGCTCTACCTGACACAACTCAGTTTCATGAATTGGAATCTTGCTAATTCTTTGCCCTTGAATTTTGCCTTGAGGACCATTTCGCCCTCTCATTGACTTCATACACTCTGTTTGACCTCTGTTATTTATCCCCATGGTCCTCCTATAACCAGAAACCCTTTAAATGGGCATTAAATATATCTGTAGGTTTTAATGCCTTGTATTTCTACAAATACTGGTTGTATTATTGCCCATTACCTCCCTTGATTTTTTTTTTCCCCCTTGAGGGAGGGAGGAATCTAATATCCACTGAATTCTCTTTGTTTGATTTTTGCCTGGAATTTTGAGAGTAACAATTGCTTTTCTCAAAATGAAAACAATTCAGCCTTTGTCCCAGTTGCTTCACTAGAGTTTTGGAGGAAGAGCTTTTGCTCAAATACCATCAATAAATGGCTGCCGCAGAATTCTGAATAGTTTCTCACGGTCAAGAAGTACCAATGACATTTGTACAAGTGATTTTCTTGCCCTGAAAAGTCCAAGTATAAATCCACAAGGAGAGTATTGAAACGTACATTTCTTTAGCCTGTCTTGGAGAACTTCACTGTGAAGTGACTATTTCCATTACAAGTTTTCCTCCAAGGAGGACGTCAGTTAAGTGAGGTTTTCATTTTCACAAAGTTGCTTGTCATTTCCTAGCCACAATAACTTATTAAGTTATCTTCCACAAAAGCTTTCAAAGGACTCAACTCTTTGTTCAAAGAAATTTACGATTTTACAGAAACTTAGTGCCTTAGTAGCTGTTACAGTGGTATACTTGGGATGGCATAACATTCTGGAATAACATGTGGGTGGTCATGACTTTAGAAGAGCTGATCTCCTCTGAGTGAAATTTTATACATGCATAGAGATTATGAAGATCGAGGTGGTTAATGAAGAAAATATAATTACAGTAGGGTTTCTCGACTTCTTCCCTATTGGCTGTTTATGCTCATAAATCTTTGTTGTGAGGAGCTTTCCTGTGCATTCTAGGATGTTTAGCAGCATCCCTGGACTCTGCCCACCAGATGCCAGTAGTACCTTGTCCTCCGGTTGTGACAACCAAAAATGCTACAGAAGTCACCATAGATCCCCAGACAAAAGAGTCCCTAGTCAAGATCACTTCTCTGTAATCTTGAAGGAAAATATGTATGTATACCATAAATTTAATTGTGTACATTTAGTGCTCCTTACCTACATTGGTGAGTTTGTAATACACATTATTTTATCTGAATAAAATGACCGGATGACAGAAGAAATAGGTTGAAGTTCTATTTCTTAATTATAATTACATCTGAAATTGCTGTTACTCCAAACTCTCACTAATTTCTGTCCCCATAAGTAGGTTGGTGAAAACTTGTCCCAGACAATTTCCCTATGATCTTTAATGTTTCCTAAAAATCTCACCACCCAAAGAATGTCTTAATAGTGTGAAACGACTTCCAAAAGGGGACACTTAACTGTTGTTCAATAGAAATACCTCATTAGGATTCTCTCACTGATTTCTTTGCACTGAGGCAGCTGGCTGAAACTAAGGCTCTGATGAAAAAGGACAGGTAAAGGTATTAGAGGAGAAGGTAGGTAGATAAAACATGCTTGGAGAGATGTGCACAGAGAAGAATATGGGAGATGACAAGGGCCACCCTCTTCCATGTCACCAGTAAGCTTCAGGACCAGTTATTAAATAAGACTATGGAGCAAGACATCACACACATGCTCAATAAACGCTTGTTCTTTGACAGTTAAATTTTGGTTGAAATTCCCCAGATTGGCCTGGTCTCAATCTGCCTCTGTTGTCTTTCTCTTACTTTCTTAAAAAGGGGAAAAAAACTCCATAAACTCCCACGCAATTAATAGCTTTTCTCAGTGCTCTGACACATGACAAACTTGCTATCTCTGAGCCTTCACTCCTGCCATTTGCTCAGGCAAATACTTGGTTATAGAAAACAACCAAAGGGGATGACAACGATGGAAGTAATGTTTTGGGTGGTTACTTTAATTCAGCCTTATTCTTTTTAAGGCTAAAATATGGATAAAGTTTCAAATGTCATGGCATTCGACTTCCTAAAAACTATTTGCCTCCAAATTACCCTGTCAAAGGCAACCCAGAAGGTGCATAATTAGTAATAAGTCAGTGCATATTTACCAAATCTATTTATTTATTTGGCAATTTTTTTTTCCTGGCATGTATTCCAAATCTATTTGTTGTCATCAAATAGATAACAAATGGACAATCCTAAGGTATAGGCACTGTATTTATTTTTTAGGGCTGCCAAAATAAAATACCACATTTTGAGTGGTTGAAACAACAGAAATTTATTTTCTCCCAGTTCTGGGGGCTGAAGGTCCAAGAGGTTTAGGGCTTGGTTTAGGGGTTACTCTACCAGTAACTTAATCATTTCTTTAAGGACCCCCTATTCCCAAATATAGCCACAGTCTGAGGTACTAAAGGTTAAGGCTTCAACATATGAACTTGGAGGACGTAACTCAGTCCATAAAAGATACCATTTGGCTTTTCTTTATGATAAAAAGGGCAGAAATATTTACCTTCGTATCTGTTTTGAAGGATTTATGTTTCAGTTTTTACTTGTTGTTTAAGCCAATAATTGCATACCTCAGGGGTGAATTTTCTAGTGCTCTCAGTTATCGTCAATTCTTTTTTTTTTTTTTTTTTTTTCTGGCAGATAATTTTTACACATTTAAAAAAAAGTTCTTAGCCTTTCCAAGTGTATTGCATAGAGCAAGCATGACTGCCTTAAAAAGTTCCTCCAACACTTAAGTCCAATTCGGGCTCCTGTGGTCAGTCATGATGACCTTGGTATTCTTCATACTGTCCATTTCTTATGTGTTGGAAAGAGACTCATGTGAGGTCTTCACTCTTCTGTAATTTACTCGCAGACACCTGTATTTTTTCCTCTCAGGATTCACCACTATCTGCTAACCCATGAAGCCACTGTGTGTTCCTCCAACCCAGCCCCACACCCCTCCATCACACACTTCTTACCCATGTTAAGGTACTCAACTTGCAATCTGAAAGATTTCCTACACAAGACTCTGTTAGCTGAAAGGGCTCACAGTGGGGTGAAGGGTGAGTACTACACTGCTTCCTGTTCTCCATCTAGAATTATCACTTCTAGCCTGAGCAACTGACATTCTGTGATCCAGCCTGTTGCCACTGCCACTTGAGGTATATATATTTTTAAAATCCCTTTCTGTTTTTAATAATAAAATATTCACTGAAAAGTATATGAGTGAACACAGTAGGGGTGGGAAGTGAGGACAATAATGATATTGAATATATCATGCAATTATGAGCTAGACTCTTCCAAGTCTGAATAATTCCTTGACTACGTAGGGCCTGTTGCCAGCTGCATCAACTGCAGCCAGGGTGTCTTAATATAACTAGTGATTTACCTTAGCCACGAAGGCAGTCAGGAAAAATTCATCATCAATTTATCTTTCTTTCTACCAATGCATTTTAATGTTAAGATATTTGCAAAAAAGGTGGAAATTATTGGAATAAATGAAGCATTGTATGCAGCTGTGCTTGACAATAACATCTAGTGTTTGTATGGCATTTTAATATTTTATATTTTTATATTTTTCAAAGACACTTTCATCAATATGCATTTGATTCTTGGAAAAGTCCAGTGAGGAAGATAAGGCAAATTGCTTTCCCAAGAGATGCCATACTGCTAGTTGATAACAGACATGATTATATAGTCAAATTTCTACCATCCTAATTTCATTTCCATGCAGCCAATATTAACTGAGCACCTACTAAGTGCCAGATACTGTTTTGAACATGTGAGATGTGTCCGTGCACAAAACAGAAATCTCTGCCCTTGGGGAACTTAATTCTAACTGTGGAAGAGAGATAATAAATGATAGACAAAATAAATATGTGACTTATTTACTAATTAGAAGGCGCAAGTGCTATGGAAGGAGCAGATGTAGAGCAGTAATGGAGATTAGGGGTGGGGGTTGCAATTTTCATTTGAGTTGTCAGGAAAGGCTAAGGAGAGAAAATGACCATTGAGCAAAGTCCGGAAAAGAGTGGATTTGGGGTTTAGTAAGGTATCCACTATGCCTTCCTTTCATTTGGATGTTATATATGGTTACAATCATATTATAATTACCCAAACAGCCTGCATATATTTTCTTAGAAGATTTAACAATCATAGAGTGATTAAAAAGTACAACGGGGGGGCGCCTGGGTGGCTCAGTGGGTTAAGCCGCTGCCTTCGGCTCAGGTCCTGGTCTCAGGGTCCTGGGATCGAGCCCTGCATCGGGCTCTCTGCTCAGCAGGGAGCCTGCTTCCTCCTCTCTCTCTGCCTGCCTCTCTGCCTGCTTGTGATCTCTCTCTGTCAAATAAATAAATAAAAATCTTTAAAAAAAAAAAAAAAGTACAACGGGTATTCGCACTTCTAAAACATGGCAACACAGAGCTAGGGAAAAGCCAATCCTCTTTTTCTAGAGTCCTGGTACACAGGAAATGGCAATGTCTTTTTTTTTTTTTTTTTTTGGTCCAACTTTTTTGAGGAATAATTAACAAATAGGATTGAATATATTTAAAATGTACAATGCGATGGATATACATACCCATTGTGGAATGATTACCAAAGTCAACATAATGAACACTTCCATCACCTCACATAGTTAACTTTTTGTTTTCTGTGAGAACACCTAAAATATCAGCAACTTTCAAGTATATAATACCATGTTAAGTATAGTCATCATGTTGTACATTAGATCCTCAAAACTTATCCTGTATCTAAAACTTTGTGCCATATCTTCCCCTCCCCCCCATTCACTGACAATCATCATTCTATTTTCTGTTTCTATGAAATTGGTTTTTTTAGATTCCACATGTAAGTGGTACCATGTAGTTTTGTTGGCAAAAAAAAAAAAAAAAAGCCCTGATTGGCTTTTTTCTCCTAGTATAATGTCTTCTAGTTTTACGCATGTTATTGCAAATGGGAGAATTCCCTTCTCTTTTTATGGCTGAATAACATATATGCATTTTCTATGTATTTTATATATATATATATAATATATATATATTCACTTATAAATGCATACATTTTCTTTATTCATTCGTCAAAGCACAACTTAGGTTGTTTCCATGTCTTGGCTATTGTGAATAATGATGCAATGAACATTGAGGTGCAGCTATGTCATCAAGATACTGATTTCATTTATCTTAGATATATACCCAGAGTGGGTTTACTAGGTCATATGTTAGTTATATTTTTAACTTTTGGGGAAAACTCCATACTGTTTTCCATAGTGACTAAATCAGTTTACACTCACACTAGCAGTATACAAGTGTTTCCTTTTCTCCACATCCTCTCTAGCACTTACCTCTTGCCTTTTTGGTATTAGCCATTCTAACAGGTGGGGAATTATATCTCATTGTGGATTTGATTTGCATTTCCCTGGTGATGAGTGATGTTAAGCACCTTTTCATTTATCTGTTGATCATTTTTATATCTTCTTTGGAAAAATATTTATTCAGGTCCCTTAACTCATTTAAAAACTTATTTATTTGTTTTCTTCTATATATGAGTTCCTTTATGTATTTTGGATATATATTTATCCAAATATGTATCCAAAATATATTTTGGAAATATTTATATATTAAAGGATATATATATATATCCTTTATATATTTTGGATCCTTTATATATTTTAGGTGTTAACCCCTTATCAGGTAGGTGATTACAAATGTTTTCTCCCATTCTATAGGTTGCCTTTTCAAGTTACTGACTGTTTCCTTTGCAGTGGAAAAGCTTTTCAGCTTAATGTAGTTCCACTTGTTTATTCTAGCCTTTGTTGTCTGCGCATTTGGTGTCTTATCCAAGGAATCATTGCCAAGACCAAAGTCAAGGAGCTTTTTCCTTATGTTTTCTTCTGGGAGGGTTTCAGGTCTCACAATGAAGACTTTAATCCACTTCAACTTAGTTTTTGTGACTTTTTAAGATAAGGGTCCAAGTTTCATTGTTTTGTATGTGGATATCTAGTTTTCCCAACACTATTTTTTGAAGAGACTATCTTTTCCCATTGTGTGTTTTTGGCACCTTTGTAAAAAAATTAGTTGATGCTATATGCATGGATTGATGTTTATTTCCGGGTTTTCCGTTCTGTTCCACTGGTCCATGTGTCTGTTTTTATGCTAATACCATACTGTTTTGATTCCTGTAGCTTTGCAATGTGGTTTGAAATCAGGAGGTATGATGCCTCCATTTTTCTTCTATCTCAAGATTGCTTTGACTTTTGGGGGTCTTTTGTAATTCAAGTTTTAGGATATTTTTATGTGAAAAATGCCACTGGAATTTTGACAGGAATTGTTTTGAATCTGTAGAGTCCATCTTCACAATATTAACTCTTTCAGCCCATGAACACAGCATATCTTTCTATTTATTTGTCTTCAGTTGTTTTTTTTTTTAATGTTTTATAGTTTTTAGTGTGTAAGTTTTTCATCTCCTTGGTTAAACTTATTCCTTTGTACTTTATTGTTTTTGATGCTCTTGTAATTGAGACTGCTTTCTTGATTTCATTTTCTGTTAGCTCACTGGTAGTGTATATAGAAATGTAACTGATTTTTGTAGGTTGATTTTGTATTCTTCAGCTTTACTGAATTCATTTAGTAGTTCTAACAGTTTTGTGTGTGTATGAAGTCTTTACGGTTTTCTCTATATAAGATCATACCATCTACAGACAGATAATTTTACTTCTTCCTTTGAAATCTGTATGCCTTTTATTTCTTATTTTTGGCTAATTGCTATAGTTAGGATATCCAGTACTATGTTGAATAGAAGCGGTACAAGTAGGCAGCCTTGTCTTGTTCCTGATCTTAGAGGAAAGGCTTTCAACTTTTTGCCATTGAGTATCATGTTAGCAGTGGGTTTGTCAAATATGGCCTTTACTATGATGAGGTACATTCCTTTTATACATAATTTGTAGAATGTTTTTTATCATGAAAGGATTTATAAAATGCTTTTTTTTTTTGCTTTTATTGAAAGCAATAAAATCATATGATTTTATCTTTCATTCTGTTAATACATGTCACATTTTTTTAAAGATTTTATTTATTTATTTGAGAGAGAGTGAGAGAGAGCATGAGAGGGGAGAAAGTCAGAGGGAGAAGCAGACTCCCCATGGAGCTAGGAGGATGATGCGGGACTCAATCCGGGACTCTGGGATCATGACCTGAGCCAAAGGCCGTTGCTTAACCAACTGAACTCCCCAGGCGCCCGTGTATCACATTTATTGGTTCACATATGTTGAACCTCCCTTGCATCCCAGGGATAAATTTCATTTTATCATTTCCTTTTTAGGACAGGGACTTTCCAACTTTTTATGTAGATCTTAGATTTGATGAAATAAGAGATGTTTACATCAAAACTGAATTCATAACCATCACGGGTTGATTGACATTCCTTATAAGATGCTGACATAAATATTTGGGCATAAGACTGCTCACATATTGATAGAAGGTTAGTGCTTCTTTTTGTCCCTAAGATTATTCCTTAAAGGTTTTATTAAATGCCATTGAAGACCTAGCTCCTTACTGTTGATGAGAGATAAGAAAGGGAAAATAGAACTTCAAAAGAGGAGTTAGGTGTCTACTCTGAGCAACAAAAAGGACACTTTGGTGAATTTGTGACCTAAATTCTGTAAAACCATATCTGATATCCCTTAGAGGAAGGCCTTTTATCCTGTGATCTCACATTCTATTTTGTGATCTCAAATTACTTCAGTAGGTAGGGTAGAATAGGCTAGGCAATCCTGTGGTAATAAATAACACTCAATGTCAGTGACTTAGAATAGCATAGACCTAATTTTCCTTCCTACTACATGTCCATCAAGAATTCTAGAGTTATTTGGGAGCCCCTTGTACCTTCTTGTCATCCTTACTCCAGGACTTACACTGATGGAATGGCAAGTATTTGTGGCTAAAACATGCCAGTATTTGTAGCTAGGGGGAAAGTAATGCTTCTACTTGGAAGTGGCACATGCTTTCCCTAGCATTCTGTCAACCAGAGAAAGTTTATCTGGAAAGACCTATTTTTAAGTACTTATAGAATTCAATCCTCTCCTGTAAGTGAAAGGAGAGAGCCAGAATATCTGTGACCTGTGTAAGAATTAGCAGAATGGGTACCATTTTGAAACTTCTATATATCCTAAGACTTTAATATATATATATATATATACATATATATTGGAGAAGTTGTTTTTTGCTTTTTGGTGAGGTGTTCTTTTTGCTGTTCTGCCTAGATACCTGATTCTTCCGTGAAGTTCTTCATTTTTCAGGGAAGAGAGGGAAAGACTAATTTGTTCCAAGATCTGAAGTTAAAGAGATGAAATTGAAGGTCAACACAGATGGGAAAGACAGTTTTGTTGAGAGTGCACTGAATATGCATTAACGATGAACTCATTTTTCTCAGAAGCTCATGTTTGAAAAAAAAAGTCTTATCTTTCAGCGATAAAACTTTAAAAAACTACAACTCTCTACCATAGATGACACTTTGTGCCCATGTCTCCATGACTTCTGTGATGCAATTCCAAGATACTGGGATCTGTGACTCTTAAGAAGGGCTTATGTGGGTAGAAAAGTCTGACAAATACTATAGGATAGATGAGTGGTGGGCTTAGTTAAGAAATGGAGGCAGAACAGGGAGGCCAAATGGATGTCAAAGATCAAACAGGAAATAAGTTGAGCCTAAGGATCAGAAAAGATGAAAGAGGGGGTGCCTAGGTGGCTCAGACTGTTAAGCATCTGCCTTTGGCTCAGGTCATGATCCCAGGGTCTTGGGATCAAATCGCTCATAGGGATCTCCATGTAACAGGAGGCCTGCTTCTCCCTCTGCCTCTGCCCCTCCCCCTGCTCATTCTCTCAAAAAAAAAAAAAAAAAAATTAAGAAAAAGGAAAAGATGAAAGAGGACAAGCAGGTCTTAAAGACCCAGTTCAGGAGAAGCAAGAGATAGGGAACTCAGTCAGGAGCTAGAGATGCCCATGCGCGCTCTTTCCCTAGGGCAGAAACTAGAGATCGGAACTTGCAGATGGTAGGTCAGGCAGACATGGACTTAGCTAGTTCTGCCTTTTTACAATGAGGCTGCTTACCTGTCTTTAATCACAGTACGGTTGGGGGATCCTAGTGTGATTGATTGATTGATTGATAGCTTCAGAGGTAGAGCTTAGTGATTTATCAATTGCATCCAGTGCTTATTACATCCAGTGCCCTCCTTAATGCCTATCACACAGTGACCCCATCACCCCACCACCTCCCCTCCAGCAACCCTCAGTTTGTTTCCTATGGTTAAGAGTCTATTATGGTTTATCTCCCTCTCTGATTTCATCTTATTTTATTTTTCCCTCCCTTCCCCTATGTCCACCTCTTTTGTTTCTCAAATTCCACATATGAGTGAAATCATATATTTGTCTTTCTCTGACTGACTTACTTCACTTAGCATAATAACCTCTACTTCCATCCATGTCGTTGCATATAAGATTTAATATTTGATGGCTGAATAATGTTTCATTGTATATATAGATACTATGTCTTCTTTATCCATTCATCTGTTGATGGACATCTGGGCTCTTTTCATATTTTGGCTATTGAGGACATTACTGCTGTAAACATTGGGGTGCTTGTGCCCCTCTGAATTACTGTGTCATAGGATAGCTCTATTTTTAATTTTTGAGGAACCTCCATACTCTTTTCTGGAGTGGCTAAATTAGATATCTGTATTTAAACTTAGGCCTTAGGGGCACCTGGGTGGCTTAGTCAGTTAAGCATCTGCCTTTGGCTCAGGTCATGATCCCAGGTACCTGGGATCAAGCCCTGCATTAGGCTCTTTGCTCAGCGGGGTATCTTCCTCCCTCTGCTGCTCCCCCTGCTTGTACTCTCTCTATTTCTCTCTGTTGAATAAATAAAAATCTTTAAAAATAAATAAATTAACTCAGGTCTTTAGGGAAGTTCCAAGAATAAATTTTTTTTTTTTTTGAAAATGACTGAATCCTCAATCTGCAAAGACAATGACAAGTGGTTTACAATTTTATTTCTAACCTAAATATGAGTAAACTGTCTTGATCTAGCTCTAAGACTCTTCAGGGGTCACATATCTCAAAAGAAGCACAGATCTGGCTCAAAAAAGCTGGAGAAAGCATGGATCTACACTGAAGGTTTTTTTTAAACATTTTTTTTTAAATTTTAAGATTTTTTTTTATTTATTCATTTTGACAGAGGGAGAGAGATCACAAGTAGGCAGAGAGGCAGGCAGAGAGAGAGGAGGGGAAGCCGACTCCCTGCTGAGTAGAGAGGCTGATGGCGGGGGAGGGGGGGGGGCGCTGAGATCGTGACCTGAGCCGAAGGCCGAGGCTTTAACCCACTGAGCCACTGAGCCACCCAGGCTCTCCTACACTGAAGTTTTAACTGAGGGTAGGTAAGGGGGAGAAAGGGTTAATATAGCCAGATTTGCTTTAAAAATTCTCTTTAGTAAACTCTTCCTTTCCTCACATTTCGTTCTTTTGTGCTACCACTCCGGTCTCTGCTAATACAGCATATTGAGTGACCAGTGGCAGATGTGGAATTCCAATTGCTCAGTTTGAATATTGGTTCTAACACTTGTTATCTGGGCTGTCCCTAAGTTTCTTAAACTCTCTAGAGTAGTTGGCTCATCTGTAGAATAAAAATAATGATGGGGTGCTTGTGAGGGTTGTAACTTAGATGTGACAAACATAGAGAAGGACCTGGCACATACCAAGTTCTCATGAATTATTAGCTCCTCTTATATTTGGAACCCCAGTCCTTACAACCTTCTTCCCCTCTTCCCCTCCATCTCTCTTCTGACCCTCTGTATCTTTACTTCCACCTTCCACTTATCCATGGCTTCCTTACTTCTCCATCTTAGCTTATCACTGCATCTTCATATCGAAGCTGCTTGCCTCCTCAGAAAATGGAGGAGGGGGAAAGTCAGTAAATCCCTATACTTAATATCTTGTTTTGTCTCCATTACACATCCAACAAACTCTAAACTCTATTTGGCGGCCTATATGACCAATTAACATTTCTTTCTTAACTAGATACTGCTAAGAGCCTCATTTAGTGTGTTGAAAATTATGATTACCCAGGATTTTGACAAGCCCATGAAATATCCCTTAGGCCACCCTGTCAGTGATGGAATTCTCAATTCTTCATTCAGGGTTCTAATTAATAGTCAATGGGAACTTGTAGTCGAAACCTGTGCTCTATCAGTTTTCTTCACCTTATTTGGCACACCATTGGCTCCCTTTCAATATGATGCTAATGATAATTAACAGCCAATAATTGGGTTTTGAGTACATGGTAGATCTTATGCTTGGTGTTTTTCATGCAGTATTGCATTTAATTTTTGTAACAAACCCTATGATATACATAGTGGTTCCCCAGGAATAGGGAAACCAAGACCATTATAGGTCAAGTAACTCATCTGAAGTTACACATCCACTAAGTACTGTAATCAGATTTTAATTTATTTTATTTTTCATTTTTAAACGTTTATTTATTTATTTGAGAGAGAGAGCATGAGAGAACAAGCAGGAGGCGCAGAGGGAGAGGGAAGAGACTGTCAAGCTGTCTCCGTACACAGTGCAGAGCCCAACGCAGGACTCAATCTCACAACCCTGAGATCAGGACCCGAGTCAAAACCAAGAGTCAGATGCTTAACCGACTGTGCCACCCAGATGCCCCAAATTTTAAGCCCTGGTCATACCTGAATTGAAAACCACTTCTGACATTTCTCTTTGTTTCTTTACAAAGTAAGGAAATGATTGCATGTTACTCCAGCATCTTGCTTCTCTATCCTAAGTTTTCCCTGACAGCTACCGTGCTGTGAAGTCAGCATTCCCTGTGTGCTAGTGTGGCAGGTGGCGGACTTTATCTCTCTTTGACAGGCAAAGTTTTCTCTTATGTGAAGTTGGAACTGAAAACACATTTCCCTAGTGAGGAGATATGTGGACACTATTTTAATTTCTGTCAATACCATCGAACTGCCTGAATTCAATTATCAAAGCATCTCTCACTGGTTGTGTACCTTCAGGCAAGCTATTTTATCTCTTTGTGCCTCTGGTTTCTCACCTGAAATATGGGGATAAGTAGTATTGGCTTCATAGGTTTTTGTGAGGCATAAGTGGAGAATATCATGGAAATTCATAGAACTTTTTGGCGAGTAGTCAGTGTGCTATAAATGTTACCACCGTCATCAGCACCACCAGCATTGCTATTACTATTTCTAATATTCTTCTTGATATTGTCGTTGTTAATCTCAAAGCTGTAGCTCAGAGTTACATGTCATAGTTATATCACCAGCCAGAGAATGAGCCAGGGGCCAGTAAGCATAAATAGTGTTGCTGATTAAGGACCAAAGAGGGACACCAATCTTGCCAGCAATCTTCAGGGGGAAAGATGGCTTTATCCCTCTCCTGCATCTTTCTGCCTGAAGACCCCAGAAAACTGACTGCAGGAAGACTAGTAGCCTGCAGAAAAAAAATTGTATACCTTTTTTACAGGTTCACAAATATGACAAAAGTTACTTTTTTACTTCTCTAAAATAAATACACTTTTCTAAGTGGTCCATCCTTGCGTATGTCTTCCCCTCTTTCATCTCATCCCAAGTCTTAGCCTTTCTTGTCATACGTCTGGTGGCCCCCTTTGTGGAATAGTATGGTGATATCGTCCATGGGTATTGATGAGCTTATCTGTCATAGCTCCTAATTAATTGATGTACACTTTTCTGAAGTAGGGAAGAGGGCTGAGGCAATAGAGTTTAGTGTCTTGTTTGTTTTTTCACCTAGTCATTTGACCACACAGGAAGCCTCTGCCAGAATTATAGGACTATATTATAAATGCTAAGTATTTCAAACCAGCCATGAACCATGTAGTGAGTTCTCATAACTTGCTGTCCTTCAGCACACACACTAAGTCCCACCATACTGCAGAACCTTACTACATCTTGCTTTTGCTTCTCGGTATCTGTACTTCTCCTGTTTCCAAGGAGCTCCCATGTACCATCCTCTTGGGGTACAAGGATGATTGGTTGGTGTTAGAATTCCAGGCCATGAATCCTCCCTTTTCTTTTTTTCCTCTCCATTTTCTGTCTGTTAAATGAAGATTCTAACAGCTTCCCCTCCTCTGGAAGACAGGAGAAGAATTTAATGATTTTAAGTCTTTGAACCTATCCCCTTGCCAAACAAAACACAATTGTGAGTGGCTTCACAGAAAGAGCCCGACAAGGACTCACATCATCTTTGCTATTAGCCACATCTTGTTTTCTCCTATTAATTAGTCTCCAGATATCTCAGAACAGAAAACAGAGTTGACCTTAGCTCTGACAAAGTCAAAATTTTCCATTTCTCTCTATCCCTGGCACCTCCTATAATAGCCACCTGAGGCTGGCAGTGAGAGAGGCCCACAGTAAAGGACTGAAGCTCACACTGTTTCTTGTACCCGTTCACCGGTCTTAATCTTCCTTTGGGATCTGCAACTGGGGGAAAGGTGAATTTGTAGCCCAGAAGCATTATTAACTGCGTGGAATAACGATAGCCTTTCCATGGAAACAAAGTTCACTTAGTCTTGCCTTGGGCCTGTGTGTACACAAGTCATGTTTGTTAGTATCAATTCAGAGAAACATCACCTGCTTTTATAAGATTCCAAGACAATAATGGAAGCTGAACAAGCCTCCTTCAGCCCAGTGTGTAGGCTGGTTTTAGAATGGAGAACAAGGTGTAATTTTCTATGTGTAATAGGATTAATTTAAACTGACAGTGTGAGGACATTAATTTTTTCAGGTTGCCATTCATTTCTTTTCTCTATCAGTCAATCAACAAATACTTATTGAGCACCATCTCATTGAAAAGGAAAGAGAATAAGCATAAGTCATGACCTTGCTTTTATCATTTACTATTTCCTTGGAGAGACAAAGCCAACATCCATGGTGACATAGAAGGAACTCTTAACTTGGTATCAGGAAACTTGTGGTCTTATTACAGTTCGCTGAGTAGTATAGTATGTGGTTAAATGAGAGTATCCTGAAATTGGGCTCTCAGAGCTATAAAATCAGGCATTGTCATTAACCAGCAGTGGAACCTTGGAAAAATTCCACACTTCTTATTAGTTTTCTCATCTGTGATGATGAAGTTAATAGTAGAGCCCAACTCAAAGAGTGATTGAGGCCTTAGAGCTAAAACTTGACTAGCATTACATTTAGGACACGTTGAGTATGAGATATTATTAGTTTGATATTTGAAAGCCTTTGAAAGTCTCTAGGAAAGGAAAGGGACCTGAAATGTGCTGTGTGTTTCCTGTGCCTCCAACACCCCATGGGGGCACATCACATATGCGTTTTTATACATCCTCACAAACGCCTTGTGAAGTTGGTAAGGGAGATTTGAAAATGTTAAAATAGCTTCATAAGGTCTCCTATCTGGTGAAGGACAAAGCTGTGGTTCAAACTCTGAGGTCTCAACCCAAAGCCTATCCACTTTCTACCACCCCAAAACCATTCTGAGCCTCAGCTTCCCCTTGTCAGAAAACTTTTAAGTGGATTAGAAGGTCCCTGAGTTCAGCTCTAAATTTTAGGATTCCTACTCATCTGACTTTTTAATTAAACCTGATTTTAGGTTAAGGGAGATCTGAGTGGGAGAATTCACAGAGACATTTTTTGGAGGTTGTAGTACCTGAAGAAATGGTAAAATTTGGCCAAGTGGAAAAGAGGAGAGGAAGGATTTTTAGGGAGTCATAAATACTGGAACAATGGCAGAATGGTAAGAACAATAGGTAGAGACAAAGAAAAAGTTGTCCCTACTTGCTGCTACTGAGGAAAAGTAGGAGACAAGGCTGTTCTCTTTCTTAGGTTATCCTTTATGGGATCTTTAACAGTACCCACCTAGCCTACACTCACTAGATACCAGTAGCACTCTGCCCCACCCCAGCTTTGACAACCAAAAGTATATCTAGATAGTGTCCAGTGTCTGTGGGAGGGGGAATCTCCCCTGAGAACCCTTGCCTTAACCTTATCCTTTAGGTCATTATCAGAGGAGAGAAATTAACTTCTATCATCTGTGAGTTTAATTTTCTACAGTGTGTGTATGTTTACCTAACATAGTATCTCTCAGACTTTATTGTATTTAAGAATCACCTGGTGGAACATGGTAAACTATGGATTTCTTTTCCTCCCTCAATTGAAAACTTGGTGTAGTGGCTCCGAATTAGAACCCAAGAATTTGATTTTTTAAATCAGCCCCTGTTTCTGTCACCAACCCCGGGTCCTCTGATATAGTCCAGAGACCCTATTTTGAAAAACACTGACCCAGTTGCTATCCATCAGGGTCAACCCTGTCCCTGTTGGTATGGTAGAAAGCCTTGGGAACCAGCGATTACGAACGTACACCTTCACTTCTTTATTTACTTGGGATTTTACAGTGATCTGGTGAAGTGAGATTTCCTGGTTTCAAAGTCTGGCTTTCTCAAACTTGCATGATAGGTAGCCTTGGGTGAATCACTCACCATTTCTGTGCCTGTGTTTCCTCATCGGTAAAATGGGGACTGTTGTTAGCACCTGCCTCGTAAGTTGCCATTATATGTGGGTGCATACATGAAAAGATTCTTGTAATTGTTCCTGCACAAAGTGTTCAATAAATGTTTAGAGGTAGTGACAAAGGTTAATTAAAACTAAGAAGCGTGGAATGTTGCCATCACAGCATTGCTAGGGCACTCTTGACCTTTTCTTAGAATCTGTGTTGCACTAAGAACAGGATTTTCTAACTTTAGAGCTCCTAAGAGTCACTTGGGCAGTTTGCAAAATGTGTGCTCCCAAGGCACCCTCACCCCAAATAAGACAGTCTAATTCAGTATGTTTTTTAAATGAAGTGTAGTAACTGCATTTCTATAAAGCTATGCAGGTGGGTATGCTGCAACCAACAAAAAGGCAGAGGCTGCTTAGAAACTCATTGTCTTGGAGGCAATAGTTTGTACTATGTACAAATTTGACCTACTCACTGCACTGACCTACTCAGAGTGACAGAACCTATTTTGAGACCCAACTTTAAGGCTGTTTTCCAATGAATGCCCCATATAGATACGTTGACAAGACATAGTATGATTTTTGCTTTGTTTTGCTTTAATGCTTATCAAGCATTCTCTTTAGTTTCTAGTTTTCTTTGACTTACTTGGAAATTTTTACCAAATTAACTGGGGTCTGAAAAAAAATATGTGAGGACTTTTAAAAGGAAAGGAAGAAGACACGTTGGAAAAGATACCACCTAGATGTAAAGCCTTTTCAGTAGGACATTTCAACAAGTTGGTATTTGAACTTGAGGAAATTACTTTTTAGAAATTCTAAAGGCAACGCAGATTCCTTAACAAGCAAGAATCCAATCATATGAAATTCTAAAACCCTGTCAATATACATTTTCATTTTTATTCCTATTTTTTGGTGAAAATAAAAATTTTGAATAGAAAATAATTCCTTCCTCAGGATTCTTTCAGGGGGAGGTTTTTTTGTTTGTTTAAGAAAAAAGACAAATGTATTCTGATTGTACCAACTTCCTTAATATGTACTCAAAAATCTCTTTTTTCCTCATAAATATGAGAGTTGTGACCATCATGAATTTTTTCATAATCAAAATCAAAGACATTGCTGAAAATAGGAAGAAGTTAAGTGTTCTTCCTGTTAAATGCTATATCTTATTTCTGTGCCTCTGCCATTTTATTGTTTTAGGTTGATATTCAACAATAAGAGTAAATTCACTATATTCTCAGTTTCACCCTCATTTACCTACAATCTGAAAATCCTCAAATAGTCCAGAAAAATAAAACTGTTACAATTTCTGAGAAGCTTTCAGCAAAATTGAAAAGTCAGTAAGGTTTGCTTTTAATTCCTGTCTTTCACCTAGCCTGTTTGTTTTCTGAATCCTGACTGCATATGGCTATCACCCAGAGAACTTCAAAAAATCTACGCCTGGGGCGCCTGGGTGGCTCAGTGGGTTAAAGCCTCTGCCTTCGGCTCAGGTCATGATCTCAGGGTCCCGGGATCAAGCCCCGCATCGGGCTCTCTGCTCAGCGGGGACCTGCTTCCCTCTCTCTCTGCCTGCCTCTCTGCCTACTTGTGATCTCTGTCAAATAAATAAAATCTTAAAAAAAAAGAAAAAAAATCTACGCCTGGGCTCCATACCTAGAGATTCTAATCAGCTGCTCTGGGACGGGGCCTGAACTTGAGCCAGGTCAAAGATCCCCAGGTGATGCTGATGTGCAGCCAGGATTGAGAAGCTTAGCTGAAATATATGTATACATCCCCTTTTTGCTTTTTTTTTTTTTTTCCTACTTGCCTGTCCTGGGACTAGTTTTTATAGGGTCATGCTCTTAGTAGGCAAGGGACTGGCAAGGATCATTGCATCGCAGGTGTCTTTGCATTGAACAGGGTCTCCAAAAAACCAGGAACCCAAATGATGTTAAAATTGTGGATTGATGAGGCAACAGTGCTTTCATTTCCCATCCTCTTTCCTTCCATCCCTCTTTCGCTCTGTGACTTTTTTCATTCTTAAGGGCTTTATACTCAAAGTCCCAAATTCCTACCATGGGTTTGATCATTAACTTATACAGCTTGGGTTAGGCCTCATGCTTTTCCAAGGCTTAATCCTGCTTATCCCAAACATTGATGATTTTGGTTTGAACAGTTAGTCGGGAATTGAACATTTGAACATTTAGCTTGATTAGCCACCCACAGTGAGGTTTTCAAGTCAGTAGAAGCCTGCTTAAGGACTCAGAAGACTTAAAAACAAAATAAAAACTCTTAGTTCTTTTTTTGTGTTGCAACAGTTAAATCTGTTCATTACAAAAACAGTGGAAACTATGGATAAGTTAGAAAGAACAAACCAGAAATCACCTGTGATCCTTCCATGTGGCCATATACTTTCACTTATCTCTGGCATTCTTTCTCTCTGTTCTTGTGTCCAAATAACTTCCTATACTTAAAATAAAACCTCTCACTAAGGCAGGAACATATAAGATTTTCGACTAACTTTGTACTTTTGCATTCAAAACTCATAGTTTCTTGGAAATTCAGACATTAGAATGACTATAGAATTTATCTGGTGATCAGTAAAGATGGAGTCTCAGAGAGACTAGGAGCTTAACACAGGACTGGTCAGTGACAGATCTAGATATAAAATCCAGGGTCACTCAGTTCTAGGGGCCATGTACCTTATCCCACACTATGACCTTGATGTGCAATCAAGTAAAAGATTGTCAGTTTTATCCAGTTCTGCTAATGATAAATGGTGCTTCTAAAAGTATTTATGGTTATATCTACACGTGGTAGGAGAAATGACTTAGGATTCACTATACTATTGCCCTGAGCTGAGAAAAAGTGTTTGTGGCTGAATTTCTTGGATATTTTGAAGGAAAAATAGATTGATTATTCAGGTATACATAAGGTTAATACAGAACTGTGATGTTGGAAATGTACATAGACATTAGTCACAGAAACAGCAGTATTTAAGCCAACATGTCACAAACCTTGATATGCAGAGCACTGTTTTGTGAGATATTAATATTTTATAGAAAACCCTGGATTAAACCATTTTAAACAGATTCCATAATTACAGGAATCTATTTAATATTTTTATGGGCATTTTATGTGAGACAGAGTATGCAAATTTCCAACTTATATCCAGAAGTTGTTTGTTTGTTTGTTTTCTTCTTCTTCTTAAGGGCACAGGTATTAACATCTTGACAAACTACTATTGTGGCCCCCACTTTAGAACACGCTTGCTTAGCGTAGTTAGGCTTTGTATGTTGGGAACAAGGGACCATCATCAAGAGACCATCTAAAGGATTAAGTTGTGCTGGTACCATAGGGTTAGTGTATAGTAATTGAGGGAACAAAAGCATTTCTTCTCAAAGAATTCTTCTTAGGGTAATTATCCTTATCTGGAATTACTCCCCTCAACCTTCTATCTGCATCTTTTTATTTTATTCATATCTTTTCTGAAAGTCCTATTTTTTTTTTTTAAACAGGATATCATACCTACTTTTTTGAAAAGCCAACAGAAGAGGCATTTTTCAGATGGTTCCTTGTATCTCCAGATTTCCAGGCTAGACAGTCTTAAAAAATTTTCAGAGGTATCCAAAGTAATCAAAGTCTTCTGCTAAGGGCACTTGTTGGTGGCAGATCTGTATTAGTCTATGGTTTATGGTGATTAAAATTTGATATAGCACAGGTAAATCAATAGAATCACAGGATTGGATGGTAATTTGCAGAAATGGAACTTGAGAGGAGCATTTCTATTTCTGTTTTATAGTCTTTGTGTCTATTTGTCCTACCCAAGTCTTCATTAATAGCCTCTTGACCATTAAAGTGTCAATGTTTAAAAAATATATATATATTTTTTCCCCTTCCCACTTGGGTAGAAATATAGGCATCCCACTTATCTTTCTTTGAAAACACTTGGGGCATTGTCCTTTGAATGGCCTTCTCACCCTCCTGTATTACTATGTGTTATTGTGAATAGATGTGTAGAAGGTCTGACCTCACACCCACAGTGCACAGCAGTTTCTCTCATGTCTTATTTGACTGGAACTAGCTCCGTCTAAAGACAGTGAGTTCTGAGAATCATGGCATAGAATGCATAGATGATCCCAGCCCTTAGTATATGATCCAGCCCTTAAATTTGGAACTCCTGTTCTCTTGAATTAGGCAGCAACCCAAATTCTATTTGAGTAAAATATCTGATATAATTTCAGGGTGTGGGAAAATGATTGGGATCTTATTTGTGAATTAAGTAAAATCTAGACAAAATCAGGTTTTATCCAAATTTAAGAATTATGTATTCTGTCATGCTAATGTTAGTTTCCTCAGTCCAACAATTATTCTTAGATGGAAGAAAAAAAGGTTTCCATGTATATGTAAATCAACATGGACCAGATTAGATTTAAGTTAAGCATAAATAGGATGGCAAAAAATGGAATTTGGGCATGGAAGTGTAGTTCTATACCAAAACATATTCAATATATGGCTAATTATAACCATATTTACACTGTATTTGATACTTACTATGTTCCAGGTACTATATTAAGATTGCAACAACCATTCCGTCAAATATCACAGATACTTGTGTTAGTTTGCTAGGACTATCATAATAATCACTACAGATTGGTTGGCTTAAACAATAGAAATTTGTTTTCTCACAGCTCTGGAGGCTAGATTCTATTGTCAAGATGTCAACCAAGCTGGTTTCTTCTTAGGCCTCAATCCTTGGCTTGTAGATGGACATTTTCTCGTTTTAACTTCATATGGTCTTTCCTCTTTCTGTGTCTGTGTCCTAATCTCCATTACTAACAGAGGAAACCAGTCATATTAGGTCAGAGTCCATTTTACATTAATTACTTCTTCAAAGCCCCGATCTCTAAAAATAGGTAGTCTCAGGTTTTGTAGGTTAGAGATTAAATATACAGATTTTGGGGGATACACTCCTGCTCATAACAAATGCCATTATTTCCATTTTTATAGTTGATGCAGCTAAACTTTAGTTGTATTCCTTGCCCATTGTCATACAGTGAGGACACAATACAATCAGGATTTAGAATTAGGTGTATTTAATTCCAGAGCCTGCTCACAGTCATTGTGATGTGCTCTGGACCACAGCTCATCCATCCAATCAACAAGTATCTGTCAAGTGTCTTCTATTTGCTAGCCTTTTTGCTAGGTGCTATAAACATCCTTGAGTAAAATAGATGATTCCTTCTTTGGAGGCACTGGCTATCATCCAGTCAGCTATGCACTCAGTGGCTTTAAACCCACTGGTCAATAAAGTTCCATCTGTTTCCCAAATCATTCAGGTCTCATAGGGATGATTGCCAAAATGGGAGGGGTCCTCTGGGCAGCTCTCACTGTATTGACATCTCAGGCAAAACTGACCCAGAGCATCCCGAGTCATAGACTTTACCTTGGATTTGGGCTCCCTTCCTCACAAGTGCTTAGAGAAAGGAAGGGTGTCACTGGTGGTACTGGGTGATCCTTGCAGAATGGGCTGGGGCAAACCAACTTAGACAAAACATTCTGGAAAGGGCTAAATGTTCAAATCATCAAGTTTGATCAGAGCAGATTTGGGTTTGAATTCAAAGAATTTGAATTTATCTCTGGATGGTGGAATTAATGAGTATGGTGACCCAACATCCTGGGATATGATAAGAAACGGTCTTTTAGATCAGGGAGATTTGCTCTTGGGATAGAAAAAGGTCATCCAATCTCTTGGGAATGTATAAGCTGAAATGAGACCAGAGCATCAGAGTCTATCGACCAGGACATGATGGGAATGATGAGGTAAAGGTGTGAGGTTGGTCTTATTCCTCATGGAGCTGGAATTGAAACTGAGCACCTGAGGTCTATTTAAAGGCCAAGAGGACAGACTGGCTACAGTCATGGAGTATTATTACTAAGGGCCTCTTTCCTAATGTTCTTGTGGGCCCTGTGGGCTATATTCACGGCAGATAGTAAGCACAGGGAAATCATATAGATTTCCCATTCCAAGACTGGTGAGGTTGGATTTCCTAATATAACCTTTGCCCAGCTTTTCCTGGCTCAAGGTCTGTGCAAGGTTGATAAGGCAGAGTACATGTTATCACTGGCCTTAGTTAGGTATGGTCAAAGCTGGTAGGGCTCAATAGTAACCTCCCATCCTTACCTCAGCCTCTAGAGGGACATATGGTGGGGGTACGGGGATGGGGGTGGGTGGGTCAGGAATGTCAGTCTGAAAGCAGCACATCAATTTGCAGTATTGGTGCAGGTCTTCACTGTGGATGCAGTCAGTGGATGATTTAAAATATACTGCCTTTAAAACAGGCATTCTCTGCTGAGTTTAGCGGTAGTTTCAGGATGGGTAAGTTTCCCATGTGTAAGCTGTGCTCAGTTAATTCTGTTTTGGTACACAGAGATTGTTAAAACAAACAAACAAACAAAACAGGAAAACAAGACAGAGAAGAAAAACCATCACAGAGCTAGCAACCTGCTTAAATAGGAAACACTCCAGAACATATCTCTATCGGGGGGCATCACAAGGTCTCACAAAACAGGAGTTGTGTAGGAGAGTGTGAGGACAGACAGGCTAACTTAACAGAATGTAATTTCAGTCAGAATGGTTTAATCCTCTGACCTCTGACCAAAAGATATGTTTCTATTTTCCACCCCTGTATTTTCCTTGACGGTGATTTCCACCGAATGCCGAGCTTTTGTGTAATGAAATAATACCCACTCTGTAGGCACTGTTACCAGCTGTCCTAGCTCCTGTAGGAACTTTCCTTGACAGGAATAATAATAAATCATTTCAATCATTTAGAAATTAGCTGCACAATTGTCAAAGCTCTGGCTTCTATTAACATGCTGCGGGAGAAAAAAGAAAGGGCAGAGAGGGAGAGAGAAAAACATATCGAGCCACCTTTGAATTGGCAAGGGAGGCTGTGTGAGAACAAAGGTGAAGCCACATAGTTTACTGTTATCTGGTCTAATTGTTCTTTGTCTTAAAATATTACAATTGACTGGATTGAGTATCTTTATCCATGTGGGGAGAGGATCAAACAAACGAAAAGGGGGCCTGAGGAGTTGTCAGAGGAAGATAGATTTTTGCCTCAGCGCAGGGAAGAGCTTTCCTTTAAAGGGAGTAGGAGCTGCTCTAGCCCTCTTAGGAGGTGGGAGAGACAGTGCAGAGCTCACCTTGGGGAGCTCTGAGGTCCGACTGTCAGGGTGTCACTTAGCAGGTCCCAAAGCACTCCACATCTTCCTTGTATGCAGAGCAAGGAAATCGGGGCCCAAGCTTCAGGTGTGGCTTTGCAGATTGCAGGAGACAGTGTCACGCCTGGCATGTGGTAATAGTCAGCTCTTTAGTATTATTGTTCACGAGTACCTTGTCGTTGGCGATGTTCAAATGTTTGGGGTTTTTTTTAAAGCCCTCCTCAGTTCAGAGATTGGGTCTTTCACTTCTGCCAGGGAGATGAGGAGGCAGATAAGCAGAACCGCGGAGGCTGACTGAGGGCAAGCTCCCAGGGCAGTGGGTCCCCACTTATTAGTTACACAGGGCAGCGTGCGGCACACTTGGTCTCCCCAGGCCCCCACCCGCAGCCTCTCAGGCAGTGTGCTGAGCTGACATATGATACGGGGCCAGCCCTGCGTGTTTGATCATTGTCAGCCTCCCAGCAGAGTCTTTGCCCTAAGTGCAGACTGGCAGGCGGGCAGTTGGTACTTTCCTCTCTGATGATGGGCAAGCTCTGGGACGGCCTGGAGCCAAAGATCAGTAGGAAAAGAGGGGAGCTGGGAAATCTAATCAGAGGATGTTCATGCTGGAAGGGGGCCTGGAGTCCACTGGAGCTCAGCCTCCTCTTTTCACAGATGAGGAGCCAGAAACTCAGAAAAGGGAGCATCAGTTGAGGCCACGTCCCTGATGAGCAGTAGAGCTGGCTCCAAATGACAAGGCTTTCTTCCAGATTAACGATCGCTCTGTTTCAGCTCACTGGCTCTCATGCCTGACCAACGGACAGTCCAAATGGTCAGGTGGAGTATCGAGGAGGCAGGGTTTTACGAGGCAGCCGCCTTATACCTGGAAATGAAATCAGAGTACTGCAGTGGTGTATCCAATATGGGTCCATCAGAAAGGTAAACTTCCCATGAAAGTCTGGGTGAGACCCCTGAAGTAGGGTCAGTAAGAAAGATTAAAGACTAAAGGAAAGGCCAGGACTTCCCATTGAGCAGTGAATCTCTAAGGGCAGAATATCGGACGAGGGGAGGAGGAATTGTGTGGCTAGATACATGGTCTGTGCCGATTTTCGTTCTAAGTGCCCTGATGCATTTCATTGTCACGAAACCTGCCACTACCTGAAGCATAGAGTGGCTGCGTGATGCGAGGAAGGTCACATGACTAGAAAGAGAAGCTTGGAACTGAACCCAAACCAGCTGGCTCACTGGCCCCTTCACAATACGGTACTTACATGGACGTTTACTTTCTTTTCTTATTTACAACATACTTTTCCCGAGGGCCATGAGGATTTTTGATTTGAAGAGAGAGTTCCTTATGCGTAAGGACGGCTATGGGTACTGAGTTTCTAATTTATACCATAGGCCAGAAGCTGAACATCTGAGCCAATTGAGACATTCTGCCCTGCTCTGGGTTGTAGACTGATGTTTCTATATGTAATAAATTATTTAGTTAGTTTGGTTGTTTTTGAAGCCTCTCTTTTCACTATGGCCACTTTAGTATCCCCTGGACTTTTTTTTTTTTTTTTTTAAGATTTTATTTGTCAGAGAGAGAGAGAGAGAGACAGCATGAGCAGGGGAGTGGCTGGCAGAGGGAGAAGCAGACTCCCCACCAAGCAGTGAGCCGGAGGCGGGACTTGATTCCAGGACCCTGGGATCATGATCTGAGCCAAAGGTAGTTGCTTAACTGACGGAGCCACCCAGGCACCGCACCCCCTGCACTATGGATTATCTAATGTGGCTGTGGGTTCTGTGTGCTCTGCCGCAGCCTTGACGACATCTGGGGATCGCCAGGAAGCTCAGGCTCATGTAGCCTCAGTACATGCAGGGTGAGGTAGCAGTGATTTGGAACATCAAGGGAGCAGGCTGGGGTAGTTTGATCCCGATGCAAAGCCACTTGGCATGATGTTCTACCGTAATATATACTGTGTGGTTTACCAAAGGGGTTGATGTCACCACTACAAAATTTCTCAGGGTTTCTCAGTGTCTTACAATTAAATGCACTAAACGTTTAAGACTCAGTATTTAGAGTAGGTTGGATCTACTTTTGAAAACCCACAATTAATTCTACTAGATGGCCTTGGACAAAGTACTTACACACTTTGAGTCTCCGGTGTCCTTTGTTATAAAATGGGAATAAATCTGACCCCATGCCTGAGGGAATTTGGTGAGAAAATGTGTGCAGAAGTTTTTTTGTTTGTTTGTTTTTGGTTTTGTTTTTGTTTTTAGTACAGCATTGGCACGTAGTGAATACAGAACACGTTGTATTTACTAGTAACATTAGGATGAGTGTCACTCATGCAAGAAAAAATACCAACTTCTCCCTTGGCTTATTAAGACCATCATTTGCCCCTAGAATTCCCTTTCCAGATTCATCATAGCACCTCTCAAGCCTCAGCACATAATAGATTTAGAGTGGATTGATGGATGGATTCTCATTCTTCTTCATGTTCTTTTCTCTTGAGAATAAATCTTTGTGTGATGTTGCTCTTATTTTTTCACAGCTTTTAACATGGACTTGCTCTCCTTGTGTCCCTCTGCTAGTCTTTCTGCTCTTTAAGATTTTTTGTTTAGTGTATTTTGTCAAACACTCTCCAAACTCCCTTGCCTCCTGCCAAGGAGATCCAAAGGGGTGATCTACTTTTGAAAGTGTGAAAAGTGACTTCCTTGAATTTTCAGTTCCTCTCCTCTCCTGCCTCCCTCACCCCTGCTACTTCCTTCTAAAGTTCAAGTTAGGCTGAGTGTGAGGAAGGGAAGAAGGGGTATCTCTCTATTTTTGTATCCTTGCATAAGCGCTGGAGGACTTGGTAACTGCGGCTGCAGAAACGAGCTGTACATTACGTCTAAGTTCGTTCTAGCTCTTTGAAGAAATAAATAAGGCTTCGATTTTTTTTTTTTCCTAGAAATATTTAGGGTAATTCTATTTAGGCCAGTTGATCAGTTACCTCTGGTAGAACTGAGGGACTGTCTGAAAAACTTGGATGTTTCAATTATTCATATAGTTGATCTATTTTGTGGTTAATATGGCTCAGTGTCTGTTAATCAGACGGAGACTACTGACGCTTAGTTTATTCATGGTTGCAGGAGTTAGGTAAAGTTTAAGAAGAAGTGGACTGTATCGAATTATAGAGTTGATTTTGTAGACTCTTGAGACCAATACAAAATTATGTAAAAAGCCAAATTAAGATTCTCTAGAAGATTATTGGCACAACTACAAAATACATATTTATGTTTGTGTTTGGTTGGTAGGAATTGTCTAGCTAGAGGGCTCGATTTTCCAATTCATCTTGCAAAAGTCTTTCTCTTTAACCTTGAAGAAGCCCTTCCACTGCTATTTGTGAAAAATCATTTCTGTAGCAGACTGCTTTCTGAAACTCACTGACCCTTCTGTTTGGAAAGGACCTTGAAGTTCACCTCTTTCAACCACACACCAGATCTCTAATCTCGCCTAGAGCAACGTAGATAACAGCTAGTTCAGTAGTTGTCTGTCTTGGGTTTATATTAGACTCTTGGAAACTCAAAAAAATTACAAATGACCAGACCTGCCTCCTGTGCCTGCCTCCCCATAATTTTGATAGAATTGGTCTAAGACGGGATCTGCCACTGACATTAAAAAAAAAAAAAAAAGCTTCCTGGGTGCTTCTAATGTACCACCACAGCAGATCGAGCACCACCATACAAGCTGACCTGTCATACCACGTGCTGATGGAAGAGGGCTCACAGGCCAAGAGGACCACAGACCACTCCGACATTTGATTATGTGAAAAGACATGCACGAGATGTTCAGATCTGAGGTGTTAAAGGAACCACAATAGATTTTTAAGTTCGGTAGGAAATGGGTAGTCCTTGCTTATCCTAAGGGGTTCTCACTCAGAATGTGAGCCCAGGCCGGAGCCAGGGAAGTTTACTTAAAGCGGCTGCTTCTCCTTATTGCCTTGGTTAGGGCTTGAGATTCTAACCTGGAAAGTACCAAGTCTGTGTCAGGGAAATACTTAATCTTGCTCCTTTTTCTTATTGCTTTTCTAGGCTTTTGATAATCCCTTTCTTTTTTTCACCAATAGAGTCTGCCATGGGTATGTTATGCTGACTTCCCTTTGCCACTTTGCTTTGATTCACATGAGAGAGATCACTCAGTCCTACATAAGGGTACTCAAGTCTTTGTAGTTGGGGCTGAACACGGTGGGTCAGTGAGTGAGAGCCTGCTGAGCAGGTGAAGACTTGCATTCTTATGGGGCCATGATGCTCTGGCAGGTTAAGTAGCTTGCAGGGTGCCCCAAAACTCACAAGGATTCCCTTTACCCAGAGTTTGCTTGGAAAATACTTAAATTTTTCAGACATCTGTGAAAATATGAAGGCTTTGAAAATAAACTACTTTCCCCCCTACAACTTAATCTGGTTAAGACTGTGCAAAAGTCAGGTATCGCCCCACAAAAGGTAATTGGGGCTTCGTGGACTTCTTTATATTTTGTCCATAGAAGAAAAAAGTTGTTTTTGTGAATTTGTCCTCCTAGAACTGCTGTCAATCCAAAGCCTTCCTTTCTTTGGAAATGTAGAAACCAACATATGTCGTTGCTAATCTTGAGTGACAGCCGTTTAGCTGGCAGACATTTGCATGGTCTTTGGAGAATTATAACCCATATTAAGTATGCCTATATGCTGTTCACTCACAGACAGTACTTTTCAGATTCAAACATGGGATTTCCAGAAGAAAAAGCAACTGTTAGCTTTCACGGAAGAATAAAGGATGTTAAAGGAATGCAAGGTTGGCTTTAAATAAAAGCCAGAGTATGAGGAGAGCAATTAGTACATCTGTCCCTCTAGATGCTATATATAAGGTATATATATCTATGTGTTCCCCCACCGCACCCCATCACCCTTCTCCATCTGTCCTTCACTCCACCATCATTTCTATCCATTTAAAAAGTCTGGCAAAAACTTGGCAAGGTTTTAAAAAGTCATGGCAAAAACCTACCATGTAATTTATTCTACACACATGCACACATATACATGTACAATCTAGTTCAATAATAAGTATTCCTTACTAGCTTGCAACTTGCTTTTCTTACTTAACATACCCCAAACTTTCCTGTTGTAGGTAAATGCAGGGTATCCCTTGACTCACTGGTTCTCAGACTTTACCCTGCATTAGAATGACTTGTTAAATGCATTAGAATCACTTGTGATTCTAATGCATTTAGATGATGCAGATGGTGGAGGCTTAACCCCCCTGAATTTTTGACTGGGTAGATCTGGGTGGGGCCCAGTAATATGCATTTCTAACAAGTCCCCAGGCAATATTGATGCTACTGTTCCAGGACTCAGTTTGAGAAAAACTTCTCTTAACTCATTCTGTCCCGCAGCTCCCCAATCTTTAATGGTAGAGTTAAAACTCAAGTTTCTCAGTCATTGCCCTGTTGGCACACATGCAGTACTTTTTGGCTTTACATTCAGTGCTGCAATAGATGTTCTTCTATTCCTATTTTCGTGTACTGTTACTTTTATTTTGATAGCATCCAGAACTTTTTGAAACTGTCTTGTGAACTAGATTATGAGTCACAGGAGAAAATCAGTCTCATTGCTTTGTGGTCACACTTCAGCTAGATCTTATTCACCGGACTTGGATCCAAGTGATGGTGACTTTTTCCAGAAATCAATTCCTCCCATCAGAAGAATGATACTTTCCACCTTTGCGGATAATTAAAGGAATGAGCTCCTACAGCAGTTCCAGAAAAGGGGCTCCAGCAGTGAGTGTTGTTAGCAAGGGCAGGTTGCTTGAGTTTAGTGCATAGCCTTCCTGGGGATCTGACTAGCAAGAATATCATCCACTGTGCAATAAAAGGCTTGGCTATGTTTTATTGTTGTTTAAAAGTCAGTCAACTTATCTTATGTTTGCAACTCACGTACGGTGCCTTGAGGCCAGCCTCAGAAGTCTGAGGAATGAACATTGTTAATTGAGCCCCTGATGCATCCTAGACACTTTAAAAATAAAATCTCATCGCACTACGTAAGCCAGGCTGGGAGGCCGAATCTTCACAAGTTCATTTTGTCTTGTTATTGAAGAAAATGAGTCTCAGGCTGGCACGGTTACTTTTTCTAAGACTGCACATGCTAATTGGTGGCCGGCTTGAGATTTGAACTCAGAACTTTCTGGCATCAAATTTATTTTTTCTTGAAACGTGCTGGTTCATACAGCAGGATGTATGAGTTGCAAATGGAGTGTCTATGTAGGCTGTAATGATTGAGTTGGAGGTTGTACAGGTATTGAGAGATTTTTAAAAATTCTTCTTTTTTAAGCCTTTGTTTCTTGAATTGTATCTGTTATAGGCAACCTCAATTTCTTATTCAGTTTTTGGGAATAATCATGACTAGATTAGTCATTTGGTTTTCCAGTTGATGCCAATTTCATCGAGCTACAGTTATCCTTCCTTGCTTGTTCCTTCCTTCCCACTCCCTCCTTGCCTCCCTCCCTCCCTTCCCTCCCTCCCTCTCTCTCCTTCTTTCTGAATGAAGAATTGCTGGCTCCTCAATTTTCAGCCTTAAAGTCACCGGTAATCTTGAAAGCAGTTTTCCTGGTTGAAACGACATGTAGACACAAGGGACAAGAAGCCAAGAATTAGAACATATACATTATTTGGATTTTATCCTCAAATTATCTCTTTTATATTGTTTCCTTTCTTGTCATGGAGTCAGTTTCACCCTTCTATAAATTCCCACCCCATCCTCTCCACCCTAGTTTCCCTTCAATCTTTTATAGCTTATTTTCTGGTGAAGTGTTTGACCTCTGCTCTGAAATCGTCTTTTTATTTTTCCTTCCCACTTAACTGGCATACTAACTATTCCAAATTCTGTGGCTTCTGTTCCAGAACCTCTCAGGCTTTCTCATCTTTTAACCGGTCCTCTGTGTAAAGTGATGCTTACCTGACGGTTTACACTTCATCTCTGGCATCTTTCCAATACCCTCTCAAACCACCACTTATTAAGGACCCTCTGACAAACCTCCTATTCAGTCCATCATCTTTCTAATGGTACCCTCTATTGTCGCTTTGTCATCTATTCCTTTCATGTTCATGTTTTTGTCACTTCTTTGTTCAGTAACATAGACATATGAGCTGGAGAAAATAAAAGTAAAACAACTCACTTAAGACTCACCAGCACTGGGTCTAAATTCCTTTGTTATTATAGAGCTTTATGCATTTTGAGGTGTTGGTAATTTTTTCAATAGTTTACTAGTTGAGGTAAGGGTTGAGTATTTCTTAGATGGATTACAGAGTACAGGGAGGGAGCCATTGGGCTGGAGCTGAATCTAATTTCTTTTTTCTTATTTTATATAAAGTTATCAGTAGGACTGGTTCCTTGGAATTTTTAGGGGTTTTTCATGTTCGTGCTGCTCATAGGAGCAATAGTCCCTATAGGTGGATACTCACAACTTAGGATAATGAGGAGAATGAGTTCTGATTCGACACAAGAAGTTTGTTATGGAGCTTTCCAATATGTTACTGAATTTAATTACGTTAATAGCCTTGTGAAGTAGATCTTAATATGCCTATTTTATAGTCAATAAACCAAGCTCAGAAAGAGGAAAGAAAATAAACATATATCTAGTATATATTTATATCTATCCAGTTTGTATTTTCTAAGCACGTTGCCTAAAGGATAAATGATTTGCCCCAAAACACATTGCTTGTAAGTGGAGGAGTTGGAATTCGTTGTTTCTCCCGCTGGCTTCTGGTGCCATTGAGTCATATGTTTAGGGACTGGGAGCTCACGTACTCGGGGGTTTAGAGATCAAGTCCTGTTTTCCCATTTCTTCTTCCCCTTCCTCATTCCTCTTTTCTCCTCCTGCCTCTCCCCTTCATGATCCTGGGAGCCTCCTTTTTATGTCTCCATCTTTCTAGGCCAGGAGGCGTACTCTTGTTCTGTAGTTGGCCTGGCATTGGAGCCTTTTCTCCCTCCTCCAAGCCTTCAAGCATCTCTGCAGCCCCTGAGAGTTCTGTTGGTCTCACCCCAGCAGCTTCAGCCTGAACTGTGAGGAGAGAAGGTTCTGTCTGTTCTGTGTGAACCATAAGAAGGGCTCTTCTTTCTCATTTGTGGCCCCAAGACTATATGTTGACAATCATGTGAAATCTAAAGCATTTACCGCTTCTTGAGCTTTCCATCATGGCAATGGGTTCTCCTTGAGTACTGGACACTGTGTTAAAAGTGGTTCAAAGAATGGAGTGGATAAATTCAAGCTGTGGTAACGTGTTTCAAGTAATTCTCCTTTTCTGGGAGATTCTCTTGCTCTGATGGTTGAATTTCCTCTTTTATGCTCTCTGTGGTTGTTTTCTTGCTGTGAAATGAGGACAAGTAGAACCGGTCATAAAAATGGGTGGAACAAGTGGTGTCTGTAATGATGGCTAAAATTCCAGGCTTTGCTAGAAATTTATGCTTTATGATTTTTACCCTTCCTCAGAAGCACCCATGCCTCTTCTGGTATATACTCCTAAATTGCCTTAGTATGACACCTTATTTATGGAGCAAATACTTATGCAGTGTTTCTAGCGTTCAAGACATCGTTTTAAGAACTTTAACATTAGTTCACTGAATCACGTGAAAAGGGGACTAATATAAAGTTTAAGACAGCCATTTCTTTAGTAAGTAGCTGAGCTGGGGTTAGCACTCAGGCATTCTGGTTCCAGAATCTTTGCTCTTAACTACTCTACTTTCCCCCTACATCCATGGCACAGGACTTCTTAGAAATGCATTTCACTGCATTTTATTTATTTGTCTAAAGGTGTGTCTTCCTCCTCCCTGCTGGAGAAACTTGGAGTTGTTCATATGCTCTGAAGTTGGAGTTATTCATATGCTCCGAAAGGAACTTTGTTTTTACTTGTTAACTGTTGAAACCTGGTGCCTACAGTCAAATAGATTCTCAGGAGGGGTGCCTATTAGGGTGGCTCAGTGGGTTAAGTGTAGGATTTATCATTTTAGCTCAGGTCATGATCTCAGGGTTGTGGGGTAATTTTGGCTCAGGTCATGATCTCAGGGTTGTGGGGTAATTTCAGCTCAGGTCGTGATCTCAGGGGAGTGGATTCTGGCTCCAGGCTCAGCTAGGAATCTGCTTGCTCCTCTCCCTCTCCTTCTGCCTCTTTCACTCTATCTATTCTCTCTCTCTCTCTCTCTCTTGAATAAATAAATAAATCTTAAAAAAAATAGATTCTCAAAAAATATTGGTTGGATGAATTAATCTTTTCAGCCATAGCACCAGTCATAGTGACTCACATGGGATAGTTCCTAAAAATTCGAAAAAAAAAAAAAAATGTGTTTGATGGTGGAAGGTTATGATCTTGACACATGTGTTCTCACATAATTACCAAATATGAATTGTAATAATATCTATTACATTGTCAAAATTTAATGACTGTGTAGTGTTTATTGGTATAATTTCCTCCCATGCTACCAGCTATAGAACCATTACAAATGGGGGAGTGGATGACAAAGACATAAATTATTCTAGATTGAAGAAGTTTAGCAAATGCTGCCAGGATCAAGTATCTCTTTGGGTACCTTGGAATGCTTGAAGAAGGCTGAAGAGGGTCTTCCAGTCCCTTCAGATACTGCCCCCAAACTTTCAGATTAGCTGATGCATTTGGAAGTCAAAACAGCTCTTTGCAGAGGCCAATTTGAGAAAACAAAAGGTGTCTTTTTTCCATCCTTCCTTCTCTCTTTCTGGGTCTATCTCCCTTCTCTCCTCGCTTCTTTACGCCTTTTAAAAAAGCAATTAGAAAATCTGTTAAACCAAATAATTTCATTTTTATAATTTAATGTTCATTTTGCGATACAGCTGAAATGAACTCTTCATTTGTTTAAAAAGCCCAAACCTTCACTAATGTTTTCTTAGATGTTATATTCTGTTCCAATGTGGTGTGATGGCCTTTATGTTCTTTATCTTAAAATGAAGCAAACACCTTCCTTCTAATATGAAATATTAATAATGCATCTCATGTGGTTATTTAGTACTATGTTTTGATCATTGGCATGTAGGACCATGGGTCATGCCCAGCTCTTCTGCCTTCATTTGTGGGTTTTTCCTTTGTTGCTCCTGCCTGTCTTTTTCTTCCAAAAACAGAATAAGAAAGCAACTTTTTCTGTGTTCTTCCTCTGTACCTTCTATTGTAATTATCACATTTCTGTTGTAATATTGATTTGGAAAACTCATCGGCGTTACGGTGTATAAAGTAATAGAAATCTGAATCCTGCTGGAAGGAGTTATTTAGTCTTAATTGAGGTGATTTATAGAGAGCTTTTCTTTTTTTTTTTTTTTTTTTTAATTTTATTTTTCATAAACATATAATATCTTTTTATCCCCAGGGGTACAGGTCTGTGAATCGCCAGGTTTACACACTTCACAGCACTCACCATAGCACATACCCTCCCCAATGTCCATAATCCCACCCCCCCACACCCCCCCATTAACCCTCAGTTTGTTTTGTGAGATTAAGAGTCACTTATGGTTTGTCTCCCTCCCAATCCCATCTTGTTTCATTGACTCTTCTCCTACCCCCTTAACCCCCCATGTTGCATCTCCTCTCCCTCATATCAGGGAGATCATATGATAGTTGTCTTTCTCCGATTGACTTATTTCGCTAAGCATGATACCCTCTAGTTCCATCCACGTCGTCGCAAATGGCAAGATTTCATTTCTTTTGATGGCTGCATAGTATTCCATTGTGTATATATACCACATCTTCTTTATCCATTCGTCTGTTGATGGACATCTAGGTTCTTTCCATAGTTTGGCTATTGTAGACATTGCTGCTATAAACATTCGGGTGCACGTGCCCCTTTGGATCACTACGTTCGTATCTTTAGGGTAAATACCCAGCAGTGCAATTGCTGGGTCATAGGGTAGTTCTATTTTCAACATTTTGAGGAACCTCCATGCTGTTTTCCAGAGTGGTTGCACCAGCTTGCATTCCCACCAACAGTGTAGGAGGGTTCCCCTTTCTCCGCATCCTCGCCAGCATCTGTCATTTCCTGACTTGTTAATTTTAGCCATTCTGACTGGTGTGAGGTGGTATCTCATTGTGGTTTTGATTTGTATTTCCCTGATGCCGAGTGATGTGGAGCACTTTTTCATGTGTCTGTTGGCCATCTGGATGTCTTCTTTGCAGAAATGTCTGTTCATGTCTTCTGCCCATTTCTTGATTGGATTATTTGTTCTTTGGGTGTTGAGTTTGCTAAGTTCTTTATAGATTTTGGACACTAGCCCTTTATCCGATATGTCATTTGCAAATATCTTCTCCCATTCTGTCAGTTGTCTTTTGGTTTTGTTAACTGTTTCCTTTGCTGTGCAAAAGCTTTTGATCTTGATGAAATCCCAATAGTTCATTTTTGCCCTTGCTTCCCTTGCCTTTGGCGATGTTCCTAGGAAGATGTTGCTGCGGCTGAGGTCGAAGAGGTTGCTGCCTGTGTTCTCCTCAAGGATTTGGATGGATTCCTTTCTCACATTGAGATCCTTCATCCATTTTGAGTCTATTTTCGTGTGTGGTGTAAGGAAATGATCCAATTTCATTTTTCTGCATGTGGCTGTCCAATTTTCCCAACACCATTTGTTGAAGAGGCTGTCTTTTTTCCATTGGATATTCTTTCCTGCTTTGTCGAAGATTAGTTGACCATAGAGTTGAGGGTCTATTTCTGGGCTCTCTATTCTGTTCCATTGATCTATGTGTCTGTTTTTGTGCCAGTACCATGCTGTCTTGATGATGACAGCTTTGTAATAGAGCTTGAAGTCCGGAATTGTGATGCCACCAACTTTGGCTTTCTTTTTCAATATTGCTTTGGCTATTCGAGGTCTTTTCTGGTTCCATATAAATTTTAGGATTATTTGTTCCATTTCTTTGAAAAATATGGATGGTACTTTGATAGGAATTGCATTAAATGTGTAGATTGCTTTAGGTAGCATAGACATTTTCACAATATTTATTCTTCCAATCCAGGAGCATGGAACATTTTTCCATTTCTTTGTGTCTTCCTCAATTTCTTTCATGAGTACTTTATAGTTTTCTGTGTATAGATTCTTAGTCTCTTTGGTTAGATTTATTCCTAGGTATCTTATAGTTTTGGGTGCAATTGTAAATGGGATGGACTCCTTAATTTCTCTTTCTTCTGTCTTGTTGTTGGTGTAGAGAAATGCAACTGATTTCTGGGCATTGATTTTATATCCTGACACTTTACTGAATTCCTGTACAAGTTCTAGCAGTTTTGGAGTGGAGTCTTTTGGGTTTTCCACATATAGTATCATATCATCTGCAAAGAGTGATAGTTTGACTTCTTCTTTGCCAATTTGGATGCCTTTAATTTCCTTTTGTTGTCTGATTGCTGAGGCTAGGACTTCTAGTACTATGTTGAATAGCAGTGGTGATAATGGACATCCCTGCCGTGTTCCTGACCTTAGCGGAAAAGCTTTCAGTTTTTCTCCATTGAGAATGATATTTGCGATGGGTTTTTCATAGATGGCTTTGATAATATTGAGGTATGTGCCCTCTATCCCTACACTTTGAAGAGTTTTGATCAGGAAGGGATGCTGTACTTTGTCAAATGCTTTTTCAGCATCTATGGAGAGTATCATATGGTTCTTGTTCTTTCTTTTATTAATGTGTTGTATCACATTGATTGATTTGCGGATGTTGAACCAACCTTGCAGCCCTGGAATAAATCCCACTTGGTCATGGTGAATAATCCTTTTAATGTACTGTTGAATCCTATTGGCTAGTATTTTGGCGAGAATTTTTGCATCTGTGTTCATCAAGGATATTGGTCTGTAGTTCTCTTTTTTGATGGGATCCTTGTCTGGTTTGGGGATCAAGGTGATGCTGGCCTCATAAAATGAGTTTGGAAGTTTTCCTTCCATTTCTATTTTTTGGAACAGTTTCAGGAGAATAGGAATTAGTTCTTCTTTAAATGTTTGGTAGAATTCCCCCGGGAAGCCATCTGGCCCTGGGCTTTTGTTTGTTTGGAGATTTTTGATGACTGTTTCAATCTCCTTACTGGTTATGGGTCTGTTCAGGCTTTCTATTTCTTCCTGGTTCAGTTGTGGTAGTTTATATGTCTCCAGGAATGTATCCATTTCTTCCAGATTGTCAAATTTGTTGGCGTAGAGTTGCTCATAGTATGTTCTTATAATTGTCTGTATTTCTTTGGTGTTAGTTGTGATCTCTCCTCTTTCATTCATGATTTTATTTATTTGGGTCCTTTCTCTTTTCTTTTTGATAAGTCTGGCCAGGGGTTTATCGATCTTATTAATTCTTTCAAAGAACCAGCTCCTAGTTTCGTTGATTTGTTCTATTGTTTTTTTGGTTTCTATTTCATTGATTTCTGCTCTGATCTTTATGATTTCTCTTCTCCTGCTGGGTTTAGGGTTTCTTTCTTGTTCTTTCTCTAGCTCTTTTAGGTGTAGGGTTAGGTTGTGTACCTGAGACCTTTCTTGTTTCTTGAGAAAGGCTTGTACCGCTATATATTTTCCTCTCAGGACTGCCTTTGTTGTGTCCCACAGATTTTGAACCGTTGTGTTTTCATTATCATTTGTTTCCATGAATTTTTTCAACTCTTCTTTAATTTCCTGGTTGACCCATTCATTCTTTAGAAGGATGCTGTTTAGTCTCCATGTAATTGGGTTCTTTCCAAATTTCCTCTTGTGATTGAGTTCTAGCTTTAGAGCATTGTGGTCTGAAAATATGCAGGGAATGATTCCAATCTTTTGATAACGGTTGAGACCTGATTTAGGACCGAGAATATGATCTATTCTGGAGAATGTTCCATGTGCACTAGAGAAGAATGTGTATTCTGTTGCTTTGGGATGAAATGTTCTGAATATATCTGTGATGTCCATCTGGTCCAGTGTGTCATTTAAGGCCTTGATTTCCTTGTTGATCTTTTGCTTGGATGATCTGTCCATTTCAGTAAGGGGAGTGTTAAAGTCCCCTACGATTATTGTATTATTGTCGATGTGTTTCTTTAATTTTGTTATTAATTGGTTTATATAGTTGGCTGCTCCCATGTTAGGGGCATAGATATTTAAAATTGTTAGATCTTCTTGTTGGACAGTTCCTTTGAGTATGATATAGTGTCCTTCCTCATCTCTTATTATAGTCTTTGGCTTAAAATCTAATTGATCTGATATAAGGATTGCCACTCCTGCTTTTTTCTGATGTCCATTAGCATGGTAAATTCTTTTCCACCCCCTCACTTTAAATCTGGAGGTGTCTTCAGGTTTAAGATGAGTTTCTTGTAGGCAACATATAGATGGGTTTTGTTTTTTTATCCATTCTGATACCCTGTGTCTTTTGATTGGGGCATTTAGCCCATTAACATTCAGGGTAACTATTGAGAGAAATGAATTTAGTGCCATTGTATTGCCTGTAAGGTGACTGTTATTGTATATTGTGGCTGTTCCTTTCTGATCTACTACTTTTAGGGTCTCTCTTTGCTTAGAGGACCCCTTTCAATATTTCCTGTAGAGCTGGTTTGGTACTTGCAAATTCTTTCAGTTTTTGTTTGTCCTGGAAGCTTTTAATCTCTCCTTCTATTTTCAATGATAGCCTAGCTGGATATAGTATTCTTGGCTGCATGTTTTTCTCGTTTAGTACTCTGAATATATCATGCCAGCTCTTTCTGGCCTGCCAGGTCTCTGTGGATAAGTCTGCTGCCAATCTAATATTTTTACCATTGTACGTTACAGACTTCTTTTCCCGGGCTGCTTTCAGGATCTTCTCTTTGTCACTAAGACTTGTAAATTTTACTATTAGGTGACGGGGTGTGGACCTATTCTTATTGATTTTGAGGGGGGTTCTCTGAATCTCCTGGATTTTGATGCTTGTTCCCTTTGCCATATTGGGGAAATTCTCTCCAATAATTCTCTCCAATATACCTTCTGCTCCCCTCTCTGTTTCCTCTTCTTCTGGAATATAGAGAGCTTTTCATCCAGATAAGATGCTCAGAGAAAAAAGGGTGATATACTGAAGAGAAATCATGACTGTCTCTTAAGCAGCAACAAGAATAAAGATTCACTCTTTTTTTGTTGTTTCGTCTTTCCTTAGTTTTATGTATGAATAATGTTAATGAAGTAAGTAAATGTTCACCATATCTGGGTTTCTAGAAAGTTACGGATGATATACACCAGGTAAAGTCCATTTCTTTAACATTCAAATAACTTAAAATTGACTAGGAAATCCTCTTAAAAATGGCAGAAACAACATTTTTACAAAAGGAAGAAAACTTTTTCAAACATTCCCTTTTACCCAAGACTTTCCGGAAAGTCTTACTTTGACTTGCAACATTCAGATAAAGATGGGAAAAGTGCATTTGATTGATACATGAAAAGTGCTCCCAGTTCCCATAGCATTTGTCTAAGAGTTCAGCCAGGATGTTATTTCTATTTGATGTTATCTTGCTTAGGTCTCAGCAGGATTTCCATCAAAGAGCTCAATGAATATAAGATTATAAGTTTGGGGTTCCCCAAGGAAGGACATATTTTAGGTAAGAAGAAGAAGGTTGCAATTGCTATAATGGATATATTGCACTTCTCTACTCCTAGTATCATCAGCAAATATCTTTTAAGTTAAATATATTCATGGGGCTGCACCACAAGATGTAGTTATACCTGCAAGCCAATGTGATGGAAAATTCTAGGTCTCATAAAACATCATTTAACTAAGGAGCTTCACCTGTAACTAGGCACTTCATGTACATTCATTCCCTCATCATTAATGCCTTCAAATACCCCACCTAACACAAAGAAACATCTTATAGGGAGAGATAGAAAGTCTCAAAAAATTTATAAATCCTACAGTAAGTCAATGGTAGAATTTTAATCCAAATTTAGTCTTACTTCATACCCAGTACACTTTCCCACTCTGAAACCCTCTACCTCCATACACAGAGACATACTCAAAAAGAAAGAAGGAGGGAAGGAAGGAAGAAAGTAGAGAAGGAAGGAAGGAAGGAAGGAGTACATGCAAAAATTGGTGAAAACCAGATCTTACCTGGTTTTCACCAATTTGTTGTGAAATTATTATTCACCAATAAGATCTCTAGGTTAGCTGATTGTATTGTGCCAATATACTATTAGTCCTATAAGATGCCACCACTGAAGGAAACTGAGTGATAGTTACATAAGACTTGTAGGAACTATTTTTGCAAACTCCTGTGGGTCTATAATTAATTCAAAACAAAAGTTTGTGGTTTGCTTTTGGGTTTTTTTTTTTTTTTTTAACTATAATCTAGGGCACTCTTTCTGACATCCAAGAAATCAGTTTCCTGACATCTAGAAGTTGAAACTACAATGCAATGCTAACACTCCTTTTCTTTAAGATAGACATACTAGAATATAGTCATCCAAATAAGTGTTAGATTCCCCATGGAAATGTTGACACTTTTCCTACTCACTATTCCACCGTTACCAGTATCCATGGGGCTTCTTGTGAGGAATTGCCAGAAAAGCTTGTAGCCTGTTGTTTTCAGTATTCCCAATAAATATAATTTTATAATTTGAATACAGGTTTAGCTCTTGGAAAATCCAAGGAGCCATCTGAAATAGGCAGATTTTACTTGTTAATAAAGTAAACTGAATGGAATTTAGTGTCCATATAGCATAAAATTTGGGTCCCCTTTGAAAACAAAACAATAGCAACAAAAACCATGTTAAAGGCCACAATATCCAAACTTTTAAACATGGCAATAGCCTTACATAAGGCCTGAAAGCTGAGGCTATAGAGATGGATTTTACTCCTTATGTGCATTTTATTTTTTCTTTTAAAGATTTTATTTATTTGACAGAGAGAGACACAGTGAGAGAGGGAACACAAACGGGGGAAGTGGGAGAAGGAGAAGCAGACTTCCTGCTGAGCAAGGAGCCCAACATTGGACTCAATCCCAGGACCCCGGGATCATGACCCAAGCCAAACGCAGATGCCTAACTACTGAGCCAACCAGGTGCCACTCCTCATGGCTATTTTTAAGATGAGAAGCCATCTCTGTAGACTCAGAGTTCAACATTATGTTGCATTGATGTGTGTGAAGTGTTCAGCACAGGCCTGATGGTAATAAGTGATCTGTTATAATTTAGCAGCTTTAATCACAATGGGTATAATGATGATTATGATGATGAATTTTACTCTTAGACAAATGCTTTCCTTTTTTGAGTCTTTTTTTTTTTTGTCATCTGCAAACACATGGATTGAACAAAATGAGAGCTAAATTTTGCACCTTTGCCATTCAGCAACTTAAAGACTTGCACTCTGGGTCAGGTGTCTGGAGGCAGAGTGAAGGTGTGGAGAGTGCAGGTGAGACAGAGCAGATTTGTTGTTTTTGAGGTGGTGTGACAGCTAAGGGAGTCCTGTATCTGGCACTTAGTTTCAATTCTTCCCCTCGATTTATCTCAGAACAAGACCTTTCTTCTTTCTTTTCTTTAGATTCTGGGGTTTTGATCATTTTGCTAACATCTCCAGGCTGCACTGACATATATACTGACTAAGAAACATTGTAGAAAAAAATAGTCAAGGAGTTCATTATGTTCCTGAACAGCCAGAACCACCAGGTAATTGATAATTGTCTGATCAATAGACTGTTGTCTCCCAGTGTGACTGCCATGTTTTTGGCAGGCCAGTGACTGCTGAATATCAGTTGCTTGAAAGATAGACAGATTTTCCACCTATTTAAAAAAGAAAAGTCAGTTCAGATATTCGAGAGTTCATTGCATTTGGTTGGTGATATCTGACAGTAATCCTTCAGTTGAAAAAAATATCATCTGGAAGGAGCAGCTTCTTGAAAGTCAACACTAGTAGCTTCCTTGATGTACATTGAAAGACTGACAACCCCTGAACTAATAGAATTTAGCTTCTAGGTGCCTCTGAGATGTGGCTTACAGAGGCAGAGCCTGGATTTCTTTGCAGAGTTTAGCATATTTGCCAGTGGGGCTTGAGACATGGGCATAGATAGGTTTATACCTCACTCGGTATAAGCCTACGCACAAGAGCCAGTGTGGGGTGATGAAGAAATAGGGGGTGGGTGAGGGGCCTATGACATTGTTTGGTGGGAAGACTTTTATCAAATGAGACATCATATTTTCTCTAACTTTCCTACACATCTCAGTGCCTTATTTTTGGCTTCCAAATATCTTTTCATCATATTCTTGGCAATGGCCATGTCAATACACTTTTAGAAAGAGACAATACAACCCTGAGACATGGGTAATAGCAGCACCTAACCTGAGGTCTACACCTAGAGGCTTCCATTGTAGCCCTCCTCCAGCATTCCCTTACTAACAGGGAGAAGAGTCAGTACACCCAGAATCATGGTGTGCCTGTGCAGGACCTCACAGCCTGCCATTTAGACCACACAGAAATCCCTGCCACAGAGCCCAGACCCAGTTCTAAGACCTACCTGGACCTTCTTCCTAGTCCATTCTCTTAAAGGCAGCTTGCGCTGCTGATGTGCACACCTCTAGGCAGAAGGGTGGTCAGGCATAGTTGTTGGGAAGAGGTTCAAGGTGTCATTTTATTGGGCAAGATAGAGCTGAGGGTGGAAGGGAGAGAAAAGGGCTAGACCAAAATTTGGGGGCCATGAGCCAACTGTTTCCTACCTTCATATTCTGGCACAGAACTCCAAGGAGTCAGAAAATTCCAAATTGAATTCTAAATTTAAAGTCTTACTCCAGATTCCAAAATGTTATTCATAGGCTTGGGGAAAGGAAGAATGCCTCCTGCTCCCAGGTATCCTCCTGCCCAGAGTGTCACTCCCTACCACAGCTAGCTGGACAACTTGCCAATGAGGATAGGTAGAAGAGCAGTTAATCACTGTTGGTTCATTCATTCATCAGACATCCGTTGAATTCCTACTCTGTACCAGGTTCTGTAATGGACACTGGGAGACACTGACCCAGAAAGACATATTCCCTATCTCATTAGACATGGTAGATAGAGTAAATACATACGATATATGAGTGAACAGAAAAAAATAATAACTACTCTACAATTGTGATAAAAATGTGAAACAGAGGGTAGGGAGAAAATGAGAGAAGAACTGATTGAGATGAGCTGTTCAAGTTGAGTCTCTCCGAGGAAGTGACATTTAAGCAGAGTCCTGAAGGGAGAGGAAGCCAGCCGTGCAAGAGTAGAGTGGAGGGGAGGGTTCCAGCCCAGGGGAAAACACATAGAAAGGTTGTGAGGCAGGAAAGAACTTGGAATCATGTGTAAAGTCGGATCATAAAGGACTTTGCAAACAGCCTATGATAAAGGGTTGGCATTTTATCCTAACTACAGGGGAAGCCATGGAGGTCTTAAGTGTAATGTGATTTACATTTTTTAAAGATCATTCTGACTCCTATGTGGAAAATGTCTGAAGAATGGAAACAGGAAGACTAACTAGGGAGTTGTTTTTAAGAATTCAGGCAAGAGATGATGGTGCTGAGTCTTATCCATTAGAAAGCCTAGATGCTCCCACACCAAGATATCTTGCATATCCTGAGGTAGAACTCATTAAATCTTACAGACTAGAATTCTTACCTCTGTTTGGGAAGAAGAACTGCATTCTTTCAATACTCCTCTGTTCACTCATCCAACACATGCTTATTAAAAACGGACTATGTTTTGGGGCGCCTGTGTGGCTCGGTGGGTTGGGGCCTCTACCTTCAGCTCAGGTCGTGGTCCCAGGGTCCTGGGATGGAGCCCTGCATTGGATTCTCTGCTCAGTGGGGAGCCTGCTTCCTCCTCTCTCTCTCTCTGCCTGCCTATCTGCCTACTTGTGATCTCTGTCAAATAAATAAATAAAAATCTTTAGCAAAAACCAAACCAAAACAAAACAAAAAAATGGGCTATGTTTTAAGTGCCACTTTAGGGCTGGGGATATGGAAGGAAAAGAGGCACGGTCCTGACTTTTAGAATACCTGGAGAGATCCATACTGTCTAGAGGCAGGACCAGGGGCGGGAGGAGGTTGGAAGGAGTTGGGGAAGGAACCAGGATGAGGTAGTTATTACTGAGGACAGTGGTCCGGAACAAAGGTTTATCTGATTTTCCAGTTGGCTATGACCTTGTGATAGACATGGCTTCATAGTAGCCAGTTATTACATTGCTGGACTGTGCGTGATTTTAAAATGTTAATTATTTACTTTGCTCTCCTGTAATGAATGGATGAAAAAGAGAGAGTAGATAACAACTGAAGCATTCTTTTGGGGGAAGTGCACTCCTTCCTCCGTAAGTATATTTTAAAATATATAAAGATGGAGAGAAAAGATCCAGAACTGGAAAGCTAGAGACCTGCAGATAGGGGTGGGATTTGGGGAAAGGTGAATGAAAGGAAAGGGAGTGGCCATGAACTGCTGGGGACAGGATTATTATGAGGACCCTAGCAGTTTTAGGGACACTAGGAAGATCACACATTCCATGGACTTCCATGACCAAAGAAGGAATGGCGATCTCTCACTGTCAAACTACCCTTAAGTGGAGACTGATTTGGAGGGAGACCAGAGAGAGAGAAGGATGCCACTTCACTTCCTCCTGAATGTTGCAGTTCATTCACCCTGAGTCAATTCTAGTGGGAAGATGAAATTTCTGCACCCACAAGCTAGAGCCAAGAAAGCAACATCCATTCCCATTCTCTGAATACTTAGTGCCAAATTTCTTGAAAGACAGGATGATTTCCCACAGTTTTAGTTTAGATTTTGACTAAAACTAAAGTGTGGGTCCATTAGATACCAGTTTCTCATGTACATTCATGGGGATGGATTCCATACCTCTTGGAGGAAGGGGCTATGTCATGGGGTAGGATGCTCAAGGGGAGACCCTTGAGACAAAGGTCTCAAGGGAAGACCTTCTTGGGACTCAAGAAGGTACATTTTTTTTGCTCTAAGGTGAGGAGGGATGGAGCCCAGGCACGACCAATCAACTGTAAGTCAAAATGAAACCAGGATTGTGGGCTAAGTGGGAAGGTGACTGGCTGACACATTTTTCAACACAGGTTTTATATTTTTAATGGGCAGGCCTCCAGTTATGGACATTACATATACTATTGGTCTAAGAAAGAATGAGATATGACTCACTCCACTCTATCTTCTTTTTCAGTATGCCAGTAAAAATGTATTAAATGCCAACTGGGTGCCCATTCTTCTGCTGAACCTCTTAAAGACACCATATAGTCATCAAGTTGGCAAACACAATTTCTGCTTACAATTTAAGTGGTTAGAATTTAAGCACTTAGTACTGTTTGAGAACAATAAAGATAGGAAGCAACTGATTACTTATCTGAATGCTAGAGAAGTCTATGCTGCTAAGAGTTGGGACGTTTAGTGTAGATCCAATGCCTCCTTGGGCCTTGGGCTTCTCAGCTATTGAGCTGGGTGGTAGATTATTCCAGATGGTGGGAAAACAGGAGCAAAAGACTAGGTATCAGGTTATGGTACCCCCCAGTCACTGGTGCATTGCTGAGTGAGTTACAATATGGAATAGTATGAGCTCATGTTTGTAAGAAACAAATATATATGGAAGGACTTTCTCCAAAGTGTTAGTTGTCTTAGGGTGTTTAGTTAATGGGTGATTTCTAGTTTGTTTTTCTTTTCTTTATCCTTACTTGTGTAATTTTCCTAAAGTGATTATATATGCCATGTAATATGTTTTATAAAATATGGACACTTCATCCACTGTTGTTGAGATGAAAGTCTGGACATTTTGAAGAGGTCATAAATGCCACATTCTCTGGAACCTACTTCACCAGTAAAAGCTTAATTTATAATGAATATAGCAGTATGAGGATAAAGAATTATTTTTTGATACGTGGGTTGGGGGGAGTGGTTTCTCCACTTGGTGAGATAAAGTCAGTTTTAAGAAATCAAGGCAGCAATATCATGGTTATACAAGTTTGGGTATAAAAATGCGGTAGTTGTTTTTGAAAGCCAACTCCAGGTCAGGTATGCCTAAGGCTGCTCGGCTGTCAGTCTAAACTTTTACTAAATCTTATCAATCTCTGTTCCTGAACTCTAATAGCAGAAAATGTTCAGAATCATGACTATGGGTGCCTGAAAATCCTGTGATGAAAAATATTTCTAAGTAACAGGTCAGATGCTGCAGGGAAGGGCCTTCAATTCTTCTAAATCTGGAGGTCCCTGACTAGTAGCTCACATATGTGAACTTAAGTTTTTGTTTGCTTTGGTTTCTGGCCATTTGGAGGGAGAGGTGAACCATGAGAGACTATGGACTCTGAAAAAAAAAGCTGAGGGTTTTGAAGGGGCAGGGGGTGGGAGGTTGAGGTAACCAGGTGGTGGGTATTAGGGAGGGCACCTATTGCATGGAGCACTGGGTGTGGTGCAAAAACAATGAATACTGTTACGCTGAAAAGAAATTAAAAAAAAAAAGAGCAAATGTTAAAAATCAAGAGTTTCTATATATATATTTGAATCCCTGTTTTCTCTTTTAAAACCTAGGTATTTCATACCACTGAGCTCACGTTCTTACAGGGCTATGCTCAGCTCCAGTATAGGCATGGGTAATCAGTTCTTACCGAATCCACACCTTCTTGTTGCCTAATGCTCAGGCCAAAGACAGTTGCCATTTACCTTTTTTTTTTTAGTACCAGAATCTTACTTATCTATGTTTCTATCAAAAGTAAAACATAACGAGAAGGGCCATATCAGAAGGGCCATACATATTAAGAAAATATTAAGAAAATTAATACATATTAAGAAAAAATGAGATAGCATGGAAGTGAAAAATAGTCAGATAGCAGATAGACCCCTATGTGGCATTGTTGGCTTCTGTTGACATTGGAGTTTTTGAATCTTGCCTTAAGCCTTAAGATCTTCCTCACTGTGGCTAGAGTGCTTACAAAGAAGACCTTAAAGAGAGAGTGGGGGAGTGAATGTTCCAGATTCAAAGCATACTTCTCCATTCAAAGACCACGTCTACTTCCACCATGCCCCATACACCTCCAAAACAACAAAATGGCAACAAAGCAAGAGCTGGGCAATTCCTGATTTGGAATGCTGAGAGATAAGGTTTGGGATTGCCTACTGATTCTGACCTGGCTTCTACTGTGCCTACATTTTCCAGCCATAAATTAGACTGTTTCCTGCCAATGTTCATTACAAACCAGTAAAATGCATAGTCCTTGTATTATCTAGACAGCGACTGAATGGAAGACCACAGGGCCTTCCTCAGTGCTCTTTATTGAAAATTTCTGAGGAGCTATGAATACCCTGTTATTAGGGTAAATATCAACGGAAGACAGACCGGTTAGATAGCTACTTGGAAGTATCAGCAGGAAATTAAATTTGCAAAACAGGAGTAAAGCTTTGGTAGAATTTCTGTATACAGGGACAAAAGCAAGGAAATTGAATATTGAGATTTTTGTATCATTCTTCTCTGGTGATGTAGAATCAAAGAGTACACCATTTGTCATTTATCAGAAGGCCAAACCTAAGATGACTTAGCAAGATGTTCCTCAACTTCCTCAAAAATCATCTGACAGGCCCAAATCTCAGGGATATAGAAGGCTAAGCAGATGAGATATCTCTCAGAAATTTTTTACTCAGTTTGTTGGGTTTTGTTTTCTTTCTGTGGTTTTTAGAAATGATGCTCTCAGTTTTTTATTGTGTGAAGTCACTATGGAATACTAGCACCATTTTCTAAGCAAATATGAATGTTCCCTCAAATCAGTGAACAATTTTGTTAATAAATTCTTTGGTGTTAATAATAGATGCATGTGCCAATGAATGGAATGGCCACCGCTACCCTCCACTGGGATATTTAAATGTTACAGTACATTTTGAGCTAACAAGAATTGGCACATATCAGAATTCTTTTTGGCGGTCTTTCTTTCTTTCTTTCTTCCTTTCTATGGTGATATTTCTTGATCACGTCATATAAATGTGCTGGCAGTGACAGACAATAAAGAAGTGAAGAGGTAGTGCAGGAAAAGGGGAGAATTTAAAAGACATTTTTAATTTATTTAAAAAGCATAGTAGTCACACAGTTATTCACTTACTTATTTTTCATAAGAAAAGGACTAGATTACCTACAAATTCAAGGTGAAGTGATGAGATATAAGGCCCTTCTGTGTGAGAGTCAAGAAATCCTCTGTTTTGCTACAAAATGCCCATGAAACCTTGTAAAGTGAAGGTGGAAGATTAGGTGTCTTTGAAATCATTTTGGGCTCTGCCATTCTCTGATGCAATAACTTTGTCCACATATGGATTTTCAGATCTGGCTTAAGCTTAAGATAGTAATCTAATTTACTGATTGTCAGCCTTCTGGGAGAGGTCTCAAACTGCCAAACTATGGATTACATAAGGCCTGTTGAGGAAATGTATGTAGTTTACAAGGTATTGTCCCATATGCTATTAGGGGAAAAATTTGGAGCTTGTTGGAAATAGTTAAACTAATAGTTAAAACCATATTTTGTAATTGCCTTTAAAAAAAAAAATCAGCCCTGGCAATCCTGTAGACCCAAACAATACTGTTAAGGCAGAAATAGAGCCACCTCTAGGGAGCATGAGACTTGTGTCCTTCTTATTACAAGCCCTCCTTATACTGAGTCACTAATTCTGAGACCCAGTCACCAGTATTCCTGATACTAAGGCCATGTGGGTTGTCTCACTGATTTATATTACCTGATGTGTGGGAAGTATGCTAAATCCCATTTGTGAGATTAGTACTTAACTCTTTTAATTAGCCAAACCTATGGCCACTCACCCCCAAGGAGGCAGAAGCAAATGTGTTGAAATAGCTAAGTCAGGCTGAAACTTTTTCACTTGGGAATGGAACACTGTCTCATAATTATGTCAGTTGGAATATGTCTTGTCAGAAACACATTTCACACAGCCCTTATGCCCTAGATATTGAGTGAGCTTTACAAAATTACCAATTTCTTCTCTTCCTCAACTTACTTCTCTAGGTAAAAAGGTAAAATAATGATTGAATACACTAGCTATCAGGAAACTGGGCTTTAACTCCAAGTGTGATAACCAGTCAATTCCAAGAAAACAAAAAGTCAAAGAAGTAATTTTGTGGCCGGAAATAAAAAGACCATTTCTTTAGCTAATTATTTTTACAAATAAATTATTTACATGTATTGTACTTGCCCCCTTGCCTCAATCCTTTGCATTTCTCCCATATATTAGAAGTGAAACTCGGTTAGATGCCTAGGCAGATAGACCCGAAAATGGATTTATTGACAGTCTTGTAACACTCCTCCTTCCCTCTTATTTTCTGGCCTCACATATAAGGGACAGAGCCCCTTCAGGAATCAAGTGGAGTACCGTGGAATGAAAAAAAATGCCCTCCAAAAATGAAAGTCAGCTAATCATATGTTATTCACCTGCTTAGTTTCAGAGGGTGGACTTGTGATTTGTGCTTGTTCAAGAAGAAAATTGCTTGATAGCAGTGGCCGTACTCTCAGGATTCATAAGAGGAAGATGATTATCTGTTAATTTTGGAGTAAAGAGGCCTTTTGCCACCAGGCAGAAAAGAAGCAGAAATCATGCATTTCACACACGCAAAAAAGTTCTTTGTTTTGATGGAATAATTACTATTTAGACCATATCAGGTTGGGCTTGTAAAATGATTAGTCTAGAGTTTATAGATATCATTATCAATGTGGAAAAACCAGACAAAGAATATGTAGATGTCATGATATTGATCAGGATTAGAATATATCTGTATCCATGTAGCACACATATATGTTCATGTGTGCACACATACTTTTTAGGAAGAAAACAGGCTTTGGAAAGTTAGTGTTTTTCTGAGACCTTTTTTTTTTTTTTTTAAGAGAAATTTTAGGTTCAGGCAAAATGGGAGGGAAGTACAGAGACTTCTCATAAACCCATGCTCCCACAAATTCACAGCCTCCCCCACTATCTATATCCTCCACCAGAGTGGTACATTTGTTAAAACTGATGAACCTGTGTTGACCCACACAATCACCCAGAGTCCATAGGTTATATTATGGTTCAACTTATAGTATTGTACAATATATTGATTTCGGCAAATGTATAATGACATGATTCCACCGTTATAGCATTATAGAGTATTTTTACTGCCCTAAAAATTCTCTGTGCTTGGCCTATTCATCACTCCCTTCCCCCATTTCCTGGCAAGTTATCTTTTTACAGTCTCCATAGTTTGGCTTTTCCAAAATGTCGTATAGTTGGAATCATGCAGTACGTACACTTTTCAGATTCAAAACTAAACGTACTCTTACTGTAGGATCCAGCAGTTGCATTTGTTGCTACCCAAAAGAGTTGAAAACTTATATCCACCCAAAACTTTCATATCGATGTTTATAGAAACTTTATTCGTAATTGCCAAAATGTTGACGCCACCAAGATGTCCTTTAGTAGACAAGTGGATAATAAACATCCAGACAATGGAATAACAGTACTAAAAACAATGAGCTTCTGTGGGTGCCTGGGTGGCTCAGTGGGTTAAGCCTCTGCCTTCAGCTCAGGTCATGATCTCAGGGTCCTGGGATAGAGCCCCACATCGTGCTCTCTGCTTGGTGGGGAGCCTGCTTCCCCCTCTTTCTCTCTGCCTGCTTCTCTGCCTGCTTGTGATCTCTCTCTCTGTCAAGTAAATAAATAAAATCTTTAAAAACAAAACAATGAGCTACCAAGTCATGAAAAGATATGGAGGAAACTTATGTGTATAATACTTGTTTTTGATTCTGATTCTTTTAAGTGATTTTAGTGACAGTGAATAAATCTTGATTGCTATCCTTAGTAAATAGAAGTTACTTTTAATTTGGGAAACTTTTTATTATTTATTAAAAGATTTTCTTTTCCTGACCATTATTAGGATCCATTTTATTGTATCTACTCTAAAGATCCCTTAGAACAATCGTTATCAATCAGAAGTTATTTTAACCCCTTAAAATTGAAATAGCTGAAATATTTAGTTGTCTTGAGTAGGGATGGAAGGAGATATTACTGGTGTTTATTGAGTGGAGGCCAAGGATGCTGATGAGTACCCTTGGATATAAGGACAGCTTCTCAAAACAATCATCTGGCCTAAAATGTCAATAATTCCTAGACTGAGAAACACTGCAGGGAACAGTTGAAGGGATGGGATCTTTAGCATGATGAAGAAAAGACAAAGGAGAACCCTGACCCTGCTTTCAAGTTTCTGGAGGGCTTTGTGTGTAGGAAAGGTAACAATTGCTTTGCTTAGTCTTTGCTGGGCAATTGGGCCAAGGGGTGGAAATGATAGAGGCAGATACAGAAAAAGCCTTCTAATGGATTATCTGTGAGCTGGAATATACCTCTTTGAGAACTGGTAAATTTCTCATCCACAGGTAACTAAAACAAAAATTTGCCTGTCACTAGAGAGAGATATCCAGTATCTAATTATTATGCAAAATTAGTTTATTGAAAATAATTTTACTCCAGATTATCTGCTAGGTATTCAGAGTCCAGTATTACAAAGGCAATTTAAATAAAAGAATCTAAGCTACCATTTCCAGATGCAAAACTTGAATAACAGTGGAATAACATGATCTTGATCTTTGTGGAGAAAGCTTGGCTCCATATACAGCATTATAAATATACATAGGTAGCATTTAAGAAAGATAAATAGACTTGTTTCAACAAACTTTTTACTTCTATAAATTTTTAGGAATAGATATAACATTTTCATGTCTTGCCTTATATAATTTCCTAGATTAGCAACCTCCAGATTTGATTGATTGTCTAATCAATCAGTAATTTTAAAAATCTTTACCCGTAATTTGCATATTTATGTAATTTAAAATTTATTTTATCATAAATGGAAATTTTAAAAGATGATAAAAAGAAAAATTTTATATATTTTCCTACATGGAACTGAACAAATGGCTCTAGGTTAATGCTTCTCACCTATGAGTAGTAAAGGACCGTAATTAAAAAAATTCCAATTCATTATAAAATTCAAATGAATAGTAAAATACATTTTTTTAAAACCTACAAACAAAATACAAGTCCTAATTTTTTAAGTTTGCTTTACCAGACACAAAGTTACTCTCCCAAGTTCCTGTAAGAGTTTCTAAATGCTTACTCGTGAGTTTCTGTTTGTCTCATCATGAATTGGTGACAGTTTGCAGACTGACCCTCAACTCCAGGCCACTCTTTGAGTGCACTTTAAAAAAAACAACCATGAGAAGTGTATATTGTTGCCCATAAGAAAACTGAGGCCAGAATTGTTGAGTAACATGAACCTACTGGTGAAAAATTCCATAATCTTAGATTGATATCTTGAATTTTCCATCCAGGGCTTATATGTGTTATCTTTAATAAATCAGAACCTTTCCCATCTAAAAATAGGATGTTTGAGCTGAAATTAGAAGTCTGAGCTTCCATGGCTAGCTTTTGCCCTAGTTATTTCATGACAGCAACCTGTTCACTTATTCCTTCTGTATCTAATTTTCTTATCTGCCAAATGGGCATAAAAGCATCTTCCATCCTTTCTTTACAGGATTCTTATACCTAGAGCTATCATCTAGAGGAAAGCACTTTGATAAGGTAGTTATGACACATGAATGAGTCCTAGAGATTCCATGTCCATGAATGCATTTATGTTCAAGAGATTTCCTAGCTATAAACCCTAAGTGCCTTTCGCTCTACGTCTAAGTTTTTCAAGCAAACATGCAGTGTTCATCCAAGCCACTAATTAGTTGAAAACTAATCCTCATTGGGTTGCCTAGATATTCCTTTTCATTACTAATGTACTTGATGTAGTTAAAATGCTAAATTGTATTCTGGAAGTCTGCAAGAATGAAAGTAACTCTGATGGCTAAGTTATACCAAAGGAACAGTTTTGATGTGGAAATAATTTCTATTCTTGTATGCTTCCTTATAGTCAAAACTTCTTTAAATACCTGTTAGAGGAGAAATCATGGGGCAAAGATGTCTCTTCTCCTTTCTTTGGGATATCATGTAGTTTTACTTAACACCCTTTCCCATGTCCCTTGTTTGTAACATAACATTGTTATTAAAGAATAAATAAGATAATTCATTTATGCACTTAAAAATGTGTGGCACAAAATAAGGGCTCAATAAATGATACCTATTATTATTATTAATAGCACTCATTTTAACAGAAGTGCCTGGCCATTTAGGATATTTTAGCACTTCGTACTAAGTGGTACAGTCACTTGGTAAAGATAGGCTGGATGGGAATTAGAAGGTTGTTAAGCTCCACCTTCCCATTGGCCCCCACCAAACAAAGGCCCTCAGAGTTTTTCCCTGTTGTTCTGTTTCCTGGTAGAGAGGACATCATCTTTCAGATGGGTACACAACAGTGGTCCATTATTAACTACTAAATACCTGTTGAGATTTTGCTTCACAGATCCTGGAGGCCAAGGACTATAATTAAGGACCTGAGTTAAAAAGCCCCCTGTTAAGTATGTGTTATATGGTGGTGGGGGGAGGGTAAGAAAAAAAAAATGAGACTCTTAAAGGACTTTGTGCCTCCTGTAGACCCAGGAGGCAAACAGGTTGTTTACTTGTTGGAAGAGCAACTGTAATTTCTAAGGTAAATGTCTAGATGGAGAACCAACTTTGGACAGCAATAGCAATATGGGGATATTACCCACTCCCTCCCAATAGACCTTACTTGCAATGAACTATGGACATTTAATAACACCATATACAAACTGTTGAGACTTAGAATTGCATTTGCCAAGATCTTTTCTTAATTTTATTTAATTCAACCAAATAATATTTTTTTTAGAAATAAAGGCAATGGTCTTCTATCCTATTGTTGGATGAGATCCTACTGTTTCTCACACAGGTCTATAGAACATCGGTCTGGACCAGATTTATTTCAGGAACACTTTGAAATCTAAGTGTCTGGTTGTGGGCTGTGTGTAATCCCTCCATTGGGGAAGCTCTGTGAGAGGGTCTTTTTGCCATTTATGGTAGTTATGAAAGAACACTTCCTGGCATTGGTAGGTGGTGGCTGGAAAAGGGATATTTAGAGCAGGGGTCAGCCAACTTTCTGTAAAGGGGCATATCGTAAATATTTCAGGCTTTGTGGTCCAGACAGCCTCTGCCACAACTTCTCAACCTTGCCACTATAATGCAAAAACGACTATAGACAATATGTAAAAGAATGAGAATGGCTGTGTTCCAAGAGAACTGTATTCACAAAAAGAGACAGTGGACTGGCTTTACGCCAAAGGTGATAGTTTGCTGACCCCTCATTTAGAGAAAGAAATGGTTGCTAGTTCAGAGGTCATCAACGGGCAGCCACTAGCCAAATTCAGCTGAAAGACTTTTCTTTTTTTCTTTTTTTGACAGTGTAGTATTTATCTGAATGATGTTCTTTTTATTAGTTAACAATATTTAAAAAATAGGTTTTTTTTTTTTTTTAAACATACAAATATGGAATCTGACATCTGAAAAACAAAGATCTGGTAACACTCATTTGTCTTCCTCCATGGGAACAGGAGAAGTGACCCTTTCGGAAAAGACATTCTGTTGCTTGTTTACCCCAGCACTCACCATTCTCTGGTGCCTTCTAGAAATTCAGGCTCACTTTCCTCATTTACAATACCTATCTTACCCTTTCTCTACTCAGCGAAGAACTGGATCCCGTGAACACTTTCTCTTCTTTTTTCTCTATTCCTTTTTTTTTTTTTAAAGATTTTTATTTATTTATTTGACAGAGATCATAAGTAGGCAGAGAGGCAGGCAGAAAGAAGGGGGGGGGAAGCAGACTCCCTGCTGAGCAGAGAGCCCAATGTGGGGCTTGATCCAAGGACCCTGAGACCATGACCTGAGCCGAAGGCAGAGGCTTAACTCACTGAGCCACCCAGGTGCCCCTCCATTCCTTTTTTAAAAACAAATTGTTTATTTATTTGAGAGAGAGACAGAGATAGAGCATGAGCAGGGGGAAGGAGGCGGAGGGAGAGGGAGAAGCAGACTCCCTGCTGAGCAGGGAGTCGGATGCAGGTCTGGATCCCAGGACTCTGGGGTCATGACCTGAGCCAAAGGCAGCCACTTAACTGACTGAACCACCCACACACCCTTATTCTCCATTCCTGAAAGCAATTTCATTTTGGCTCACGAAGGCTGAGGGCAAAGGGTACCTTTGCAAACTGATATATGGATGTACAACATGATCAGTGTCTCTGGGAAAGCTGCAGACCTGAGATGCAGAAGTAGTAAACTTCTGCTTATTTTCTATTTCCATCCTAAAATAATTCCCAAGGTTCAAGACTCTGCTCTCTCCTCTTTCTGTCATCCCCATGCAATGGACCAAAAAGAGTATATGCATCCCTATTCATGCCCTTCAGTATTTTACACATTTTGATCATATGAGTGTTCAGTCTCCTTGTCCATCTAAGGAATCCTGTTTATTGTACTCTATTATTTTTTATAAAAATAGCTCACTTACTGTGCATCAGTAATGTTCCTATCAGTGCGGGCGGTGGGATTGTTGATTACATGATTTAATTCATTTCATTCCGTTTTGTAGTACTTGCTATGTACTAGGCACTGTGCCAGGCTTCAAAATGTGGGTATCTGTCATGGAGAAGGAGAGAAGGCAAGCATGACTTCCAAATGGAGAATCTTATTTCACAGAGATCTTTGGATTGATAAATAAGCACATACATGAACCAAGAACAAGGGAGAACACAAAGAGCTATCAAAAAAACTTTTTTTTTTTTTTCAAATGAATAGTGTTTATTTTAGTCTAGGAAACAAAGCTTTGGGATAAATGGAAAATTCTATGGTTTGGTAAATAGAGTCAGTGGTGTTTTATTTAACATGTGCAAGACTAATCGATGAGACTTCAGTGTCTTTTCAGGTCCTACACCGGCTTATGCAGGATAGCCAGAAGCTGAGGAGATAAAAAATTGACTAAAAAAAAAAAACCTTAAAGGGATATGTAGGGGGAAGAAATGAACTTAATCACACAGGTCAATGGAAAGTGGATACTTGAAGTAAAAACAAACCATTATGAAAAGGTGTCCTTTGGGCTGTCGATAATGCAATGTAAAGAGTCCCTGAGGAATGTTCATTGAAAGACAGTAGCTCATTATGTTCCATTATGTTGTTATAAATAAAATATCACTAAAGTATTGGGGACCACAAAGAAATCTATAGAAAAACGAGTATTTGCTTTTAAGGTTTTCTTTTTCATTAAAATTATACTCACTTAAGTTTGGAATTCTGAAGTACTTGTCATCAATACACCTCAAGCAAAATGTGTGATACTGCTTTGTAACTAACACCTATAATAGTCACATACTCCATAAAGAACAGTTGATTAAGTTTGTGGACATCCTTCCTGATGCATGGTTGGGGCACATTGGAGAGCTGTTGAAGAAGTGGATATGAGCAGAATGGAATTAAAAATCATCAGGGAAGAGTAAGAACAAAGATAAAGAGACATTACCAGTTCTTTTGAATTAGTAATAATAGGGGTGCCTGGTGGCTCAGTTGGTTAAGCGTCTGACTCTTAATTTTGGCTCAGGTCCTGGGATCAAGCCCTTGATCAGGCTGCCTGTGCTCAGCAGGGAGTCTGCTTGAGATTCTCTCCCTGGGCTCCCCCTCAAATAAATAAATCTTTAAAAAAATAAAAATTAGTGATAATAACAATACATGATTCATAAGGTGGTTAAGCTAAAATAAAGTGTGGCTGAAATATGGGAAACCCTAATGCTTATAGATCAGAAAACACCCCTTGCTCTGGTCCATTGCATAGGAATAGGAGGAAGGGGAAAGAGTAGGAGAGAAATGGAACCATGGAACATTGCTATAGGATAGATATAAGAAACTGCTATTTTGCTGCTACATAATAAATATGAGTCTCCTTGTTCTGTGATAATCTATACACTTATAAAGACAGAAACTGACACATGAAAACAGATAACAGAAAAGAAAACAGAAAAACAGATACATGAATGATTCCTGAAAATGTTTCACAGATTTTTTTTTTTTGGATGGTATTACATAATTGTGTGTATGTGTTTGTACTTTCCCAAGTTCTTAAAGTAGAAAAGGAATGTATGTAGATTCTATTTTATTTTCATCTGCTGTCAACATAGCTTCTGTAAAATACCCTAGAAATCTTTTATTAGTATATATGTTTTTAGAAAGTAATTGACATCATTCATCTTTTTGACCCAACTGCAAATACCACTCCATTCCGGGAAGGAACCAAAAATACCTTTCCTGTTGCATTGACCCTTCCAAGAACTACCCTTCTGATAATTCCATGGAGGGTTTTTCTGAAACTTTCTGTTTTATTTGCATCCCTAACAATATGAGATTCTATTTAGTGGCTGAGTTTTATTCACCCTGGAGCCTGGACCAGGACCTCTAGCCTGACAACCCTGTTAAGCATTTTGTAAATGGAAATAATAAATGAAAAGGTCAGTTGATCTATTTAAGTAATAACATTTTTCAAATTTCAAGATGCCATAGTATTATGACAGAATCCATATATGTTTCAGGAGAGCAAGAATGAAAGCAAGGTTTTAACCTTTAATTTTAATAAATATTTTCCAATAAAAAATAGAAGCATTTTGATATTTTAACCAATGAACTGAAAACAACAACTAAAAAGAAAAAACCAGCCAGGCCATTTTCTAGTTTCACAGAATTGGATAAAAGCAATTTAAACATACATCAGTCAATGTACATTCAATCACTATCTATTATTTAGAACAGTGGGTTTGGGTTTTGCTTTAATGGTGTTTTATCTTGAGTTTCATGATGGTATTTTGGAAAGCAAGTTAAGCTTTAGGAGTTTAAAATTTGATTTCAATATATTTTGTGTTTGTGTGGTATTATTCATGTTGAATTCAGTCCTATTCTTTTTCCAGCTTCTAATTATACTCTCAGACTCTGTAAAGATGCATTTGTTCCTAAATGCAATCACGAAGCATATTAAAAATCAGCTCTACATAGTTAAGCTCTTAAAAATGGAAAGTCTATTACATTTGTGTTAGAAACAGAATGTTCATACTGGAATTCAATTGTAGTTGATAGACACATATTGATTGCTTAGGACATGCAAAGTGCTGCACTAGACACTGTAGGGAATACAGCAATAAATAAAATACCAACCTCCCCCAGGGAGCTAAGGATCCAGAACGCAATATTATGTAATGACTGATAGTTCAGACTTTGCAATTAGGGCTAATGTTCAAATCTTGTTTTGTTTTACTACCTACAAGCCCTGTGACTTCTGTAAGATAGAATACTCTTCTCCACTAATGGGAACAATAATGGTCACGGAAACACATTATTATACTACATATTTCAGATTATAAAAGCAATACATGTTCATTATTAAAAATTCAATTATGAAATCTATAAAATAAAATAAAATAAAATAAAATAAAAGAGGAGGCTCACTGGTTATCTTATCTCCAAACCTGAAATAACCACGATGAAGAATTTGGCGTATGTATTTCAAGAAATTTTTCCTAGATATATAGTTATATATTATTAAATTTTTAGTAAATTTCATTTTTTGTTATTCATACTATTGAGGAATATGCTCGTTTTTAAAATAAATTTTTAACTTCTGGATGATTTTAGATTTACCTAAGAGTTTCAAAAATAATGCAGAATCCCATTTACCCTTTGTCCAGTTCCTCTAATATTATCGTCATGTATAACCTTTTTTTTTTTTAAAGATTTTATTTATTTATTTGACAGACAGAGATCACAAGTAGTCAGAGAAGCAGGCAGAGAGAGAGAGGAGGAAGTAGGCTCCCTGCTGAGCAGAGAGCCCTATCCCAGGACCCTGGGATCATGACCTGAGCCGAAGGCAGAGGCTTTAACCCACTGAGCCACCCAGGCGCCCCCGTCATGTATAACCTTGTATATTTACCAAAACAAAGAATTTAACATTAATACATTCAAATTAAATAAATTCCAGACTTTATTTGGATTTCACCGTTCTTCCACTAATATCTTTCTTGTGATCCAGGAGCCAATCCAGGATTTTATATTGCATTTAGTGCTGGTCATTTTGTATCTATCAAAGTGTTTTGGACAGCTTTTCATATTGATACACAGTGTTCTGCCACATTGTTTGCAATAACAGCACAGTTTTAATCAATTTAGTCTACAGAGATTAATTTATTTAACTCCCCACCCCCATTAAGCACGGGGTGTTTTTCAAATGAATCTTAAAGGGAACTCACATGTGTCAGGGCTCTTCCCACATTATGACTTACCATGATCTGTATCTCCAGGATGCCACATTAAGGTTCTTTCTTCAGTCCTTCCATGGTTCCCTCTATAATGATTGCCAATTTATTATTTTTGATATATTTTTCCTCTGACAATGGATCTCTTCAAATTTTAGTTGTGTTCATCTTCATTGCAAAGAAGTTTTTAATTTTTGAATGGTCAAATTTGTAGATCTTTTTATTTGCAATTACCTTTATTGCTTTCAAGCTGAGAAAATTATTTGAGTAGCCCAGTTTTAATGACTAACGCAAGCATGTGGAATCCTGTTCCTTATTTGTGGTTTTCCCATTGTTGACTAAAAATGGCAGTGACCCTCTAGTGATGACTGAACTTGTTTTTGGATGAGGGTCAAAAAATGAGCCATCAGAAGATGACTTTACCTTCTATGAATATAGTACAGGATTATAAATCAAGATGCTATTTCTTAAAGCCTATTTTATTATGTAAATCCACAAATTTCCAAAAGCAATGATTTTGTTGTTGTTGTTGTTGTTTAATTGTTTTGTTTTGTTTTTCTGCCTGGCCTGGTAATTGGGTATGTGGCTGGTTGTTAGCTCCTATGTCTGCACAGGAAGGATTCCCTGTGTCTCTCAATTTGCTGCAATCTGTGCAGTCTTTCAGGGATCATTTTATGACAGGTGCTATCAATATGATGCATTAGATTAAAAGCAGAGAGAAAGAAAACTTTTCTGCATTAGCTGTGACAGGGTGCAATGTCCACTGTAAGGTCGAGGGCAGGCAAGGGGTTAAAATCAGCATCGTTTCCACGTTGGACACACATAACTGAGCAGGAGCCTGACATAGCCACCTCTCCATTCAGCTTGTTGTTATTCAGCTCCCATTCTAATGCAGTTTCTTCCCTGCTCAATATCAGTTTATAAAAGCATGTTACATGTCCACTGACCCCAGATAACTAAATAAATCCCAGTTTGTAGTCATAGAACTAAGTCCTAGTTTGTATCTGTACAAATGCCTGCCAGGGATGAATACAAGGAATTCAAAATAATTCAACCGTTAAATCCCCATATCTTAGTGGAATAAAAGTAGGAATGAACAGAACAGTCCAGCTCACATACCCTCTGCCCCTCCTTGCCCCCTGCTGCAGTGATACATTATTCATTTTCTATGCTGGATTCATGTTTTGTGTTTGTTTTTCTTTGGGGGGCGTTTATGCAGACTTGATTGTAGGGTTTTAGAGTCCTGGACCCCAGAGAATGCCAAATGCATGTGCCTTTGCCACATGTATCTGATAATTTTTGCGAGTCTGATCTCCCCTTTGGATAAGGTGGCAACATCCACCAAGTTATAAGTCCCTGAGATGGGCATTTCTGCAGCTCTTTTCCGTACGTTTCCTGCAGAAATCCTTTAAATCATGTTCACAATGAGGCTTAAAATTACTGCTTTCTCAAGGAAAGGGGATATAATCCAGGGGGTTTATAAACTGCATTTGATAGAAATCTTTGGAGAAAAAAATAAAAAAGCAGTTCATTTTAATGATTGGCAATCAAAAGAGATAAACCATCATTAAATTCTAAGAAGACCTGGTATATTAAGTATGAAACAAAAAAAGCCCACATAAACTACCTTATAGATGCAGAGCTGAATAATGTATTGTAGGTTCCTTCTTTTTCAGTCAATCATCCTGAACATATTAGCCCCAGGTTGCTGGAAATCAAAATAATGGCATGGTGATTGTTAAGGGACCATGTTATATAGGATCTTCTGATATTTAAATGAATACTTCACTTCTTGTTTCTGAAAGTAAATGTTGGTAGGTTGGTTTTGAATGTGTTTTGAATATTTTTAATAGAACTGGATGCTATCTAGGAGAAAATAAAAGTATCTCTGTGGTAGGTGCCACAGTTCCACTCCTTGGTTGTAAACCTTCCCAGTAGCATCAGTTCAGAACGTATTCCCATTGAAATAAATTTTATTTTAATGTTCTAACATGCTGATTGTGGAAAGACAGTGTAAGAATTCAACCTAAGGGCTCAGTCTGGCAGTGAGAGAAATGTATCCTGTGTTTTTATGTTCAAAAATTTAAAAAAGGTTATCTGTTTTGGGAGACGAAGTAGTAGTAATTGAATATAGGGTATCAGTGGAGACGAAATGTGAGGTCACACAGGTCCTAATGTCTTTTCAGAAGTAAATCATGACTCATTTCAAGTGATAGGGAACAGGTCCTAGGAGACAGGAGAGAAAATATGAATGAGGCCTAGGTTCATGTTAGCCTTTTTGATATCCTGAAAATTTACTAAGCAAAATAATCGTGTGAACGACAACAGAAAATTCTCTTTACTTAAGTGAACCAACTGCTTTGAGATCCTCACACCGTAGTCATTTCCAGAGATGTGAATTTGAATGTCAATTACAAATCATCCTCACCTTTTCACGGGATCAGACCGTGGAGGAATCATGTAAGTTATTTGAAAGTAATGAAAGTTAAGTCTTTAGATTTGGGTCTGGTGGTTATTGTGTATGAAGTGTCAGATAACAAATATTTCAAGCCTTGTGGGCTGTGCAGATCTCTGCCATGAGTACTCAACTTCACTGTTTTAGTGCAAAAACAGCCACCAACAATATGTAAACTATTGAGTGTGGCCGTGTTCCAATAACACATTATTTGTGGACACTGAAATTTAGATTTCGTATAATTTTCATGTGTCACAAAATATTCTTCTTCTTTCGATTTTTTTCAACCATTTAAAAATGTAAAACTGCTCTTAGTTTTTAAGATCATACAAAAACAGACTTTGACCAGCCAGCAGTAATTTGCTGAGTATTGTGTTAGATAATACAAGGTAATTACTAATTCAAGCTGTTTTCCACAACGGTGTAAAGGTTTTCCTATAGTTCCTTTTAAAAACAATTTCTAAAAAATAGTGTGTATTTTTTTTTTTTTAAGGAACAGGATGTTATTTGCCCCCCCCAAAATAATTGTCCACTGACAATTCTTTCTTTCCTTGCCATCAGCTGGATTTTTCAGGGAGTTAAGTGCTACTACTCTGTGCTATGTTCCCTTCTGAAATTTCAGTACTAGGAAGATATTTATTTGGTTTCATGTTAAAATGAAGGTGCCATGTTTTCCAATGAACTACCATTAGAAGTATGGTAGAAAGTACACATCCCGGGAATCTAGGGGCATAGATTTAGGCTGGCAACTAACAGATAAATTTTCTCTGAAATCCAGTGTTTCCTCTTAAAATGTGATGTCATTTCTGCATTCTATTTCACTACATATCTCTGTTTATTTTAATGTATACAAACTGACCAATTTACTTCCTCTGCCCACAACCTTGAATAATTATCCAGTACTCCTGGATTTCTTTTTGCATCAGCAAACCCCAGAGGTCTGGACACATTGCAGGCTGAGAAATGAAGCACTGAGTCAGATTGGTTGCCTGTCAGTCTGAATGCTATGGTCCTCTGAGCATGCTTCTAGTGGTGAAAGGAGAAGTACATTGAGAATCCAGCTTGTCTTGTATGGTGATCAGAATGGCCTGCATTCCCTTGACCTCTGAGATTTCTAACTGCAGATCCAACTCTATCTAGGTCAAGGTGGTAGGATGGCATGATCAACATCTTTGAAGACTGATGACATGGGTTTAAATTTTGAATGTTCCATGTGTAGTTGGGCTAATTCCTGAATTAAGTTTCCTTGTCTGAAAAATGAGGGAAGATCACTTATGGCTCTGTGGTTGTAAGCCAGAGACTCTGGCTAATATAATCCAAAAAGAATACTGTGGATGGCTACTGGAAGACATATTGAAACAAAGGAAATATTAAAATACTTGGCTAAAGGAAGACAGAAACCAAAGAAATGGGCAATCACCATTCCATGGCTGATGCTGTGAAAAAGGAGCCATCCATTCTCAATCTGCCTGGGAAAGAGCTGGGTTATGCCCACTGTATTAACAAGGTTATTCAGAGTTCCCTTTTCACTCTTGAAAGTGGCAAGGCAAATTACATCGTCACCTTAAAGGATGCAACAGTTTAATATCACTTCTGCTGATAGTTAGTTGGTCTGGCCCCTCCTTAAGCACTTCAAAATCTGGTTTTGTTCACTGTGTCCCAAACCAATCCTTGTATTTCAGTATCAATTCTAGACTGTTCCAGGGCCAACTAGTAGGTTCTGGTTGAACCCTCCCCTAGGAGTGAGGAGATTTCAAGTTTCATTCAAGTCATTACACTCCTATTAGGCTGAGAAGGAAATTAGACAGGAGAGTTCCATTGTATTTCAACATTTGCCACTATCCCGGACCTCCTTAGTCTATCACTCTCTAGAGTTAACTTTCCTAGGTTAAATTTCCACGCTGTAACCGGAGATGGCTTTCTGAAACATGATTCTCTCTAAAACTCCCTTTGACTGCCCATTTAGTTAGAGGGAAAATAAAATTTAGCTTGACATACAAAACCCTTCATGACCCATCTCCTGTCTTTCTATCTTTATCTTCCCTCATATCCCCACATGTCCCCTATCCCATCGATTCAGCTACTTGCAGTCCTGCTATGCCAGACCCTCATCCTCTGTGTACTGTTTCCTCTGCCCAAAATGTTTTGCTATACCAACATTGCGCTGATTTTTCCTTTGAGAATGAGAGCATAGGTTGGCTTCCTTCTCTAGCCCTCTCTCTTCCAGGTTAGGTATTCCTTCACCTTGCTCCCTTAATCCCATAAGTAAATTTCAATCCTACAATTTAGGTCCCTGAATTTTATTCAGTACTTTTCCTGCCTGACTCCCTCACTAGTTTACTGGCTTCTTGGAAACAAGAGACCATAATTTTTCCCTCTGCAGAAGTAGAATTGTCTATAGCAGCCAAGTGGTTGGATGGATAAATAAGTCAACATGAGAAAGGAGGGTTATCTCTGGAAGAAAAAAATGTAAACACACAGATAATGATGATCAGGATTTTAGTAAGACATAGAAAACTATATTGAAGACATTTTAGTTACCTAAATTTATAAGGGGAGAAATCAGTGTGAGTCTTTATGTCTCAGTGACAGCTGCCAGTTCCAGCATGGTGGGAAGAAAATAGGATTTACTTTAGCCAGCAAAGACTACCTTGTAGTCATCAATGAATATTTCTCATTTTCTGAGTACAGGTGTTATCACAATGGTCAGCTCCTCTGGTTTCTCTAGGAACTCTCTTAGTTCAATTAAATACAACTCAGAGTATCTAGGGAACTTATAGAATAGAAATTAGTGATCACTGACTGTAAATGGCTTATGTAATCTTAGAAGATTAAATATAGTTAAATGATGTTCTGAATTGTAAAAAGAGTAAGAAGGCAAATTTCCCAACCTGTGGGCTTTTGAGATAGATGCTAACTATCAAAAATACTGAAAGGATTATGAAGTGGATTATTTGTGAGTGTATAGTGGATCCATTAGGTTCCTCATGTCATCTCTCTTACGGGAGTCATTTAGACTGTGCAAATCTATTTGTAGTGTAGCTCTCCTTAGAAAGAACATCTAGTTTATTGTCTTATTTGCACACCTGTCTCCTCCACTGGGTAAATAATTTTATATACACTTGAATTCTTGGTTTCTAACACAGAACATGGCACATTGTGATCGCAGAGTAGTTGCTGAATGAATAGACTGATGAAGGTGTAAAGGGGAAAAAAATGAAAATGAGTCAGAAGTAGAATATAGCCATCAAAAAAGTTTTCTGATTCAAGAAAATATTCACAGAAGTGAAGTTTGTAGTCAGAGAGGCTTTAGACCTGTTTAATTCTTCCCCCAAAGGACCAGAACAGGAGGGTTGTATTGAATCCATCATATACCACATGTTAAGAGGAACACTGAAAAGTAGGAAATTTTTTAGAGAAGAATGTCTGGGAGGATGACATTCTTGGAAAACACAAGTGCAATTTAAAAAACTGGGGCAGTAATAAAAAATGATGTCTACAGAGTTCAACTTAATGGGCCTACAACAAGATTAAATGAGAACAAAAGGGAAGTCACTGGAACAGAAGGCACACAGTCCATATCAGGAAATCTGGGGGGTTGTAGACTGTCGAACAAATGAGTGTCAGCTGGAAAGTGACTCCAAAGACATTCACCAAAAGATTAGCAGTGGTGTCCCTGATGATGGGAGATGTTTCTTTGATGGTTTGTTTTTTCAAATTCTCCAATAACAATGTAGCATTAGATATATGATGGGGAAACTATGCATAGACTTATATTTCTTCATTAAAAACAAACTAGAAAGAACAGGGAATTCTTGTGTGAAGAAGACTTAGTTGATAGAGTTGTCTTCTAATATTTATTGGGTCATGATGTGGAAATAGATTAGAATTATTCTGTATGGTTTAGTTAGGACCACTTAAGGAAAAGCTAGAGGAAAATGCATTCTAGCTCGTAGTAAGTGTATATTATGGTTCTGTAGTGTTAAAAGATACTTTCTAATAAAAGGAAAACTCGTGAATCTTATACAATAAAAGTAAATGCGTTAAAAATTTCCTTATTTCATTAATGAGGAAACTGGTGTGAAGTTACAACCAGTTCAAAGGCGAATCCAAAGAACAAACAAATTTAGATTTGTAAAGTAGCCCCCTTAGAATCAGAATCTGATAAGGTGTAATTTTCCCCTGAACCACAAAATTTTCCCTAGAGTCTTCTATTTTAATTAAACGTAATGTCAATGAAAGATTATTCTTGACCAGCACTTATGGAATGTGTGCTTCCTGGTTCTGTGTACTATTTGCCACAAGAGATGATCTAGAAGTACCTGAATGATTACATGCCAGGGATATTATAGAAACCATTTATTCTTAGTATAGTTGCTTTGTCTAGGTGACTGTTAAGATAGGTAAGAACTCTAAACTCCTAAGATCTTACCTTACCACCTAGGGAGCCAGATCCTGAATCAGAATCACTACAGCTAGGTTCTTTTACAAAGTCAATTTCTCTGTAATACAAGCCACCTGCCCTTCCCCAGCTGATGCAATTTTTCCTGTGTTTCACACCATGCCTTGATTGCCTACCCAGGCTTTGGATTCTAGCTCTCTCATTTTTGGCCTTTTACCAACTTCTTAGTTTCCGGTCTTAGCATTTTTGACACAGAAAAAGGAAGTGTAGGAAATAACAGTATCTAGACTAGACTGTTATGGGTTAATGTCTCTTCCTCCTCCCCCCAACTTTTCAAAAGAAAAGTTGAGGGGAAAAAAAGAAATGTCCTAGTACTTCAGAATATGACCTTACTTAGAAATAATTTCACAAGGTCATAGAGGAGTAAGGTGGGCACCTAGTCCAATATGACTGTTGTTGTTATAAGAAGACAGCCATGTGAAGACAGTGACACAAGGAGAATACCATGTGAAAACGAAGGCAGAGATTGGAGTAACACAGCTACACACCAAGGATCACCAAAGATTTTGGGCAAAACACCAGAAACATGGAAGAAGGATTCCCCTACAGGAGTCCATGGCCCTACAAATAGGATGTTGGACTTCTAGCCTCCAGAATTATGAAACGATTTCTGGTTTTTTAAGCCATCCAGTTTGTGATGCTTTGCTACAGCTGCCTCAGAAAATGAATACAGGGACAGACAAACTCCCCTGCCATGCTGGCTCTGTACATCATTCTGAATGAGAAGAGCCCAGCATAGTATGTTGTACATCTACATCCCCTGGCTAGTTCCCCCTCACCATCTTTTCTTTAATCTTAGTACCTTTAATTCATAAATGAAGTGACTCTAGTGCCATATGATGCAGGAGCATGAATTAGACTCATGGCAGAGTTTAAATCCCATTTCCACTACTCTGGCTAGTTTTTCTCTCTGAGCTTTCGTCTTCACATCCATAGACTGGATGATAAAACCATCTTTCTGCTCAGAGTAAAGAAGAGAAACCATGGCTACAGATCATTTGTTACATGGTAAGCACCCAATACTTAGTGACTCATAATTTTGTTCTTCTTGCATGATTATTCTTATTATATTAGTTCTTCATGACTTTCATTGCTGCTGGGGTTTTTAATTGTGACATTTGCTCCAACAATTGAATTGATGATCATTGCATATAAATTACAAAGAAAAACCTGACTTCCTTTAAAATTCTCTTTATATCCTAGACATTTTGAGACTTGAAAAATTAGCACTTTCCACTTTTATTTTAAAATTGTTACTAATTTTAGAGGACTATTAATCCCCCATGTTTATGACTCACCAATTCATCATCAACACGATGCCTTTTAAAGCAATATGTGACTCAGGAGAAACATGAACCAAGTACCTTAGAGCACTGGGGGATGGGGAGATGATTGTGTTGGAGGTGGAGGAAGGATGTTTCGGTTTATTTTTCTTCTGGGAAGTGGAGGCTGAACAGTTTTGCTGAAAATAAAGATATTTGTGTGTGTGTTTAGAATTTGATTCATTAATTTTCAGTGTATTTTAAACTTAGTTTTGCAAACTTTCCTTGCTTTACAGTCACAGGATCCATCAGTAGGAATGCCAAACAATAGTGTCATGGGCTTAATTGCTTTTGATTTAGCTTTCCTCTCAACCCTCCATCAATAGCTAAACAGTTACTTCTATATATGTATCTGTCAGAAATGGTGCAAATAGTTCTGGAGATGAGCCTACTGAGAACTTTACCAGACTAACAGATGCATCCAGGGCAAAAGCCTTTGAGCCAGTGATGGGAGGACAACTTACAAAAAGGACAACTTAAAAAAGTAGAATGTGAAGAAAGACACTGACTACGGGAACGTAGAATAAAAGCAGTCTTATTTACTTCCATCCTAACTGAATGTATTCGCTTAAGTGTATAAAGATGATCCCAGGTCATCCAGAAAACAATGCATTATATTGTCTCTGTAAAAGATAATGCAGTGTGGGAGTTATTTTAATAATATGCCATTTTCCTTTTAAAACGTGAACACCAAAAACAGTTAATTTAAATTATCAGAAACATTTATGCAAAGGACATCCCTACTGTCCATGCCCCACTCTTTTTTTTTTTTTAAAGATTTTATTTATTTATTTCACAGAGAGAGATCACAAGTAGGCAGAGAGGCAGGCAGAGAGAGAGATAGAGGAGGAAGCAGGCTCTCCGCCGAGCAGAGAGCCCGATGCGGGACCCAATCCCAGGACCCTGAGATCATGACCCAAGCCAAAGGCAGAGGCCTAACCCACTGAGCCACCTAGGTGCCCCATGCCCCACTCTTATACGGGTAGTATGCATAGGGACTAAGGAGGATCCACAGGAACATTATTTGCTACCTCCTTTCCATCACCTTATTACCTCCTAAGGCAAACAGGGGCTGACTGTTGATCCATACCTTCAGATAGCAAATTCTAGAGCTGGAGCAAGCCTAAAGAATGGAGCTGGGTTGTAAGCTCTGAGGTAAATACTCCCTTTAAGCACTTAGAGAGTGTGGTTGAAGATAGAAGGCCACATGGAATGACTCACTACTGAACTACTATGTGCATAGAGAGCAGAGTGAAGAGAATCCATGCGTGGGGATGTACTTACATGTATGGGCCCCTTAGGTATTCTTTTATGCTTGTGTGTACACATGCAGTGCTGAGGACTGTGGAACATGACTTTTTCATTCAATAGGCACTCACTGAACAGCTAAACTCTGTGGCACAGGGGAGGTAAGAGCAATAAGGAAATTCTCCTGTGAGACTGATTTTCTGAAATACCAGATTGGCCATATTTCTGAGTGGCAAGGGAGAGAAATCTACCCGTGATGAGGATAGGAAGACAAGAAGCTGGCTCCTTTCTTAGCTCCAGAAATCTCCAAGAGAACCTTCCTCATGGTCAAGATCAATAGTTCCTCTTTCTTAAGCTCTATACCTACCAAACAGTGTGGCTGTGCTAATGGGAAGAGATCATATAGAATTCCCCATTGGCAAAAGATGAGCCTTCTTCTGTTTACTCCCCGTAGGCTGAAACTGCTGGTTGTAGGCAGAATTTTGAGATGGCATACAAAATTTCTATTCCCTGATATTTATACCCTGTGCAATGCTCTCCCTTTGTGTGTGGACAGAACTTATGAATAGGATGGGATAGTCCTTCCTTTGATTAGGTTATGCTATGTCGTATTAAACTCCATCATAGCAGGGAGAGAGAGAAAGGGAGACAAAGAGAGACTCTGTTGCTGGTTTTAAAGGAGCATGTATGGAGAGGGCCATAGAACAGAAAATAGTGGGAGGCCTCTAAGAGCTAAGAATGGGCCCTGATTGACAACTAGCAAAAAAAGTGAAAAAAAGTATAGAAAGTGTATACTCTTTAAAGTGTAGAACCTTGGGGCACCTGGGTGGCTCAGTGGGTTAAAGCCTCTGCCTTCGGCTCAGGTCATGATCCCAGGGTCCTGGGATCGAGCCCCGCATCGGGCTCTCTGCTCAGTGGGGAGCCTGCTTCCTCCTCTCTCTCTGCCTGCCTCTCTGCCTACTTGTGATCTGTCTGTCAAATAAATAAAAAATAAAATAAAATAAAGTGTAGAACCTTAACAACTGCCAAGGAATGGAATTCTGCAGAACACCAGTGAGCGTGGAAGAGGCCTCAGATAGGATTAGACCCCAGCTGATACCTTAATTTCAGCCTGGTGAAACCCTGAGCAGAGAGCCCATGTACACTGTGGTGAACTCCTAACCTACGGAAACTGAGATAATAAGTATGTGTTGCTTTAAGCCACAATGTTTGTGTTTATTTTTTATGTAGCACTAAAAAGTAATACAGTTCTGATCTGCAGGTATGGGATATCCAGTCTCTGAGTAAATTGATAGCAAGAAAAATGCTCTGTGTACAACCCTATTGCCAAATTATTGTTGTTCAAGTAATTCATAAAATGTTCCTCTCCTTCCCACTAACATAGCCATTCACGAAGCCGCAGCAGCCTTTACAGGTTGGACATTGCTGTGGTCTACATGACTTTATAGATAAGTCTACCTGAGATTTTGCTCACTTACCAGAGCAATTATTTTATGTAATAACTTGTGACTGACTAAATCCCTGCTCTTCCCCACTTTTGTTATATGTCCTAAGAAGTTATTTTCTTAAGGCAAATTACAATTCCATATTTTCCTCCTCAAAAAAAGATGCTGAAGCTTCTCCTTTCTCATGTGCTCTCACCTTTCTCTTAAATACATTTTTTAAAGGATTCTTTCAGTATATTGCTTATCTGGAGGGAATGTATGTATGAAGATGCTTTTGTATGTGTGTGGGGAAGGAAAGAGAAGATCATCTAGTAGAAGTGTCTGTTGATTTTCCATCTAAGTGGATCTTACTCACACAACTCGACATCACTGAGGACACTCTGAGTACCTGCTGACATTTCAGCAACCATGCCCCATGCCTCATCTCTCTCTTAATTGGGAAAATGTTTTCACTAATTTCTTAATATATTTGTTGTTTTCTTTTTGTTTTTGTTTTGTTTTATTTGTTTTTTGTTTGTTTGTTTTTTGTTTTTTGTGTTTTTTTTTTTTTTTGAGAGGAATACAGAGCATGGGGCAGGTCAAGATCTGCAGGGGAATAGAGGGAGAAAGAGAGATCTTGTAGCCCTGAGAGCATGACCTGAGCCAAAACCAAGAGTCTGATGCTTAACTGACTGAACCACCCTCTCTTGATGTATTTGAATTAATGTTTTCCACAGCATTCCAGATATGTCTGATAGGTTTGAATTTTATGATGGGAGGGAATTTTATGTATATAACTTTTTTTTTGCTAAATAGCAAGGGTGGTTGTTTTGTTGTTTTGTTTTGTTTTGTTTTGTTTTGTTTTGTGTGTGTGTGTGTGTGTGCTTTGTTTTCTTTTATTTTGTTTTGCCAGGCGGGGGAAGGTGGGAGGAGTTGCTTTATGACTTATGGACCTATATTTATAGCTCTGTGAGGTATATAAATTCACACCTTAAAAGAACACCTTTCCAATCTTTCAGGCCACTCAGTCAGTTTACATTCAGACATAAGCCAAATGCTCTTAAGATAAAGGTGTCCATCAAGCCGTAAGTTACGTGATTTCTTAATTGCCCTTTCTGTAGATTGAGAGAGGTCTATGTGGGGCAATTTTTCAAGAATGCTGAGAACTGTCTTCCTAATATTCCCCAGTTCTCCCTCTTTACTGGTGCCCAATATTCCATAATTATATAATGATTCCTCTGACCCCTATAAAAATGGAAGCAAACCTGGGAAAGATGTAACACAATATAAACCCAGTTTGAGAAACTATAAATCGGGTCACTCTACTTTACAACTATAAAGGGCACAGTTCTCACATTATTCTATGTGAATAGTGCCCCCTGGTGCTGTGTGTCATCTATGCTGCAATGAACTTAACGGATGTAGTCTCAAGATTCTGCTTTTTTCCCCCGTTAAAGTAGCTTGCACAACACTCTAGTTAAAAAAAAAAAAATAAAAATCATGTGATTCAGCTGACTTCTATCAGTCTTTATGTTTTTATGGGAATGATCTTATCAGTTCATCTCTTGAGAACATGTTTAATCAGATGTAGTGTAAAGATGTAAATGACGTGGATATCTTGGAATGGACTCCGGGAAAAGGTTTAGGAAGAAGATAAAAGTTTCATTACCCATTTGTTGGGAACTCTCTCTCCTACCGCTTCATTCAACATCTCTCCACCATTATCCACCCACTCACCCATCCATCCACGCACCCAGCCATCCATTCATCCCTTCCTGTATATATCCGTTGATTCAGCAAAGGGTTTGAGTGTCTGTCATTTGCCAAGCATTAATAAGTGATTCAGTAGCCATTGTGAATTTCTTTACATAATACCTAAGTGGTACACAGAAAGGGGAACTATTAAAACTTGACCATTGTCTGTCATTTAGAGACTGGAGACTGACATGCAGCTGAATACAACCCAAAGGGGTCCCAGACCCGGTGCTAATGTACATAGTGGACGGGTTATAGTCTCAAGGTATGCAGTGTGGTAGCCCTACAGACTGTAGGAGCTTTGTCTTACCATATAAATTTCTGTTTGTTTCTTTCCCCTTCATAAGCTATTTTCCATTAAAACTTAAAGTTTATTCTCTGCTCCAAGAGGGTCATTTTCTAACAAGGTTAGATAATTTTTCTCTCTCTTCTTTTTCTCTTATTTATTTATTTAGAGATAAGAGGAGTGAATGTCTCTATTCTGAGTCAGAGTCACTTCGATAACTTCTTTCTAAGAAGAATTCAAATGTAATGAATCTCATAAGCCAGACAGGGATTCTCCTGTCACATCCTCCAATTCAGTTTAGTCTTCTACTTAATGGAAAACTGAATAGGTCCAAAGATTGCAATCCCTGCTTTATTTGGAGTAATGCCAATATAAAGATCAATTACATCTTGATTATTATATCCCTTATACACTTGATTATACTTAGGCCAGTATCAGTCCCGTTATTTGAAGCAATCAGAATGCTTTCACCATCTCAGAAAGAGAATAACTTGGTTCTGCACAATCAAAAATATGTCATTGTTACTCTTCCCTTATGAAAGATAGAGCCATATTCTTTTGACCAGATAACTGAAATGAGAAAAGCTGACATTGTATTATTAACCTATCCCCTAGGCATTTGCTATAGAATTAAGTATGACACATTGAAAGACGTGGTTAGAGAACTGCTTTAGTTCTCTGCCAGCTCAAGAACATAAACAATATGAACTGGGGCTAGGAACTCCCTAAAGAATTGATGGAAGAGAAATTCATTAAATAAGGTAAAATAGTGGGGGAGGGGAAATGGCAATGCATTCATCTAAAATGCTCTCAAAAAGTTGTATCTTGGTGTCTCCAAGAAAGCAGCCCTAAGTCAAGGGTTTGGATGCAAGGGATTTATTCTGAAAGTGCTTTCAGGAGGAAACCCTAAAGGAGTGGGGAAAGTAAAACAAGAAGGGGGAAGAGGCCAAGCAAAGGTATAATTTGACCCAAACAGCTGGCCCTAAAAGAAACCTCCGAAGCATAAACTCCACCAGACCATCCTTAGAGAGTTGTAGGTACCAAGCATATAGAAGGTAGGTGATGAACACAGCAAGCTTGAGAAGGGATCTGTGGTGACTTGGATAGGGTACTACCAGTGTCCCCTGCACTCAAATACTGAATTCGAGACTGGAGAGTTTTGTTAGACGTTGGTTTCTGTGCAATTGTCCTGTTTTGTCACAGCTCATTTTTTTCTGGGGCCCTTTAGAATAGTAGTACAGAAGAAAACATGTCTGTGGAGTCAGAGACACTTAGGTTTGAATCCTAACCCCGTTATTTACTAGCAAAGAGGAAATGCCTAGCCTAAAGTAAGTTTGTGTGTCCTCAAAGACACACACAGGCAAATGAGCAGTGCCCCTCCTCAGGCACAGCTGCTTCCTCTAAAGGTTGACATTTGGAACTTTTCCACCAGAAGTCATTTAAACCTTAGTTTTTGACTTCTCTCCTCCAGGGATATTTTAATTTTCAAACTTATTTCTCATTGCAAAACGATGGGATTTAACCCAATTTAAAAGGATTCCTGGCATCAGAGAAATGGTTACGGCATGCTTATTTGTGGAAACAGAATGTCCTTCGTCTTCCCAGAATCCTCTCTGCAGATGCATCTGCCCACTCAGCCTGCCCACAATGCTGGCCCCGTTTTCACACCCCTTCGGAAGAAAATTCGCCTAAACTCAAAGACAAACTACAAGAAGACATTGCATTTATGTTCATTGTTTTTCTAATCAGGCTCCTGACTTACAATTATCAATATTGTTATTTTTATTTTTCTCTTCCCGTGAAGCTGAATTCTGTTTTCCCACTGCATTCCCTGATCCAAGGATATTTGGCAGTTAGAGGCCAGCAACTTGCCATTTGGGTCAGAATCCAGTACATCCTTGGACCTCTCTGCTGAAGCCCTCCATATGTAACCTGGTGGTTTTGGAGGGAAGGTAAATATCCCTTTGGGAACCAGGAAGCCAAGGTGGAAAGGTATGGCCCTTCTTGGTCTTGGATGGGGTGAGACTCTGACTCCTGATTCAGTCATTAGGTCAGCAGGTCACGAGATTCTGCCAGCTGCAAACTGTTAGGCATAACAATCTTTTACTCATAAGATATTATAGTTGGAAGGGGTTTTAGCTACTATCTTTCCCAATCTACTCATTTCAGAGAGGAATGGCCTGAAGCCTGTAGAATGTCTTTCTCATGAACACTCTCCCATGCCACCAGTGGTTGCCAAGCTTTGTTCATTTATTTGCACTATGACCTTTGTTTGGAACAGGACCTTGATATACTGGCAGGAGCTGACACGTATTAAGTTGGGGCCAGGGAGCTTGGAACTCTGTCTGCATTGTTTTCTCTTTTTTGAAGCTCTGTGCCCACCTCTCCCCCAAACAAAACCATTCGGTGGCTTGTAGAGACCTTATCCAGAGCTCTACATGTCTTCTTAATGTTGTTTGGAACATTCCAGCTTGGAATGTTCCTTCAGAAAGGGAAGCCTAGGTCACACAGGTGAGTGCTAGAGTTGGGTTCAGAGCCTGGTGGGAGGATAAACGAAGCAGGAGAAAGACCCAACTAGTGCCTGATTTGAGCCCAAGTCTTCCAAACCTAGAAGTTGGAATCCAGGGAGTAGTTTACAAGGCCAAGTGGAGGTGGCTGACCTGAAATCAGGATAATGGAACAAAGGTAAGGAGCTGGTTTGGAACTGAATGGAAGGAAAGGTAGGGGAATTATATTAGTTTTCAATGCTATTTTTTTTTTTGTCAAAATTACTATATTACTGTTTTTCAAATTGTTGTAATCTTCATGTCTTAAAATGATATGTTTATCCTTTCAAAGTTTCTGTAGGTCCGAAGTCTAAGCAGGTTGAGCCGGGCTCTTTGCTCAGGGCCTCACAAGGCTTAAATCCAGGCATTGGCCTGGCTGAGCTATTTTCTTGAGCTCAGGGTCCTCTTTGTAGGCATGTGGTTGTTGGAAGAATTCAGTTCCTAATGGTTGTAGAATTGATATTTCTTCTTTCTTGCTGGCCATCGCCATGGGCAACTCTCAGCTACTACAAGTCACTCGCTGCCTCCTGCCACATGGCCCTCTCAACAATATGGCAGTTTTCTTCTTCCTTGAGGTCACCAGAAGAGCAGGAGTTTGATATTTTACCTTCTTTGAAAAGACTGCGGTGATTAGGTCAGTCAGTCTCACCTAGAAAATCTCTTTTTGATTAAATCAGAATGTACTGATTAACATGGGCTAGCAAACTCATCATATTCGCAGATCTCTCCCACTCTCAAGGGGATGGGATTATATAGGGTGTGCCCATCTTAGAATTCTGCCTACAACAGGAATGAAACAAGGGAAAGTAAGTGCAGATTTTTACTCAAATCCAGGCTGTACAACATAGAACCTATAAGGCCTTGATTAGGGAACTCTGCCTAGATCTTCTTTATTTTGTACCAGTAGGATAGGACTAGTAATCACACTTATGTCTAAGGATTGTAGTGCCTATTCAGTGGAATTATGCCCAAAAGCCCTTAGATCAGTGCCTGGCCTAGAGCCAGTGCTTAATGAAGCCCAGCTTTTTAAGCAGGTGGCCCATGGCTCACCTTCTGAGAGCCACCGGCACTCCGGTGGATGTGTTGGCTAAAGGGTCCAGGATCAGGGCAGAAATAGGAGGTCACAAAGCAGTTCAGAACCTAGTTGAGAGGATATGACTGCCAGGACTGTCATTCCTAATTCCCCACAAATCCTGGACAGGATTCACTGAGTCCTTGTCAGATGGCGCCCTGAGTGGATGCCTTATGGAGGCTAGATGCAGACCAAAAGATTAAGTCTCAGCCTCAAGCCCAAAAGGGAACATCAAAGTTAGCTGGAGTTTCCTGATGGCAGGTTTGGGCTACAACCTGAAGGTAGATAGGATTTGGATTGTCAGAGAGGCAGGAAGAAGGTTTTCTTGATAACCGATGAGAAGTACCAGCACTTGGCCTCTCATGCACTGATGGTGGCTTATTTTCCTCCTCTTTTGCTGAGATACAGCATGAGATTGTGTTAAGATCTTACTTCCTTTTAAAATTAATTAAAACCTAAATGTCTAATTTGAATATCCTATGTCTTCCTATGGTCTCTACTGTGTGTGCACCATAGTTAAAGTGTCAGTGGAGACCAAGCATATCAACGACTGTTACCTCCTTTCCTGAAACTGAAGGTATATGCCTTACACTGATTCAATGGCTATGGGTTAATTCAGCAGGGAGGATGAAGGATGATAATAATGGGGCATGATCCCTGAAGCCACTTAATGGTGGGCATGTGCACACTGCAAATGTAGAGTAAAAGACAATTCAAATTGTTCCTGAAGTCCAGTGAGTCATGTACATTTCCATTTATTGCACAAAATGCAACTGCACAATTTTGCAGATATCTTGCTAACTCACTTCCTGCCCCACAAATGTTCCTGGATGTGAGAATTTCCAGGTGCTTTCTTTCTTTGGTTGTTTGTGCTATTAAAGTTAGTTAAAAAGTTAACTGTAAGTGCTATACCTTTTTTGAGAATGCTGCAGCTGTTTGAGCCAGTTATAAAAGATATGTAAGGCAGTCTCAAGGGATATATGGAGGATTTTCATCAGCTAGGTAATTTATAGTTCTGTTTGGTTCCTGCTAGATGTCACGTATTCCCAAAAAAGTGACAATAGCGTCAGCTTCAGCCTTATTATTAGTGCACAACTGAAAACATTTTGGAGACAAAGAGCCATCAAAAGACTTTCAGTGGGATTTCATAGGCATGGTGCGTGAACCATTTGCTGTGGAAGAGTTAGCATCAAAGAACCAGTGGTCCCTAATGGACTTTGTCTCCCCTGAGTGATGAGTAGAGTCAATCAGACAACTATTAGCAATAGTTACTGGTTAGAGGAGCCGGGGTGGGTTGGGGGACTTCCTGGAGGAGGCAGCGCTTGAGCTGATTTTTTAAAGGATGGGTAGAAACCAAGCAAAATGGAAGATGATCCTGGGGAAATTCATTCCACATGGGAAGACCAGTGTGAACACAGGTGACCAGGTGAGAAATAGACTCTTAGGGGGAACTTCCAGTAGTTCACTGTTGTTGGAGGCTGAACTGTGAGGAAGTGAGAAAGGACTGTGGGAAGTGAAGCCAAAGAAGAGAGGGACAGGATAGATCATCACTGGTCTGGTGGGCAACATTAGGAGTTTGGGTCTTTGCTGCAGGCAATAGGAAATGACTGAAGGGTTTTAGTCAGGGTAGTGCTAAAAGTGGAACTGCCTTTAAGATGGGTCCTGAGTAGAGTTCAGCTTGCATGTCCTGTGGGGGGCAGGGATTGGGAGGAGAAGGTTGGAAGCAGGAGGCTGGTTAGGAGGCAGCTGAAGGAATTCATACTGGAGAGGGAATTCCTCAGGAGATCTAAAGTGGAAGAGATGGACAAAAGTTAACACAGCTTTTCCACTTGTTTCCCTGTTTTGGATAAGACTAGAACATATCTGTTACAAGGGATGCACAAAATAGACTGCTCAGTGTGCATCCTAGCTCCATTACTATCTGTGTGACCTGAGCAAACTCCTCACCCTCTTAGTGCTTTAGTTTCCTCCTCTGTAAACAGAGATAAGAATGTCAGATCGCCCCTGTTAAAACACATAAACACACTTAGAATAATTTTGGAAGAGTGGCACATGTTACATGTCCAATATATGTTCGTGATTGTTGTCATGAAAGAGATTAGCCTGGGAATGTGTAGTTCTCAGTCAGACTCCTTGAGTTGGAGTCCTGGATCATATACTTGTTAGATTAACCATTCCATGCCTCAGCCTCTCCCCCTGCAAACATGAATAATAGTAATATTATCTCCTTGGGTTGCTGCAAGGATTAAACTTGAAAATAAGTATAAAGCACTTAGCAAGTTCCTTACATGTCATAAATGCCAATGACTTTTTTTTTTTTTTTTAACCATTATCAGCAGCAGCATCTAGGCAACTCTTTCATTTCTGTCTTTTACTTTTCTTTCCAGGTGGTAAATTGAGAATTGATATTTATTAGTTACATATAAAATGAGATGTTCCCTACATAATTTGATTTTTTTGGTATTTATTTAAAATTTTTCATAATATAAAAGTACTTAGCCTGCTAAATTAACTGTAATGCTTCAAGAAAAAGATGTATAACAAATTTGCTAATCTTATAATTTTGTATTTGTGTAGCACCTTTGACCCATAAGAGACGAAGGTGAAAGTAAAAGTGCTAATGTTTTCTTAATTCTGGCTGCAGTTTTATTGAAAAATACCACTTGGCTCTGGTATTTGCAAAATCTATTTTGTAGGAAATGTCATTGCTGCTCTCCAGTAGGGTTGCTCACTGCCAGGAACTGAGGGACAGACTGGAATTTGGCACTTGGGCTGGGTCTTCAAATATTAATGGAAAGTGCTTAATTTATTTCTACTCATATCCATTATTCAGACGATATTAAGCACCTACTATGTTGCCAGCTCTGGGCCTCGTGTGAAGATGAAAATGAATATGCTGTCTAGGTTGGGAAACCCAACTGGCAGTGACAGGGAGCTGAGTGGGCATTATGGCCTGTGAGTGATGGCAGAGAGGCTAAGTACTATGATTGCTCAGAGGTGGGGAGACGAGCAGTTTCCTGCACCCTAGAAAGGGCTGGACCTGAAATCAGTCCTGGCAATGAAGGCTTTTGCAACTTTAGAAAAGATCTCACTTTTGTTTTCAGTAAAACAGGAGTGGCACTGAATGATACCCAGCTTTTACACGTGCTGGTTAAGTGTGAGTTGGGAATTTTCTAGAAGCTTACTGAACACGTGAGACTTCAGGATGTGAAGATTCGTTTGTGTGTATGTGTGAGGATTCATATCTGTACCCTACAAAACACAAATCTCCCCTGCTCTGTATTTTAACTCTGGGTCTACTCTGATCCGACCATGATTGCTAGGTCACTGTGGAATAGAGTTCTTCGAACTGAGCTATGGGGGTTACGCTGAGAAACTCGAGGTTACATTTATGGTAGATTTTGGTTGAGGAAACCATTCATCTGTTCACGCAGAGTTCCCACCGTGAGAACCCATTTCCCCTAAGAGACTGATATGTTTCTTCCCTGCTGCCAGCAGCAAGCGTGTATCAGACATGCTTCCCCTTGACTCTGCGTGCCAGGAAAATCCAGCTAGTCTGGTGACTGCTACATGCACATTTTAATGCTCCTGTTTACTTTCATTTCTCCCATTTTTATTTTTGCCTTTTAAAATTTTTCCATGTTACTGCGTATATGCATCTAATCCACTTTGAATTATCTGTGGATCAAACTAAACAGCAGTGTGGTAAACAGAAGGTTCAGGTCCAACAGGAGAGTCTGTGCTGGGGACCCTGGTCACTACTCCATGATAAAAGTAACCCCTCGTATGGGTATAGTGCTCTTCAGTTTAGAAGGTACTTCTCAAATGTTTATTATTACCTGTGAAGTGGGTGGGGAAGGTCTTGATTTTCCTTATTTTTCAGGTGTAAAAACTGAGGCCTGGTGAGGTCAAGTGATTTGCTGCATGTTGTTCCATCTGGCAAGGGTGTGAGGTCTGGATTTAGAAACAAGCTTAAGCGGGGACATTTGCCAGCCAAGGTTCAGCAAGAGAGGTTCACAGTCCCCTCTTCCCTCATTATCCCTCAGAGAGGTATGCTGAAGCCAAGGCAGTACTGACACCATGCAGAAGAAGTACCCTGGGGTGAGAAACGGTCCTACTGACGCTCTTGCTTATGGGATAGGTAGAGGACAGTCTTCTCTAGGGAATCACCATATCAGGCTCAGGAAAAAAGGCAGACAAGTCTGTTCTGTTTAAGAAGGTGCTAGGAGATGCCAGCTGCTTGGCACCTGAAGGTCCTGGGCCCCCCAGGTATTTGATGTCAAGTTTAGCATAGTGCCGCCAATGTGGGGAAGTAGAGCCCAGACCCCTGGGAAGATGTGGTCCTTTCTCCTGGGAAAATGAGTGTCACCAGGCCCATCTAGCTCTTTGAAGGGCAACACCACAGGACCCGCTAGGTCAGTTATTGGATAGTCCCGTTGTTTCCACATATGGATAATGGGGTTATAGAGCCTTACTGGAAGCTGGGCCTTCTGACCTCAGATCTGCAGTTCTTTCTCTTATCACATGAGTTTCGTTATAAGGCTGGGGAATGTAGCTATCAAAAGCAATATCCCTTGTGCCATTTCTCAAGACAGAAATAATGGCTTCCTCTGTTTTGCTTATTGCACTTAATCCCTTATTAGATTTCTTGACCCACCTGTACTTCTTCCCCCCTCCATTCCTCTAAAGACTCACTCTGTTGTGAGTCTTTATAGGGCAATGTCTGTGTTCTATTACATTTACTAGCCTGTAGAGTTTACTATAGTTTATGGCACACAATAGATGCTTAAGAAAAAAAAAATTACTTAGCATATGAATTCAATGCAATAGCATATGAATTCAACTTTTTAAAATAAATTTCTTGATATGCTTCCATTTTTTTTGCACATGTCCAGTTACTCATTGATCTTTTTTACAAAACACCAAACCGGATACATCTTGTTGATGATTAAGACCTATTGAAATGCCCTTCCAATGATCTCAGGAAGCCATTCTCTTCTCTATATTCCCTCTTGCTTCACACCTCATCATCTGTCCTTTGAGATATTATACTATTATCTAAAGTCTCCTTATTGATTTGTCTCTCCCCTGTTCCAACTGGTCCCATCTTTCACCTTGTATCCTACCATTGTGACCTACCTGTCAGACCCTAAAGACATCTGGAGAGTTCTTCCCATTCATTCCTCAAGATTCAACAATCAAAGCACCTTGCTGTATACCATACTTATGGGTGGTTTTCTAGGTCACCTCCCAGGAGGAGTTCTGGGCTTTAGTTTTTGCTTCCAGATGCCTGCTGTAAAATTGTTCATATACTCTGCGATTTATTGATGATCACCAGTTATAATGGCATTTGAATCATTAAAAAATAAGGTAACTTTCAGGTAAGAAACCTGAGAAGGCATAACTTCTAGGGTTCAGGGCAAGAGCATAAGGTTATTATGGCATTAGAGTTATAAAATAAAACAGTTGTCTGGAGCAGGCCACCTGGTTCCTCACTACATAGCAGAGGATTCTGTATATATGTTCTTTATCAAATTTACTAAGCGAAATGAATCTTCTCATGGTTAGTTGTATTGTTGTTAGCAAAAAGCCACTGTGTTGTCTTTCTCAGGACATTATCCCTCTTCATGGTGGCTACTCAGAATAATTGCAAGGAATCTGTGAGCAAGCATGGGCATTAATGTGGAAAGCCACCATTTTGCTTTGGCTATCCAGTCATTTGCTGAGAGTAAACTCATAAGCACTTGTCATATTCATTCCTTCTTTTTTATGCCTGCTGAACTGTATGTGTATCCTCACTGCGCATCTAGTTGGGCCAGCCTAGGGCAAAAATGTAATGTATAATCACAGTTTCAAAGATGGAAAGATATTAGAGATCTCTCTTCTGTGATACACTTTACCTTGTCTACTAATATTAGTTGTAGTGATTTGAAGCCTTTTGTCCAAAACAATTGTGAATAATTGTGAATAATTGTGAAGACAAGATGTCATTGTCTGCCATGGTCATAGGTGAGTGCAAAGCACACCTGCTGTTTCTTACACAGCTTCTTTCCAGTACAGGGAGCACTTCTTCAAACAGATGGTACTCCTACCACTTTCTTAACACATTCATGGGTCAAGGCTCTCTATGTTATAACATGAGTTTGTAGCATTATATATTGACAAAATATGTATCATTGTCAAACTCCCTGAATCTTAAGATGGGGACATAATGAATAAAATCCAAGTAAGGATTAAAAGTAGATTTGAAGTCAGTTGATATCTATAGTTTGCTCAACCTGGTAGAGGATAAAGTACTGAATTCCTAAGACAAATAACAGAACTGCAACCAATGTTAAATTTAATAGTGTTAGGATAGTTCAGCTTCTCCTCTACTAACTGTATATCCATATCTTTCAGAAATATAGCATCTATTACAGTCTAGAATGATTTTACCAAAGTGGCTTTGTTGACTTTTGCCATAATGGTGACTTTTGCTCTGGATTTAATTCTCACCTGTTAGATAATGTTGAAATTGAATATAAATAAAGGGTCTTGGAAAAAATCTGACCATAACCTCTTAGTGTTCATAATAGTGGAGGAAAATAAAATAGGGCACAGAACCATATATACAAGAGAGTTCACAAAAGCGAGTTTAAAAATAAAAGTTCAAAGAGAAAAAATGGTAATAAATCTGTGGCTGAGGCTCTGTAGGTTTAGAATATAAACGTTTGGACTACATTTCTGCAAAGACTTTGAGGGAATATGGGGTGGGCATTCTCTGATGAGCTTTTAGGGCATGTACAGAAGATGGAAGAAGGAACTCTTGGTTCTTTTCCACCAAGACTCAGAGTACTTTTTAAAGTTATCTTTAATTCTGGATACCATTTCAGAGTGACCTGATTTCTTATATACACACTTTCTGTTTTGGTGTATATAAATGGTTATAAATATTTATCGTCTTTTTCCCTTTATATTTTTTCCTCTAAAAACCGCAGCTGTGCACCTATGCCAGTGTTTCTTAATCTTGTTTCTTAAATTACTGTCTCCCTAAGAAATTTTTTAAAACTTTTTTTCTAATCTTTTACATAAAATGTTAATACCACATTTACGCTGTGTGTCTGCTTATGCACTGTGGTGTTTTGGAAGGCCATGTACCATTGTAGTATCTAAGATTGTTTTGTTCCCACCTTCCAGGAACTAATTTTTGCCCCTCTGAGAATGCATGGTTTATGCTACAACTGTTTTCCAATATAGACAGCACAGAGATTTGGGCCAATTTTTTTTTTTTTTTTTTTTTTTTTACATTTTTCTCTTTCCCTTAACATTTTGCTTTGTAACTCCCTTGTCTACATAAGAGACATGTGCTCCTTTTTCAGTCAGTTGCAGATGCATCCTTTTCTTTGCCGGATCCTGTGGTTCTCTTAACAGAAACCATGATGCTATCTTGCATAACTATGAAATTCCCCCTTTGCTTCTTTGTCAGAAACATAAATGTAAAATGGAGAGGAAAAAAAAAATACTACCTGGCTTCTTCTTTTCTTTCAGTTTTCTTTTCAAGACTTAAGTCTTAGAGATATAGCCCAGGTTTCTTTATTTTTCTGATGATGACAGTTACTTAGCTGTGTTTCTGCAGATGCTGGTGAGCTTATTCTTCGCAGAGGTATCCTCCAGGAAGACAAGGACTCTTATATCAGTTTTACATGATTTCTTTCATTTTCCTCAAGAAAGATTTTTTGAGGCTACTATACAGCTTTGTATTTATTTTATGAAAGCTGTGGTTGTATATCGTCAGGATAAATTAGGTTATGCTGCATTAACAAAACACCCTCCAAAAAATCAGCACCATCATGTCCAATATTGCTGGTTATATCCCAGAGGGAAAGAAAGCTCTAGAGGGTCTCACTTTTAGCACAGAAGTGGTACTTATAACTTCCATTCACAACTCATTAGCTAGAACTAGTCATATGGCTCCATTCAACCATAAAGAAGGAAGAAATGCAACCCTAGTGTGCTCTGAAACAAGAGGGACTCAGATCTTGTTGAGCAGATCTAATGAGTTCCCTAGGCTAGTACTAGGATTTTTTTTTCCTCTCTCTCTTTCTCTCTCTTCCTCTTCCCCTCCTTTTTAAAAAATTTTCCCTTCCATAAATAGATAGGTGATCACTCTCAATATTTATACATTATTTATATTTATTCCAAAATACAAGACCTCCTTTTCTTTCTCTTCTGAATCATATTCTTTTTTCATCAACTTCTGGCCCCTTATTTTCATAGTCTTTATTTCTGCCTTGTTTGTTTTTATGAGTTTAAACTTGATTTTCCAGCTAGATTTGGGTATTTCTAGCCTGTGTCTGCATTCACTCTGTATGGTAAGCTAGTTTATGAGGAGAGGTGCCTCAAGACCTTTGGTTTTTCCTTCCACAGGGAGATTTGTAGCATACATTCTTAGAGAAACTAAAAGCCTTCAACTATATAAAATGAATCTCATGGTACCTATCGTTTCTAGGTGAACTGCCTTCTTTTCCTGTTTCCACTTGGAAACTGTTCATTTTCTGGCCCATTCTTATGAGTTTCATGAGATTTCCCCCTCCCTAGAATTCTACCCACTGCTTCCCCATCGGCAAGAGAATGCTCAGTTCTACTTTGATAGAAATTTCTCTTCCTGGCTTCTCATGTGAAAAAGGAGATAAGATGATAAATTAATTGCTAATGGGACAGAACAAAAGGAAGATTTGACAGTTGCCTCCTTTATACCTTTGGATGGGTCAGAAAAGCATAATAGTACTTCTGACTCAGAAGCTAAAGCTGAGACTCAGAAAGAAGTACTGAGGCCTTAGATAACTTTTTGACACCTCGATGATATTGTTGCCTCTGCATTTCTTTAGAAATTGATTATTTCAATTGCCAGGGGCTGACTTTGGAAACTTTTCTCTTGAGCTGCATTAGGGTGAGAAAGCATTTATCCTTCTCTAATGCTTAAAAGAAACTTTCGTTACGTATTTTATAAATTTGAAACGTGTTTTCCATTATTCACCGCATGAGCTCAGATTTGTAAAGAAACATAGAAACTGAAGACCTAATTTACTCTTTGTTCTGCTTTGTGGAAAACAAAATAGAAAAGGATAATAACCAAGGTCTGGTGGCTTCAGCAGAAATCAATTGGGGCTTCGGATTCTGTATGAATGGCAAAAGCCTTGGTATCGCTGAAATGCACCTCAATTTCATCTTAATAGTTATGTGCAAGAACATCCCCAAGTCCAGATAAAAGGAACCAGATCTGATGTGTTTGCTGAAATGCACCTCAATTTCATCTTAATAGTTATGTGCAAGAACATCCCCAAGTCCAGATAAAAGGAACCAGATCTGATGTGTTTTTTGTTTGTTTGTTGTTTGTTTTTTCTAAGGTCTAACGGTGCTTTCTTCCATATCACCTCTCTTTCCACTTATCTGTGTCTTCTCTTCCCTCCTCTTTCTCATTCTGTGCCTTTCCCTTTAGGTGTTTGCATGACCTTCTCATAAGAGACAGCCAGTGGAGTTCATTAAACACAGCGTGATGCCCAAAGGCAAAGTGCAGAGCCATTAAGTGTAACTTGCCTGGGGCAGGAGGGGGCCTGCCTTTCTTCCGCCTGACAGAGCCTCATTCAATCCACATTCAGCTGACTGGTTAATATGGAGTCCCTTTGGACCACTTCATAGCATAAATATCTGGACAACATTGGAATATTTTCTTAGAGCAGGAGCAGAGAGAATGGACGATACCAGAAAGATGCTGGACACCTGTTTGAAAGATGTCATTTAGGTAAAAGAAGCAAGAACGCAATGAACAAAAGACAGACTTGGTTTCCAGTATGATTTCGTCTTGGTTGTGCACTTGTGGCAAAGGCAGGATGGCTCTCTCCCATGACCTGCCTGCTTGCCTCACCCTACAAGGCTTTGCCCCTTCCTGTTAAAGCCACCCCTCTGGGGGCGCCTGGGTGGCTCAGTGGGTTAAGCCTCTGCCTTCAGCTCAGGTCATGATCTCAGGGTCCTGGGATCGAGCCCCACATTGGGCTCTCTGCTCAGCAGGGGGCCTGCTTCCCCACTCTCTCTCTGCCTCCCTCTGCCTACTTGTGATCTCTGTCAAATACATAAATAAAATCTTAAAAAAAAGAAAAAGCCACCCCTCTGGCTCTAGCAGCTCCTTAACTATGTCCATGATTAACTCCAGCTGACAAGAGTAGGTCATTTGTCACACACGGCTGAGCAAGTCACGGGCACTGAGTGAACATCAGCTTTTCTTTCTCAGGGATGTGTGAACTTTTTTAGTGTGAAGTAAAAGCTGAAAAATATTCATCTTTTTTTTTTAGGATTTTATTTATTTATCTGACAGATAGAGATCACAAGTAGGCAGAGAGAGAAAGAGAGAGAGGAGGAAGCAGGCTCCCTGCTGAGCAGAGAGCCAGCTGTGAGGCTCGATCCCAGGACCCTGAGATCATGACCTGAGCCAAAGGCAGAGGCTTTAACCCACTGAGCCACCCAGGCGCCCCGAAAAATATTCATCTTTAATGAAGAGTTTGTTTATAGTCTCAGAAAACAGAACTAACCATTTTTAGTTCCGATCAAGCATGTTAAGTTCCTTCTGCAGTCTTTGGAAATTACTTGCCAAGGACAGAATTTGGTCTCAAGTGAGCAAGAAATACAGACAAATTAGGTGCCAGATTCCACTTGTCTAAAAATGGTAAATTAATAGTCCTTACCTAATGGTATTCTTTTTACTTGAGTTAAGACATAACTGAAATTTTCTCTTCCATGTAAAAACAGAAGAGATTCTTATGTCTTTGCTTCATCCCTCTCATGGGGGTGTGTTAAGTTTTGTTTTCAGTAGAAAACTCCTAAGTTCCAGTTGCAGTTGCTCTCTTTCTGTCACTCCAGCCCCTCTCCAGAAACCAATCCTCCCTTTAGTCTGAAATTAAAAAGGAAAACCACTTGGTGCTGCTCAGAATGGTAAAGGGAGATGGATGGGAACATTTGTTTCTGACCTTCAACAAAAGAATACTGTTAGTTAGGCACTATAAATTTGTTTTCTGAGAATGCGAGAGCATAAATGTGCTCCATCAGGATAGAGAAAGCATTCGCACCCGAAACGTGAAACACACAAAATAAATCGATCAAATTAATTTCTAGCTGTCAACCCTGCAGGCTCATTTCCCATCAGCCCTATCAGTAGGGAAAGGAGCAGTTAGTTAACTTGCAATGATTGGGAAAGGTGGGGACCACCGATGGATTTGCTCACCAGTGATGGCATGTTCTTCTTTTTTTTTTTTTTCCAAGTTCCCACCATGAATTTGCTTTGTCTGTAATCACAGTCATCCACTGCTGCCAGGTGAGAGTGGGTAAGATGCCCCAAGGCCCACCTGCTCGCTAGCCTGCCACCCTAGTCCTTGAAATTGTCAGCAGGATTTACTTCTTTGAGTTAAAAAATGACAGGACCACCCAGGCCTGTCCATTCTCCAACTGCTCAATCACCAGGCAAAGAAAAGACTCCTAGGGGATGAGTAATGTCAAGTTAAGTTATGTTGAGAAAATTTCTAAAGCTGAGGGTACATTGAGGAAGTCTGCCAGAAAAGGGTGCTCACGTTAAGCCTTGGGCTATATAGCCCCAAATCATTCATAACACTTAAAGTTTTATGCATTGCATTAACAGAGTCACTTTGTGGCAATATTTTGTTGACTCTTTGTTGCCTAAAAGTGGTTCTGGATTGCTGCTCTATTAATCCAGGTAACTGAACTCTTTTATGATCAGTGTGCATTGCAAAATTTGGCCATCTGTATGCATCACACTAACCAGGTATTTGCCAGAATTCGCTTCCTAAAATAGGTCATTTCTAGCTATCACGTGTAAAATACCTGTAGGTGACAGATAGTCAGTGAGTGAATTGGTTTAAAGCAAGACATTAGAGAATGGTTGAGGCAGTGGGGCTAAAAGTGCTATACTTCACTTAAAGCTATTCATATTAAAAGCATTGATTCTGACTTGTGGTTTGATAGTTTAAGGACACTAGTGGATTATTGTAATGACTCTTGAGGAATGTCTTGTATATTTAATTTAACAATGAAATATTATTTAGTTAAATGCAGAGTGAGCTGGTGATCTCTTGGTAGGTGTGGAATGTCATGATGGAATAATTGGATCAATCTGGTCTTCTGGTTTTAGAACATCATTTGCCCAATCTGTCAAATTCTCCCCCTCTTCCTACACCCACGGAAGCACAGATTTTGGCTATGACACAAGGAAGTCTCCAAATGTCCAAAAACATTCCATGTCCTTCTTGTCTTTCTGGATAGAGGATAGTATTCCTGCCATAATACACACACACACACACACCCCTTGAATATTGGGCATATATATATATTTAGAGATTTTATTTTTAAGTAATCTCTATACCCAGTGTGGGGCTTGAACTCACAACCCTGAGATCAAAAGTTGCGTGCTCTACCGACTGAACCACTCAGGTGCCTCAAATATTGGACATATTGAAATATATGGGAACTATTCTTAATTGAATTTCTGCCTAAACCTAGGACTCAGTTGGTTCTACTTCCTGGTTGTAATTACTCCTCAGTTTTTAGATGGTATGAAGTGCCAAGCCTTTTGTTCTTGTTTTGGTGATAATAATAACAGTAGTCATTATCTGGAGTGGAATGTCTTAATCAATCGTTAAAATGTAGTGGGGTTTTTCTATTAGATTCTTAAACATCCTTGCCTTGACTATCAAAGTGAATAAATGCCATTTAATTAAGTTTGGTTTCCAAAGCCAAATCTGTAAGCATCTTTTTGTTGGTTAAAAACCCCACAACTGGAATGCCTGGGTAGCTCAGTCACTTAAGCATCCAACTCTTCGTTTTGGCTCAGCTTATGATTTCAGGGTCCTGGGATCAAGCCCCTCGTTGGGCTCCACACTCAGTGGGGAAGTATGCTTGAGGATTTTCTCCGTCTCTGCCTCTGTACCCCCTCCCCTGCCACTCGTGTGCACACACATACTCTCTCTTTCAAATAAATAAATAAATCTTAAAAAGAAACCCACAGAATTTATGCAACCTAATATTTGTCTGTTTGACCCTAGTTCTCAAGAAACTACACCTGAATTTGGTACCCAATATAGATGATAGACTTATCTGTGAACTTGCTCATCTAGGTTTTTGTTTATTTCTGGCCCTGGGTAATTGAGAGAGTAAGATAATTTACTTACTGGTATACATAGGAATTTTTTTTTTCCTCTTGAACCCATAAGCATTATTTGTTGTCACATAGAAAGAAGGGAACTCATAATTATTAGGCTCTACTGAGGCAGTGGGGAATATGAAAGAAATACCTGAAAGTTGAGTCGAGGAGGGATTACAAAAATAGCAGTGTGTTTGTGTGCACATTACAACATTTACAAAATTGGGGAGCACCCAAGATGGAAAAGAATGTGTGGCTGAGAAGGCTCAGGAAAGGAAAATGGAGAAGGGAAACAAATTAGCATTGACAAGTCCTAGAAACACTTTTTGAACACTGCCATGCATCATGCTTTGTGCCGATAAAACAGTGAAACACAGAAATCTATTGCTAAATCCAGACTAAAAAAGTAGCAAGATCATTAGATTAGTAGTTGGGGTATCTGCTTATAAGTTCTGGCTTGGTCACTAACTAATAGAACATCTTGGAGAAAATCACACTCTCTCTAGGACTTTGTTTCTTCATGTTACCAAGAGAGGTAGGGATTAGATGCTCTCTAAATCCCCTTCTAGCTTTAACATCATGAGTCATTTAAAAAGTGCTTCCCTATTGCACAAGTATTGGGAACAACATTGTTACTCCCCAGCATGTGGCCTGACCACAGCTCTGAGCTATAGATAATAATAGGTTGGAACTGATCTCTTGACCTGGTCTGTTCTGACCTCCTTTGGATTCTGTGTCCCAGAAATTTTTATACTTATTCAAAGGGTGACATGTCTGTTTGGTAATGTTTCCTTTAAATTACAGGAAACAACTACATGCTGGTATATTTCCTGCCCTGCTGAAATAGCACAGTAGTCCCATAGCCCAGTAGTCTCAGAATAGCTCTCATGGATTTATTGAAATAACTGAGTCTCAAAAGGCCTGGCTGCTCATCAGACCAGTCACATAAAGGGCAGGTGACACCCGTGAGACCACCCTATAGAATAATACATACTGGGCCACTCCAGGATAATGGCCATGTCTTTCACTGACCACATTCTCTGTAGGGTGGAGTCTCATTATTGATCTGCTATTGCTTAGAAGCCCTTTCTCTTTCACCCCACAGAGGGGGACTGTCTCCTGTGTTTCCCTGATTCCCTCATTCCTCCTTCACCAGCAATGCTAATGAAATAGAAATTCCAACTGTCACTTTCCAAAATGAGGTGTAAGACCAAGAAGTATGTTTTTCTGAGCAGCTGGCTGGAAGCTAGTTAGCAAACTCTTAGTACCTCACCCACTCTAGAGGTATAAAGGGATGCATTTGTAGGTATTAGGGGGAAGATACTTTTGGAGAGGGCTTTTGGTATGCTATGTCAGCCCCTATCTTGGCAAAAGGAAACGGATTTGGACAAAAGCACTGTAGAGCGTGAGAAGTCCTGCACATGCCACTGGAGAACACATGTGAATGAGATCTCATCAAGTTGGGAGACTCTAAAGAGGAAGAATGAGGCTGCAGCTGCTTCCACAGTGAAGCAATAAAAAGTCAGTTGTGCTGGAATTGGTCTATACTCCCAGAGTTTGTCCATGCAAAGAACTGGTATTTCCTGTGGGTTCAAGATTTGGCATGGAGCGATCCAAGCTCCTATTCAAGATGGCACCTTGGAGAGGGGATAAACCTCAGTGGGAAAACAGGAGGTATTCTAGATTCCTAGGGACTGAGGCCAGGGTACAGGGCCAGCGTAGAGAAGAGGCATTAACCCTCAGCGAGGGAAGCCATGGTGACATGGCCATTACGAACACTGGCCAAGCCCAGACAGAATCTGTGTTGGGGCCACATCACTGTGCAGTGAGAGAAGGCATTCCAGTTTGCCCTTTCTCTTCTTCCATCACCCGCCCCACCCTGGAGCCCTTGAAAACTCCTGTGAGTGAGTCGGGGGAGCAGGAGTTGAAGCTGCCGTGTGAAGAAACCGAAGAGAACCAAACCGAATGCCTCCTGATACTTATTACAGTACCACCAGGGAAAGGAGAGGAACTTTAAAGCAAGATTTAAGCTTTAACTCTCACACACAATTGTCATGCCCCTACTCTGCAAAGAGAACCACATTCCTAATTCTTTGCATCTGTGACGATTAGTTTACTGGGCGAAAGGCCATTGAGGTTACGAACGGAAAACAGGTTGCTTATTGGCGGACTCTAAAATAAGGAGATTATCCTGGAGATTCCAGGTGCACCCAGTGTAATCACAAATCGTTACCAATAAGGGGGGGGGTTCGGTAGGAGAGGCAGAGTTGAGTGGACGGTGGTGGTTTGGAAGATGGGAAGGAAGCACGAACGAGTGGATGCACGCTAGAGGATGGAGAGGGCAAGGAAGTGGTTTCTCCCTGGGAGCTTCCAGAAAAGAGCACAGCCCAGCTGAGTTTTTGATTTGAGCCCAGTGAGACCCACTTCAGACTTCTGACCTTCAGAAACGTAAAATAATAAATTGTGCTGTTTTAAGCCGCTAATTTTGTGGTAATTTGTTACAGGAGCTGTGGGAGAGTTACATACTGAATAACTGAATTGAGACTGTATTGCTCCAGAATGGCTAGAAAAGTCATGGAGAGGGAAGAAGTAGCCCTAGGGAATAAATTAAATGAAGAAAGGGAAACCAAAAAGATAAAGTTGCTTTAAAAATATATGCTCCGCAATGTGATGGCTTGCCATAACAATTACATTATGAATTTGTGTTATCTGTTGGTCTTTCTGGAAGTTCCCTGCAAGGCAGACTTGGAACCTGGGTCCCGTGTTTCTGTCAAGGGAGTCCTGCAGTTTCTGGTTCTGAATGGAGGTTGTGTCTAAGTCCAAATCCGCAGATTTGTTTTGTGAGGATTCCTTCGGTTGCAAAAGCAGTTCCATCAGATGATTGGTTGTTAATGTGAGCCTTCGCTGTTGTGCAAGCATCATTGAAAACAGAGGGCTGAAAAGGCAGGTCTCAGCAGCTGTATTCTGTTGTGGCGAGAGGTTTGAGCTGTAAAACTGTGTAGTGAGGGTTAAAGCTGGAGTTCCAAGTTGGGGCCAGCTTGAAGGGCTTTGGATACTATGAGATACTGGTTGTATTTTTATCTCAGTAATCAGAATGAGAGTTTATGAAGATTAGAACTAGGGCAGTGACAAAGGGGTATGAAGGAAGCAGACTGTAGACAGTTTGCATTTAAAGGTGACAGCGTTTTGGGGCTCCTGGGTGGCTCAGCTGGTTAAGCATCTGCCGTCAGCTCCGGTCATGATCCCGGGGTCCTGGGATCGAGCCCTTCATGAGCTCCCTGCTCCGTGGGGAGTTTGCTTCCCCTTTTTCCTCTACTCCTCCCCCTGCTCATGCCTGCATATGCGTGTGCTCTCTCTCTCAAATAAAATCTTAAAAAAAAAAAAAGTGACAGCGTCTATATTTAAAATGAGTAAGACGCTCAGTTTTCTGTCCTGTGTAATTAAGAGACAAGGCATGTCCTTACTGAACCTGAGCAGGAGAAAATGGAAGGGGAGCATGGTTTTTGGTGGAATCATACCTTTGATGTGAGCGTGGGCCACCTTTTTGGAGCCATCCGACCAACTTAGAAAATTACATCAGGAGTGTAAGAAGGAATTCAAGAGATTGCTGTGATGATTTGGATATTTTCAACTCAAAGGTGAAAATACTGAAGGTCACAGGCGTGAATGAGATCCACTAAGAGTATTGAGAATCATCTAGATACCATACCTGTGCAGTAGCAAGAAGAGCTTTTTAACGAAAAAAAAAAAAAAAAAAACCATTTATAGCAATCTTGAACATCTCAAGCAGGCTGAATGGAGAGCAGAATTGAGTGAAATTGGTGAGCAGAAATGAATGCTGAGGTGTAAACGTGACAAAGGCTGAGTAAATATTAGGTTGGTCCTGGTGAGTGGAGAGAAGCAACTTTTAACAGAATCAAAGATGTATAAATTGAGCTGTAAATTGAGAGGAGAAGCTCAATGTGAATGATTGGAGTGTGGGAAAGGGAAGCAGAAGGAGGAAAATGTTAGTGATTTGGTGATAATGGCAGGCCTGCACGAAGAGAAAGTTATAAGGTAGAAGATGGAGCGAGGAAGATAGGCTATGTCAATTCCTCTTCCTGAAATTAAACTTCAATGACCGTATTTATGCCCCAGCGGGGCTTTTTATATTGCAGTTGTGAGCATGTGAAGGGGGCCAGGCTCCAAGGTGAATTCCTCTCCCCTGTCGTGAGGAGTAAGGGGTACAGCAGGGACCCACAGGGGAAGCTTGAGTGCAGGAGGATTTGGGATCTGTTGTGTTCTAGGCATATTTCATGCTGAGATTCGTGGAGGGGGCAGTCCCTGCCTTTGAGAAGCAGATGATCTAATTGGGAAGGCAAGCTCTTCACAGAGAGGAACAGTTTTAAGATAATCAAATCTGAGACAATATTTTTAAACTAATGAAGTAAGATTAGAGAGTCCCAGGAAGATTATATTAGCCTACGTGGAGTTGGTCAGGGAATCCTGTAATCCTGGATTACATGGGGCTTGAACTTGACCTCCGGCTAGGCGTGTTGGGGGAGGTAAGCAAAAGTATAGATCAGGGCCTTTTGGTCTTGACCTCCAGGAGTTGCCAATCCCTGCCAGTGCTGTCTGAGCTAAACGGTTGCTATTGGTGGGGAGTGCCAGTCCTCTGGTGGAGAAGGGTTACACAGTGGGGTGAGTATAAGTTTGGGAGACAGACCATGGATTAGCACTGGCTCTGAATCTGACTAATAGGGTGATTATGGGAGATGTACATAAACTCTGAGTCCCAGTGTCCTCATCTGTAAAGTAGGGGTCAGCAGGGGTACTGTTTGAAAACTTTCTCGTGCATTAGCCTCCGTTCACCTTGTTCCCTCTTACCTTGTCTAATAGGTGCATGTTTCTTTATATGAGAATCTGACTCTACAGGCATGACCCTGCTCTGTCTCATTCTCTTCTAATTCCAAACAGGTGCCGAATGCTTTCCCTAATCTGTCTAGTCATTGCTCACCTGCTTGAAGCTCTCACCATTGCCTATGTGGGAAGTAAAAGTTCGACCACCTCTAGCTCTGACTTCTATCCCCAGTTGTATTACCTGCTGTCCTTTTCTACACACTCAGTTTTAAAAGCCTGCTTCCAATCTCCAAATACCCAAGGCTCTTTGGCCCTGGCTCACATTGTGTTTTTCTTCCCTTGAACGCCCTCCTTATGCTGCCAGCCTCCACTCTTGACCTTAATCTTCTCCCCAACCTTCGTGTCTGCCATATGCCTGCCTTGGGACTTGTATCATTGAAGCAACCCCTGAGTAACCCCTGTCCTGCACGCCCTCTGCTCCCTTCCATTCCAGCCAATGTCGACTTGTACTTCAGCACATTTTATTGCATTTGCTCCTTTCTGTGCTGGCTCACCCAATGGCATTGGAGACTCTGTGAAGGCAAAAATGATGTTCTTTTCTTTTGTTTGACTTCACAGAACCTATCATGGTGATTGTGTTGAGTGAGTGAATGAATGAAGTCAAAGCCAAGCAGTGTTCTCTCATTAACTCTTTCTGGTGGTCTCTGATTAGCCTGGGTTAGAATTAGACAGTTGGATTTTCTTCTAGCTATCTTCTTTCTTGTCACTTAGAGGGTTAGGCAGGAAGCTAGCCCAAGACCTGCTCTCAGGCTGAATTTTACTTTGGAAGCCCAACTCTCCTGCTGTCTTGATATGATGAGCTCGGTGTGCTACAGGAGTGACCTTGCCTGGGAGTGGGAATCCTGTAAAGCAAGTGCCTGAAGGCTTCGTTTGAGGACTGGATTGGTCAATGGCTTTTCGATTCCGAATGAGCTGCGTTCATGCCAACCTCTCTGTTTGGTGGAGATCCCTTCCCTCCTATTTGTGAGGTAAGGGGGAAATAATAACATGGTCAAGTTAGGGAAGTCTGAATCTGAAAGCCCTTGTGTCTAGGTAAACCTCAGGAGCAAGACTAGCCTCAGGTTAAAAACAAACACAAAAACAACAACTGTAGCAACCAAGCCTGCCTTCCCACTCTGCAACCCAGCCTCCCCACTCTCTCCAATCTGCTCTCCACTGTCAATATCGAATTGCCTCTCTCCTGCCTTTGTGTTCTCTCTCCCCCTGTAGCCTGTTCCTTGGAAAGTGTATTTTCTGCTAAAGGTCTTACTCTAGAGGGGCATTCATCTCCTTACCATGTCAGCTCTTCCTAAATTCCTCTTAAGAAAGTGACCTTAAGTTAAAGGTGAGAGGCAGCCTCCTTGGCTTTTAACGATCTATAAAGACAGTGACTGCCTTCCCCACTGGCAGGATGACAGGTGGTGCAATAGTGTTATATATAGTATTAGATATGTTGTATGTATATGTATTACATACACACATGGGGCCTGGAAACAGACTCAGGGCTCAAATCCTGGCTCTGCCACTTAGTAGCTTGTATGATCCCGGCAAGCTACTTACACTCTCTTAGCTTCTGTTTTGTTACCTGTAAAATGAAAAAGATGACAGCCTGTTTTCGAGGCTTGTGGTGAGTAGTAAATGAGGATCATATAGTAGTTTGGAGAATATGCTTTGGAGTTAGTGTGAAGTTCAAACCTGACCTTTCTGCTTACTGTTGTGTGATCTTGAGAAGCTACTAATCACTTTGCCTCAATTTGCTCATCTACAGTATGGGAATGATAATAATAGTACTTACCTCATAGGATTTTATATAATGAGAAAATATACATGAAGCTTCCTCAGAAAGTGTACAGTTACTACACACTCCAAGTCTTCTTATTTCAAGTGTTGTGAGCATTGAGTGAAAAGAGAGTCTGAGAGGCTTAAGCGCACTGCATACATATCCAGGAATCCCTTGAACATAAAATTCTCTAAGAATCTTGGAGATAAAGAACTACATGGATTTCTATTCTCCTCTTGTCCCTCTTATAACATGGGGGGTTGTGCGGGGAGTGGGTAATAAAAGGTGGTCATTGTGTGTGCACACATCTACATTTCAGTGGAAAAAAAATCTGAGCAGTATGACCCAGCTCACTTCACCACCCTGAATGCCCAGGGAAGTGCTTTGTGTCACATCACAGGGTTTCACTCCTACCCAGAATATTCATGAATAATTAGGGGCTTAATAATTAGGCCTCTCTAATTAAAAGTGTTAAAAAGAGCTCACAAATGACTTTTATAGATTAAAGTGATTTGGATATTTTATATATATATGTGTGTGTGTGTGTATGTGTGTGTGTGTGTGTGTGTGTGTGTAAGCCCCCGCCCCGAAAGTAAAACAGGGTACAGTGCAGAGGAAATTCCTATTGGCTAGCGATTAGAAGACCGGGTATGGCTGGGCCCCCACTCTGAGTTTCTGATTTAGCAGGTGGGGGGGTGCAGGTGGGAGTCATTGAGATTTGTATTTCTAATGAATACCCAGGGGATGCTGATACTAGCCCTGGTTTAGATCAGCTTTGTCTGAAATTTGCCTTCTCTTAGGCGCCACTTTGGGAGTCATTTAGAAGCAGGAATTGTCAGGTCATTGCAGACCTCTAGAATCAGAATTTCCTTTGGTGAAATGTTTATAGTCCACACCCAAGAAGTACATCAGACTCTAAGAGTGAATCCCAGGCATCATATTTTTTTTGTTAATGCTTCTTGGGAGTTTTCAATGTGCATCCAAAGTTAAAAACGACAGAAATCAAAAGACCTGAATCCTGACCTCTGTTTCACAGCAAATTAGCTACATGACCATGGGAAAGTTTTCTAAGACCTTTAGACTGATTTTCTTTTGGATAAATAGCTGGAGATGGGGCATATGGAAAAGGGAATAAAAGTTTTTGATAAATAGTAATTTTCAACCTTAACTGTATACTTGAATCATCTAGGGGACTAAAAAAAAATGAAAATCTGATACATAAGCTCCACCCCAGAATCTCTGTGGTAAGCCCTGCACATTGGAATTTTTTTTTTTAAACTCTAGATGATTAGAATGTGCATTTAAGGCTAGAACCATTGGATTAGAAGATTTCTAAAATCCCTTCTGAGTCGTACCTCATATAATTATGTGAGTTGGTCATTGAGTTCCTATAGCCAGCATCAAGTCTCTTACTGTGAAGAGAACAGAGGTTCAATTTTTGTGTCCTGCATCTTCTATCAAGTCACTTTTCCCACCATACTTTCATATTTACTGCCTTGTAGTAGCTCACTTAATCGTGTAACAGGATTTAACTTTTTGTGGAACACTATTGGATACCTTGGTAACCTTTAGCCTTATGATGAAAGTTAGGCATTCTATTTTATAGAGGACATGCCAACTTAAAGAGAACTTACTTGCCCACCTGGAAGAACTGTTCGGTTTCACATCTGATGCTGGTTGCTTTATGCTGATATTTTTTGAACTGCAGTGTGCCTGGGGATTACATAAGGATTCTGTAAAATGTGGACTATGATTCAGCCGGTCTAGGGCAGATTAAAAATTCTGGGTTTCTAACTATCTCCCAGGAGATGGCTCTCCAACTAGTCTGTGGACATGCTTTGAGTAGCAAAGTTCTTCCCCATATTCTATCACTGTGAAACAGTGAACCAGACTCGACTCTTTGGTGATATTATGGATCTAATATGTCCTGGTTCATAATCTCTACATATAACATACTCACCCAAAAAGTGCTATTTTCTTTAAAGTGGGCACTTTGTAAGTTTTAATTCTTTTTCTTTCTTTTTTTTTTTTTTTTTCCCAAAGATTTCTTGAGAGCGAGAGCATGGGGATGGGAGGTTTGGAGGGCAAGGGGCAGAGAAAGAAGGCAAAGCAGACTCCCAACTAAGCAGGGAGCCTGACATGGGGCTCCATCTCAGGACCCTGAGATCATGACCTGAGCTAAAAGCAGACACTTAACTGACTGAGTCACCAGGCACCCTGACCCTTTTGTAAGTTTTGCCTACTTTCTAAAGATACTGCCTCCAACATTTTTGTGCTGATTCTCTGTGATTTCTCTTAAAAGTCTTGGACATACTCTTTGCAACATTTTTTTTTTTAAGATTTTATTTACTAGAGAGTGTACAAGAGAGCACAAAAGAGCATGAATAGGGGCAGGGGCAGAGGGACAAAGGGACAAACAGACTCCCCACTGAGCAGGGAGCTAGATGCTGGGCTCCATACCAGGACTCTGAGATCCTGATTGGAGCTGAAGTTAGACACTTAACCAGCTGAGCCCAGGCACCCCTCTTTGCGACATCCTTAAACTTGGCAGCTTTTTGTCCCTGAGGATATATCGGATTTTTAGGCAAGCTATATCTGGTGAATTGATGAATGATGTAATAGGGTTTAGATAGATAAATATAAAAGAATGAGGAATAGAAAGATCCTTGCCTTTTGAGGAACATTTCCCCAAGCTCTTTTCTGGTAATAGTGTAAGCACAGGAGGTGTCACTGAACACAGGCAAGGACATCCAGGACTGAAGCATCTGGAACAACTTCTACCCTAGTCTATGAGCACACAGACACCAGAGAAGTCTTCATATTTATAGCATACCATGCTCAAGGGGTTAGCAGACTTTTATCATTCAAATTATTAAATATTTTAGGTTTTGTGGGTCACATAGGGTCTCACATATTTTTCTGTGTGTTTTATTGAAGTATAATTGATATACAATGCTATTTCAGCTTCAGGTGTACACCAGTGATTCAACAATTTTGCACGTTCGTCAGTGCTCACCACAATAAGTATAGTCACCATCTGTCACCACACAATGTTATTACAATATTACTGACTAGATTTCCTATGCTGTACTTTTCATTTCTGTGACTTATTTTGTAAGTGGAAGTTTGTTCCTCTTAATCTCCTTTATCTATTTTACCCATCCCCGCACCCACTTCCCCTCTGGCAACCAGCAGTTCTCTGCACTTAAGTGTCTGTCTATTCACTTGTTTTGTTTTTTAGATTCCACATACTTATGAGATCCTACAGTATTTGTTTTTTTCTGGCTGACTTATTTTCCTCTAGGTCTATCCGTGTCACAAATGTCAAGATCTCTTTTTTTTTTTTAATGGCTGAGTAATATTTTGTTGTATATCTGTGTGTATGCATGTGTATGTGCTTATAAGGATATGATTTGTATGTACATACACAGATAAATATATCCCTCTCCATTTGTTTATTGGTGGACACTTAGGTTGCTTCCGTATTTGGCTATTGTTGCAATGAACATAGAGTGCATATACTTTTTGAAATAGTATTTTTGTTTTCATTGGGTAAATAACCAGTAGTGGGGTTACTGGATCATAGGGTGTATCTATTTTTAATTTTTTGAGGAACCTCCATACGGTTTTCCATAGTGGCTGCACCAGTTTACATTCCCACCTGTAGTGTGCAAGGATTCCCTTTTCTCCATTCTTGCCAAAACTTATTTCTTACCTTCCTGATACTAGCCATTCTGACTGGTGTGAGGTGGTATCTCATTGTTTTGATTGCATTTCCTTGATGATGAGTGATGTTGATGGTCTTTTCATGTGTCTGTTGGCCGTCTGTGTGTCTGCTTTGGAAAAATGTCTAAGTTCTCTGCCTTTTTAAAAATCAGATTATTTAGTGTTGAGGTGTGTGTGTCTGTTTTAACTATGCTTTAGAATATAAAAACCATTGTTAGCTTGAAGATCATACAGAAATAAGCCACTAGTTATATTTGGCTCATGGACATGGTTAGTCTTGTTTCATCAGTAAATAATGACAACTAAAAAATAGACCTCTGTGTCTGCATTATGAAATAATAGGTATGAAGCCCTGTGAAAGTTAGAAATTTACTCAGGAAATTTCTGAGTAATTCTGTAATTACTCTTAATTACAATTCTGTAATTCTGTAATTCAGTAATTACTGAAATTCAGTAATTTCAAAAGAAATTCTGACTTTTTTAGCTAAGAGCATTTACATTGACTGAGCCCCTCAAATATCTTTATAGCCCTCTTTCTCTCCCCTACTCTGTGTACACACAATATTATTGGTGTTCCCACAAGAAGTGTACTTACTACTACACCTGGATCCCATGGAGGAAAAAAATGCAGAGTTTACTCCAGGCAAAAGGCCACAGTTAAACAGCTAGCCTGGAGAGCACAAAGCTAAACAGAAGCAAGATGTATAGAATTTCCTCATTATGTGCTTCTCTCTGGGACTATTAGTCAGAACACCGTCTTTAGCTTTATTTCACATAGCAGATTGAAAGGTCAAGCTGACTGGCCGTTCACTCAGAGGACTGATTCAGGTTGGAAGGGAAAAAAAAAAAAAAATGACCCCCTGAGAATGAGAGCAAAATGGTTCTGTTGTAGAAATGTGCGAATCGGAGGCACATTTGAAGGGCATTGTGGGGTTCAGCCTATTCCTACGAGCATTGGTTATGAACATAATCATGGCTGAGAGTTGACCTGAGCTTCTGCAGACACAGCTGTTCCTTCCATCTAGACCTTGTCATGGTCTCCTGAGGGCCTGCTGATGAGACCAGGATGCATCAGGGTCCAAACTAGCCATGGCTCTGGACGGTGATGGCCACATCTGTTTCCCAACAAGGTGGAAGTGGCTACTTGAAGGTCACCTAAGAAGGAGTTCCATATGGCAGAGCCCATTTGGACATGGCTCCCCGGTGACATGGGCTAACTCTGCTGCATACTCTCTGGCACAGCTCTGTTCTGCTCTTTGAGCGGCATGGAAATGTGTCATATTTCAGAGGTGAGCAAGGCTCTGGTACATTTGCAGGTATCATAGGGGCTTGTGGCACATACTGGGAAGGGAAAGTGGGGAGGTCAAAAAGGGAGTTTCTAGCTTGGGAGATATTAGTAAAAGGCATTGGTTATCAGTGAAATCAGGAGGCTTTGGCTGGCAGGGTTCTTGCTGGAAAGAGCTATAATAGCCAAAGGTAATGATAGAAATGAGGGAGAGGGTGCCCACTAGTATGATAATGCTAGAAAGCTAGGCAAAAGCAGTCCTAGGTATTAAGCAAAGGAAAACTTGAATCAGGAGCAAGAAGATGAAGGCAGGTTAAGCAAGCAGAACTGGGCTGAGAATGAACACATGTGACAGGAGATTGGAGAGTATTAATGTTGCTACACGTGGATGGCTTTGTTGGTATTGTTCCAAGAGGCTGTGATGCAACAGACGCTGACAGCTTTGCCTCTTCCCTTGTCGCCGAGAGACCCAGACTACCACCACCTCTGGATATGGGAATGGGTGGGCTTTCCCCTAGGGCAATTTTATGAGAAGACAGGGAGAAGGATGAAATGAGAGATTTGAAATGGAAAAAAAAAAAAAAAAGCTAATAATTAAGTACTAATGAGATGGAGCAAACAGGTCAGAAGGACCAAGCCTGGAAAGATTTTGAGAGGTAATGAAGAGGAAAAAAAAAAAAATGTGTAGGTGCCTGAGGGCTGGGAAGGTGGCCCTTAGGGGATGGAGCTTGTTTGAAGGTCATTTCTTCAGTTTCTTCCCTTGTGTGGCCTAGAACCAGAGCTGAGTTACCCATACCCCTTTGGGCTGGTACTCTTAGAGTCTTCCAAAGCTGTAAGAAAATAGGTCCCCAGGATTTTTCCTCAGAGCAATGCCCATTACAGTGACCAGACACACACTTCTGCCAAAGAGCCATTGTGGAACCAGCACCTTCTGTTCGCTTTACTCCTGGTCTTTGTCTTGAGCTTCCTGTGCAAACTGTTGATGTCCAGGGGAAGAAAAAGTTTCAGGGGGGTTAGGTGGAGTAGGAAGTCATGAAAGATAAAGTGGATAGCCAAGGACTATGTCAGTGCAAATGGAAGGCTGCAAAAATTGACCATGTTGGCTTACCCAAAGAAGCCCGGAAAGTGGAGAGTGATCCTCCTGTTTCAGGAAGGGGTGGCTCATGGGGCTATCCTGTGAGATCAGCCCCAGGGCATTATTGACTCCTATTGGCTTCTCTTCACCCTGTTCACCAGCAAACCTCTTGTGTAAATGCTTGGGGGCATTAGAGAACATCCCTGAGGTCCTTCGGGGTGTCCCACCACTTTGCCCCTCTCAGCTCCCCTGACTCCCCCACCCCCCCAATCTTTTTTTGGTTTTCTTTTTGGTTTCAGAACTTACTGTTAAGTAGGAGGGGCACATATTTTTATAGGCTAAGAATGTGAGTCCTTCCCTGATCTACTTGATTTTGTTAAAGGTACTTGTGTCGTAAATATATCTTTCCCATTTCCTGCTATGGACTTGCTTTGGCATATTTGACAGGTCTGACAAAATTGACTGGTTGATTCTACCCACATTTTCATCTAAGCCAGGAGTTTGTGATCTTCTTTTATAAAGGGCCATATAGGAAATACTCATAACCTATAGGTATGTGAACCCTGTTATAGCTACTCAGGTCTGCCTTTATAGTGCAAATGCAGTCATAGGCAACATGTAAGTGAATGGGCATAGATGTGCTCCAATACTATATCTACCAAAACAAGTGGCCAGAGAAAGGAAAGAGAAGAAATTTCAGATAAAGATGACTGAGCTTAAAGAAAACTCCTTGTCCTTACATAGTTCTCCAATAGCTTGCATGGGGGCTTGAAGTTTCTACAACGTACATGTTTCCTTAAAATTCTTAAGGACTTGCACATCTTAATTGTGTTATAGTAGGAGGCCTATATTAGAGAATATTACACTTTCTCTACAAGAAGAAAATAGTTACTTTGATTAATCAGTTAGCATCCTTTTTTTGGGTAAACTGTAATAAGAGGGAGTAGGATTCATTAGAGGTAAGTGCCAATGGGGCAGAAGGTAAGAAAACATCCAGGATAGGGAGGCTGCCTTGGAACCACAAGATCTTGTATAGGGAGCTATAGGGGCTATAAGGATGAATAAAACACAACCATTCTCAAGAAGGTTGAAATTTAATTGCACATGGGTGATACCTATATTTCTGTATATCAAATGGTGCAGGTATGTGTTTATCCATCTATCTGCACACATGACAAATAATGAATAAAACAATAACATGTGATAAGTAGTCACTAATGGTATAAGAGGTAAGCCCTAAGAGATTTAGAAGAGAAATCTATTCCTGTTGGCCAATGTGAATGGGAGATCTTCAGGGACATGTGGATTGTAAATTAAACGTTGGCTAGTTACTAAGAATTTAATTGGAGGCACCTTCTTCACCTAACTCCCCTCCCCCAAAATAAAAACCCAAGAGGCATAATGTTGAGGAAATAGGGATTTCTGTCTTACATGATGGAATTCTGTGCAAAGAGGGCTAAAGTCACAGATTCAGTATTGGCTTGGATAGTTAGATTCCTTCTGCACTCTGGTTATGGCCTTGATTCCACATGTCCACCTATCATCTTGAAATGGATGATCAGGCTATACAGAGTAGATGCACTCATTTATTCATCTGGATCTTCTTCTGTAAAATTTCCTTGACTTCTGCTACAAGCCAAGAACTGGATGGTTCCAGTGCAGCCTTCTCTACCACCAGAGAAAGATTCTGGGGATCTGGGCTCCCTGGTACACAGTGGGGCATTTATCTCATATGTATGAAGGTCAGTGTGTTCTATTCACTAGAAATCAGTGAAAATTACATTTATTACATGGGACTCTGAGAAATCAAATAATAGAGGACCATAATAATTCATTTCCTCAATGAAAGGATGAAGAAAACAGAATCCCAGGAGGCCTTCAGTAATTAAAATGGCATTATATTCACTGCATGATTTTAGATGACGTATTCTAAGTCTCTCCTATCCTTTTCACATAACCACACATTATTGATGAACAGGCATCAAGAAAACATTAGGTGATATTTTATTGCATTATTTTAAGCCACAGAGGTTTTTATATATGAAGGGTATAGATTTATGCTGATGATTCAGCTATGAAGCAAGCACATCAATTTGTTCATGGATGTGAACTGGTGATTACCTCCATTAAAGTCAACAGGGCAGACTGATCACTTTAATTTGGGCAGAGGCATGCAAACAGCATTAGCTAGTAGTATATGTACCTAAGAACACAGGGAAAAGAGCTGTTCTGCATCCCCACGGAGCCCTAGGGATACAGATTTGTGTTCTTATAGGTTAGAACTGCAGGCCAGGGTATGAAGCGTAGTGGGATCAGGAAGAAATTGCTTCCTAGCGTCCTGTGGCAGGATTTTGTATCCATTTGCTTAAGTATTAACTTCTCAATGCCGATTGGATGGTAAACTGCAAGAAGGATGGCACAGAGAACATATCCTTGCTCCCAATTTCAGATCCTAAAAGTCGGGGCTCTCTTCTGTATGACTAGGTTATGACCAGTTGAGTGGTGCTCTGCTTTATACAGAGTGGAGGGGACCTGGGGGATTTAGTAAATTAAAAAACTGGAATTAAGTATCCGTGCTGCCAGCGATGTGCTAGGTGTAGCGAGGGCTCTGTCCTGCCAGAATTCATGGTCTCACTGGGGAAATGTGACGTGACTTTTTAAGCAGCGCTGGTTTACGCTTGTACAGCATAATTGGTTTAGAGAACGAGGGTTGGAAAGGCATTCAGATGATGCGGTTACGGCCGAGAAGGCAGGGGTAAACCGTGTCAGAGTCTGGGATTTGACACTAGTGACAATGGAGAACTAGCAATTCGTTTGTTGCTAGGTGCTCTCGGCAAGCACTGCGGGCATATATATGCACGTGCTAGAACCGTTTTCTTGAGCCAGAAGGTCCACGTCTGACCCCAGAAAAAACTGCATGCCTAAAGATGTAAGCTACTTTCTTTTTGGTAATAGCAAACACTGGAAACTCCTTTAAATGTATGACAACAGGGAATTGACTTATCCAATAATGAAGCAAAAATACTCAGGGATTTTATTCAATCATTAACAAAATAATTACAAGTATATAGGGACTCTGGAAAATATTTGTGATAAGTGGTGACAAAGATGCAAACTGAGACTGCAACTTTATAAATATTATACATAATGGAAGGACAAATGATATGAATAGTTACATGGAGAGTAGACCTCCCTTTATTCTCTATCGCTGCCTCTATTTGACTTCCTTTGTAGTAGGATTCACAATATGAACTTTATTTATTTATTTATTTATTAAAAATTTTATTTATTTGATAGAGAGTGAGATCACAAGTAGGCAGAGAGGCAGGCAGAGAGAGAGAGGAAGAAGCAGGCTCCCCGCTGAGCAGAGAGCCCAATGCGGGGCTCAATCTTAGGATCTTGGGATCCTCAATCTTGGGATCATGACCTGAGCCGAAGGCAGAGGTTTAACCCACTGAGCCACCAGGGTGCCCCTATTCATTTATTTTTAAAAGATTTTATTTATTCGACAGAGAGGCAGGTAGAGAGAGAAGGAAGCAGGCTCCCTGCTGAGCAGAGAGCCCGATGCGGCGCTCGATCCCAGGACCCTGAGATCATGACCTGAGCCGAAGGCAGAGGCTTTAACCCACTTATTCACCCAGGGGCCCCCACAATATGAACTGTAAAAATTCATTTGCATGTTTATTTCTACCAAAATACAACCTTCTCTAGGAAAGACGAATCCTATTTAACTTGTTCATCTCTAGGTCTCCAATGTATGGTACCGTTAGGCACTCTCAATATTTGAATAGTTGAATACATCTGTGATTGGATGTTATTATTACAAAATTTCTTTACTTTTATAGTGACCTTTCAGCAAAATGCACATATGAGAATAACATTTGTCAACTCCTTACTGGGTGCTAAGTTAAGTACTGTAGTCAGGTTTCATTTCAACCTTATCACCACTTTGTTGTTATTTTATAGTTCTGTTTTATAGTTGAGGAAATTGAGGCTTTACAGAGGCAAAGTACCCTGCTCAGCTAGAGCGTATAAGAGTCAAGATGTAAATCTCAGGCTACCAAACTCCATAGCCCAAGATCCTGGCCATTTTATGATTTTGAAAATTAAAATATGTAGAATAAATCAGGAGTTTCAGATGCTTTAGAGAAGTCGTTTAAAACAAGGGCGTAAAAGTGTTTCTTACTTCCTCCTGTTCTCCCACCCCCAGTGTCTTCTTACTGCCCCACCTGCCAACTTCTACTGGGCCGTCCTTCCTTGATCAAACGATCCCTGTTGGCTGTGTCCTGTAGCCTTCAGAACTTCACTTACTAGCAGTCAGGTTGATAAACTCCTCTCAGTCTGAGGCAGCTGCATTTTAAAAGGATTCCATAATATCTCTGCATGAGAGACATGGCTACAAACAGGTTCTGGGACATCCAGACCTTTCAGTCTCTTCTCAAATCAAGTTGTGAAGGTGGCCATGTGGTCTACTGAGACTTCCATCTCCATGGAAGTCTATCATCATCTTAAGGTCAAATCTCTGTCTTAACAGCAACGCCTTCTGTCTTGCCTCCCAGAGGTTTCAGGGAAATGTGTATCATTTTGTTTCTTACTGAATTAAAAAAATCCCATCTGTGATATAGGAGGCATGTTCTGTAGAAGTGTACAAATTCTACACGAGATAGGCATGTATGTAGAAAGCTGTTTGTGTACTGAGAACTGTGCAGAGAACTGAATAAATCTGCAGACAGAGACCATGGCACCCTTCATTGCCCCATTTGTTAGAGAGAACAACAACAGTTGGTGTGGAATTTGTGTTATCCTCTCTTCTCTTTATCGTTTAATATGGCTAGGTGACTGTGGTGACTAGACATTCCATAAATCCTCTTGTAATAATAAGTTCATTTTATTCTCAAATTTATGGTGATGATGCAATATTAACATGGGAAGCAAGGGCTTTATAAACCTCTGAATTGTTGTCCTGCTTTATTTCAAGAGTGTGCTCTTCTTAAAACAGCACTATGTTACCTGAAGCTGTAAAAATTAATAAAATGATAAAGTGTTTTGGGGGTTGAATGCACTGAATATGTGCTGGTGTTTGGAATTGAACAGAATTACAAATATTAAAAAATCTCATTTGATTTCCAGGACCAGAAAAGAAGAAAATGTTCTCGTTTTTCTGATGCACCTCATATCACTTTGGAGTTAAATGCCTAAATACTTTATTAGCAGAGGTTTTTAATGTTTAATTAAGGCTCAGCCTTCCAGGCATTTTGGCTTTTTCTTGTGAGCATTCAAACAGGTCTATGGCATTTTTGAGACGGAGCTACTTTCTTCAGTAGTGACATCCCCACAAAAACCAAATTTCACAGCCGGGAGAGGCTGTTCATCTGGAGCTTTGAACTGGTTTTATTTTGTTCTGTTGTTTGGTTGTGAAAAATATCTTGCATTTTGAACAATTGCATTGTATTTTTGTGAGGGTGCCATGCATTTGTGGTTTTGTCCATTTTACTTCTGCCATCGTTGTCTCTGGAATATCTGCTTTTGGTCAACTGGTGATTATTGAAAGGTTAGGGACTGGTTCCCAATTGAACAGAATCAGTTTGAGGAGCAGGTTACTTTCTTAACAGCATCTGTATTAGTTCTCCTTGCGACCTTGTTGTCTTCTGAATCTTGCTGGTGCTCTCATCCTTTGTTTTGGCCTCTTTACACAGTGTGCCTCCAGAATAGCAAAACATCATGATCTTTGAGCGTCCTAACAATTGTGCTACTCAGGCAATGAGAAAAGAAGCGTTGTAAGATGGATACCCTGCCTCTCCGTGATGTGTTGCCTGCTTCCCACCTGGGAGTAGTAATTGTTCCTTTCTCTGGACTCCTAACGTTCTTGTAGTCCTCAGCACACAATTCAGTGATGGCTGCTAAGCTTCCTCCTATTCCTCAAGAGAACTGGTTTTTGAGACACTGAGTGAGAGATAGAAGACGAGGCTGAGTCCTCTTAGCTGTTTTGCCCCAAAGCCATTGTTCTCAGAAGGTATAGAGGAGGATTTCCTGTCCTAAGAGATTGCTGGGAATTTAGTTGGGTTAGCTAAACCAAGGAGCAAGGCTAGTTTTACTTGTGACCGAGCTTCTTCCAGAAATCCCAAATCAATCTAAATAGCCCAATATCTAATCACTACTGATATGTTTTATTGTTTTCTAAGCTTCCAGGATAGCCGGGGACTCTTGTTGCCTCCACTAAGTTGTAAACAAATCAAGAACAAAGAAATCAGAGGCCATAGGCAGGCCATGAGTGTCACCTGCTTGATTGACTCAGACAGGTTTCAAAGTTTTATTAAAATTAGTCATATTGGTCAACATCTTTTGGGTTGCAGCCTAGTAACATTAGTCAATTAATGATCTGTTATCCATTTTTTTTTTTTACTCACATAAATCTTTTTCAAATGTCTTGTGATTCTTGTCTACCAATTTCTACCTGCTCCTTACCTTCCTCTTAGGAAGATCATCATGCTAAATTGGTTAAAAAAAAAAAAAAAAGGTCTATGGGGGAATGCTGTGACTTGAAAAATAGGACATTTTATTTTTTTCTGAGTTTCTAGTATCCTAGCATCAGAACTGTAGTTAAAGAACAGGTAAAATAAATCATCAAGTACTTACTATGTGCAGTAATCTTGGACTGGTGCTGGAATATCATTTGGCATTTCAAGCTACAGTGGTGATTGGGACCTGTCTCCAAGACCAAAACTTAGCATTTGGTGCCAGAGTTGTAGAGATTGCAATATATTAAAACCATGTTCAGAGTCACCATGATGCAAAGGGTCCAGTGAAAAGCAGAAAGGCAAGCCTAAGGAAGATAGGAATTTGGATGGAGTCCATGGCCAGTTTAAGATGTGCAAAGCTGACTGCCTTTGGAGATATTGAAATCCTGAGCATCATGTTGGAAGTATTTTCAGTATCTTAGACTACAATACAAGGTAAATAAAATTCTGATTTTAGGTGGACTTAAAAAACAGTAGGAGAACATTGCAGAGTGGAGGCTGCCAGACTTGAGGGTTTATGGATCAGTAAATTAAAGAGAATAATTAAAGGATATCAGGAATTGCCAGCTCTTAACTTTTTATAGGTGTTATTAGCATGGTTTCCCCCTAATTAGATTCTACTGGGCAATGAGGTTCCCACTTTAGATGTAAGCCATAATAGAGTTTATTCATGGACAAACAAAAAATGAAGACACATTTCAAAAGATACACAAAGAAAAGTTCATCACCATGCAGAAGTTACTGGGGGGCATCTCCTTCATCAGGAGCTGATCCCCTTTTTCTCAGCCCTCAGGGTCTCTTATTGTCATATATAAAGCCACATGCCAAAGCTTTCAGCTTAAGTCTAGGGCTGTGCAAAAGTGTACCTCGAGTCTCACACACCAAACAAGGATGATAGCAAACAAACCCATCTGAAATCCTCATTTCATAAAATGGAAAGCTGTCCAACAGCAAAAATAGGAAGAATTTAATTGAACATTAGAAGAAATGGAAATTAAATACATACATCTTTCTGGAAAAGTCACCCCATCCTGACATTTTTTCATGCCACCGTGAACAGGGACACTACCTTATGGACTCAACAGAGGACCAAAATATAGGAATCATTGTTCAGTACCATAGTATTGGTAAATACCTGCTGGAAGGTAATAGAAACTTTGATCCCCTAGATTAAAGGGGTAGCTCAGCTAGATCTTTGAGAGTATATGATGTACTGCATATAATATATACATATATATAAAAGCTATTAAAGGCTCTTTAATTCATTACACACATAGTGAGCACCAATTTTATATCACATACTTACTGTGGCTCTTAGAATGTAAAATGTGCTTGAATACAAGTATAACAAAGACTAACAAAAATGTGAAGTATAGACAACAGAACAAAAATCGAGAATCTGCCTTATATTTGCCCCCAAGTCTCCAAGAAGCCTCACGCCTCTGGGCATTTGGTATCCTATAAATGGGCACAGTAAGGCATATTTGTCTTTAAAAATCGACTTTATTTTCACCACTTTACTTAGTTTTCAGAATATCTGAAGAATCTGAGGTAAACTATTAGGAACTGATAATGTTTGGAATTTCATCTGTGGTTTCTCATGGTACATATTCTCACTGCAATAGACTTCAAGTGTTCTTCCTTAAAAGCTTCAAAATGGGATTCCTAACATTAAATGATTTATTGAAGTAATCTTTGAAAATGTTCCTAGTATCTCCATCTACCCATCTCCTTTTGCTGATAAGAAAATGGTCCTCCAGATGTGAAGGGACTATATAACTAGTTAGTGGTTAAGCCTCCTGACCTCCAATCCCTTGCTCTCCACACTGTCTGACTAAGCTTTCTTTTGCATTTGGAACACACACATGTGTGGTGCATTTTAATCTTCCAGAGCATTAAGGCATGGTAAGAAGGCAGCCTGGTTTTGGAGAGCAGAGGTGGCAGGATACAAAAGGGCAGGTGACTACAAGGCTCAGGGGATTCTTGCTCTGCTAATCACTTGTTCTACTTGCCCTACTGCTCCTAGCCCTGGTGGCCCTTCTCTGCTCCTTTGCCCTTTCTAATCTCTGTCCTCTTGTCCTCTTGGCATTAGCCTGATGGGACTGATCAGTGTTTTGATGGTGGCTTTGTGTGCTGTTGACCTTGGCCAATCAATCTGACCTTGTATTACCAGCTCTCCCTCCTTGAAGAAGAATGACACAAATTGAAATGCTTGACTAGGGAGCTCGAATATAGTGCAGCTGTTTTGTCTGGCATAGTATTTTAAAAAATCGAAATTGAATGCCTTTATACTAGACCCGCATATTCCAATTTATTGTACACTCTGTCATTGCCTCCTGGACTAAGTCAGCCTTTTCAATGGGTTTCTCAGGACTGGCTGGACCCTGAAAGCCCTTGAGTGGGCTACTGGTGGACTAGCATTTTCCTGACAGACCCTGATAGGCAGATAAGAGTTCCATTGGGTAGAACTCTCTCATTTTCAGCTTCTTGTGAGTCTCTTTTAAATCCAAAGTATACTGTAGTGTTTCCCTCATTGGTCAGAGTTCAGTACTTCTGTGGCCAAAATCCTAGTGCCCCACACTCCCTGGAGAGTGTGCATTCTGGAGAGGGTCTGAGAGCTCAAGTGAGAGAGTAGGTCATGAGAGCAGTCCATATGGGAAAATGGATCAAAGTAACCCAGTTAAATGCATTATTGCGTGTGCTTGAAGTAAAGAATTACTATTAGCACTCTGTTTTTCTGGCATACATGTCTAATGTAACATAAGAACTAGCAATATTTGGTAAATCACTGAAAGATGCCCTTATTTGTAACAGGATTCCCCTGGAAGCAGGACTCCAGAGAAGGTGCAAGGTCATGCAACAGTATACTTCGTCTTTGCCCCAACATGATTTTCACTCCAATCCTCTTCCATCCAGGTTGCCAACTTGGCCTGTTCCATTTCCAACAATGAGGAAGGGGTAAAATTAGTCCGGATGGCAGCCACCCAGATTGACAGCCTGTGTCCCCAGGTAAGCCTCATTCACTTTGTTTCAAAAGCCCATTTTTGGGGTCCTCTCCAATCAGGCCCTCTGGTCTCTCCCTGCCTTGTTTTGCCATTGTCCCCGGGCTATTTCAAGATCTCTCTCTCTTAAAAAGAATTTCTAACTGCCCCAGTCTTCAAAATTACTGTTGTAATTATTGTGTTTTCCACTCCTATTGACTTTGTTCTGTTTGGGGCTGTCATTTAAATGCTCCATATCTATTTATCTTGTCTCAACTAAATTCTAACCTTGTACATGGAGGACAGGAGTTCGCTTTCTACTACATCTGTGCTAAGTAAATACAACTTGTCCAGGAAACACTTTTTGAAACTTGAGGCTGATGACTATATCTTAAAAACAAAAGCAAAAAACAAAGCAAACGAAAACAAACGGTAGTTGGTAATATATTTCATCTTTCATGTTTTTGATTATCTTTTGAACACTGACAACCCTCTTATCTGTAGAAGCTACAATATCCAGGGTTTCAATATGGCCTTTGACCTTCTTGGTTTTTTTGGTGTTTTTTTTTTTTTTGTTGTTGTTGTTTTTGTTTTTTGAATAGTGTAGTCAGTGTGTTTCTGGATATTTCTAACGAATAGGTCATCAATGCTGCTCTCACACTGGCTGCCCGACCACAGAGCAAAGTTGCTCAGGACAACATGGATGTCTTCAAAGACCAGTGGGAGAAGCAGGTCCGAGTGCTGACAGAGGCTGTGGATGACATCACCTCAGTGGATGACTTCCTTTCTGTCTCAGGTAATCACAAATCAGCCTCTTCCAAGGCAGCTGGAGGAGAACAAGATTAGGAGTATCTTGCAAGGGTCATGGGTCTCTGTTTCAAGTGGTCTTCTTGGCCCTTTGAGCTTTCACTCATCTCTGCAAATGTGATTGGAATATCCTCTTAGAAAGTCTTCTTTTGTGTGCACATTATTTCAAAACACTGAGTCAAAGCATTTGAGAGGAAAACACAACTTTCCGATGAAAAGATCGGCAACCTGGAAAGATTATTTAAGGAGACGTAGGTTCCTTTTTTAGTTCCTAGAGTTTTTAAAGCAGGTTGGGTTGGCATACATCTGAATAACCCATCTTAAAAAAGGGTATGGTATGTGAGATTGGTTAATCCTCAGTTTGTATCTAAAAAAATCAAAAAAGCAATCAGCCCAATTTGACCATGTTTGAAGGGGTCATTTTTTCCAATAAATGAAGTTACCCAGGTTTATGATAAGGCAGGTAGACGAATATAACACAATTAAAAAAAAAAAAAAAGGCAGGTACAAATACTTGTCACTGAATGTACCCATTAGGAGATACTTGGGAGCCATTGAGGTTTTGAATACTTATCTGTGAGGATGTGTAAGGAAGTTAGAGAAAACGAGTAGAATGAGTTATCACTTGAAATTTTAACTTTTTTCTTTGTAGATGAAGCCAGACTGAAGGATATTAGTGTATTTGAATAACTGTGTAGTCAATTTGACCTTTAATGGTACTCATCAATGCTGTTTCAAAATTGGGCTACCAGCCAGCAAATGGGCTTTTTTCCAAATACATTTGTCCAAACACATTTGGCACATTTTACCTAAAAGAGTCTCAGTGGGAGGAATGGGAGAGGAGGTTGCTGAAAACATCAGCCTCCTTTGTGAGACATTAAAATAATCAAGGGACCCTTTAAAATTAAAATTGACCAGATATTGACTCTACCCACAGGTAGACCAAGCCTTGACCAGGGCTTGCCTGTCCTCGGCCACCTGAGGCCTGGGACAGAAGGGGTCACAGCAGTACTGGTGGGATCCAAGCAGAAGGGGCTCTGACTGCAATAATTTAGAAGGAATTTCTGGGGGATGCATCTCCTATTTGGAGATTTTGTCTAGGTGCAGTCTTTGCTTTTCTGTAAGAAACAGACAATGGGTTCCTACTGAGGGCTTCTGTCTGAAGCTTGTCTGAGTGCAGCAGAATCAAATCTTTAGGTCTGATGGATAATGGAAAACCCAACTTCGAAACCATGGAGAGCAAGAGAAGGCAGATGGGAAAAATGAATGAACACGTGTTCAGTGTCTATAATTTACCTGACTCTGCTGTTCGCTTTAATTCTTACCAAAATTCCGTAAGATAGGTATTAGTATTCCAGGTCTTCCTTTGAGTAAACTAAGTCACCAAGAGGGTAGGTAATTGGGCAGAGATGGTGTGAAAATCCAGATAATCCTCTTTTTCAGAAGCTATGTGGGTCTCAGTGAGTCAAGATAGCAGGAAATTTCTTATGGCACATCTAGCTTTCCTTGTTAGTGGTTCTCTTCTCCCCACCTCTGGTATCCTCATTTCACTCTCTCATTCCTTTTAGAAACCTTTCTTGTTTTTCATTTCCAAGGTGCGATGTTTCAGTGACTTTTCAAAGCGGCTATCCATTTAAATATACCCATATCTGGGAGCTAGCTGATAAAGAATTCAATATGTTGCCATTTCTGAGATTAGCTTTGACAATGGCTGAGTCCTAACCATGTAAAAGATAATCTGAAAAGTGCATCTCTCGTGCAATACTTAGAAATTATTGAGATAGGTATGTTTGGGGTTTGGATGGTGTGGAATAAATGGGTGGCCACCTCTTGTATCTAGAAAGTCTCTGCCAGGATGACTCTAGTGACCCCCAGACAGGGCAGGGGCTCTCCCTCACCACCCTCATATCTCACAGCAATCCTCTTAGCCCCTGGAAATTTGCTTCTGTCACCCCTTTTGCCTGCAAATGAGTAGAAAATTTGCCTGGACTCCCTTTTTCAAAGAGGAATCATTTCAGAACTTAGAAAGTTCCCAACTTCTCCTTTTCTTGAAATACATGTACAAAAATTTCTGAAGGTAGGGAAAAGCAGGGTGAGGAGGTCTTATCTCAGACTGTTTCCATTGGAAAGCTTTTTCTTAATTTTCTTCCCCCAGCCCTGCCTCTTCACCACGTTTCTCCCTGTGTTTCCTTTGTGTATCTCATTATTACCAGCAACAAGGAAAGGCTTTGTCTTCTGCTGATAACACTGTGCAGTCCAACCCCAGTGGTACAAGTGCCGCGGCAGGCCATGACAGGAAAATGAACAGGTGCTGTCAGGGAACCAGCCTTGGCAGAGCCTGCGGGAGCATGCCTTTGGAGTTGACAATTGGAGGTGGCAGGTACCTTTCCACAATCGGGCTTGACAAATTTAATGACACAGCCTGCCCTGTCCTGCTGGTAGGCTATGGATACGACCCATTTGTTGGGGAAACTAATTCTCCTCTCCTCTCCAAGCTGAAGCCAAAACATTTGCATCAGTAAATTGCAAGTTTGGCCCAGGAGATCTTTTGGAATGGCATTAATGATATTTTATGTATCAGTTTCTTCTAAAGGGAGTATCTGTCCTGGCAGGAAACTGTATAAAAAAAAAAAAAAAAGGCAAAGATCTTTGTTTTTAAAAGCCTACAGTTTTGTTTTGTTCATGCTACCTGAAACTGTGTCCTTGAGTACTTAGTTTGTCCGTGTGAAATGCAACAAGTTGGAGGAGTAATGATGCTAGCTATTAACATTACAGGAGCAAAACCAATTTTCAGATGTGGCCTGGGCTCGTAAAAAAAAGTGAAATGGCTGTGTTAGGACACTTAAGTTTTTCCCACTGGGTAAAAACTACAGTTTTTAATAGTGTTTTAAAATGAGTGTCTTCGCATTAAGCATGTGACAGTTTAATTCTTGGGTTTGGCTCACATAATAGCAGGCATCTAAGATCTGAAGAACAGATAAACAGAATCCCATAATGTCCAAGCATTTTGTTGTGTTTGCCTGTTGTTTTCTTTTGGCTCCAGGTCTTGAGTTTGTGAGAGTTTTTAAAAGGAAATAGCGAACTTTGGTTTTGGATCTAGAATCTATACCTTTTGTGGTTTATAATAAATGTTTGGTCATCAGTGATTTTTTTTTTTTTTTTTTAACAACAAAATGACATCTTTTCTGAAATAGTAAGGTTGAAAAAATTCAAACAAGCTTATTGCAAAAAATATTGCAGTAAAGTGTTTTATGCTATATTTAAAAACCATGCTTCCTATCCAGGTGTGACATCCAAAGAACCTGAGGGGTTTTCCCCAGCCATGGAGCCCTCTCTCCTTATGCTTTTTATTATTTTTCTACTGTATTCTTTTCTAGTTGGGACAGTATTCCTGTTTTTACTTCTTGAGTTCTTTCTCTTGAAATCCCTTAGGATAAAAATACATAGTGGTCTCCTTTCAATAGATATGTTTATTTAGTGCTTTTTCTTTGATTACCTGCGGTTTATAAGGCACTGTCAGGAATGAAAATATGAATGAAGGACCGAGCCTACCTTCAAATAATTCACCGTATCTCTTGATCCTAGACTGGTATGCTTCCAGACTTGTGGGTCCCAGACTTTGAGAGTGGAGGGAGAAGGAGAGGAGGGGAGAAGTTATTACAAGGGGTGTGGAACTCTCTCTATATATACTATGTAGGATCTTTTGATCAATTAACATGTCTGTATGAATAGGTCCTGTTCTTTCTCAAATACATTGTTCATATTGAGCTTAATAAAATGCAAATCTATTTTGAAGCATTCCAAATCCTAGCTTTTACATATACACCATCCACCAGTATAACTACTGTCATGAGGGAATTGTGATTCATTTTTCCATAAAAGGGGTACCCCAAAATGGAAATGCTAGGAAATGCTGAGTAAGCTATCTTAGCATTTTTTAAAAAATTAAGAAAAACTAGTCAATAAATTGTAAAATTTATACTTTAGTCACATAGCGTGATTAACTAAACTAACCATTGTTCAAATTAGTTGATTTGGCTAATTAAAAGCAATGCTTTTGAGATCCTGGATTTCCAGTTTCTGCTAGCCTCTTTCAAATATGTATCCTTTAATCTATTAAAGCATATTTTTTTTTCTGGTGTCCTAATTAAACTAGTTGCACATTTCTAGTTTGGGAAATAGGTTTTAAAGAAAAAAAATATCATTTCATTTTAAGATATTAGGTTATGAGTGGGCTTCTTAGAATTAAAAAAAAAATTTTTTAATCAACTCCAGGGAGATTATTAGGATCTAATATAATTAAGACATTCCATCTCTGTTCTGCTTTCAGAACAGAGATGAAATCTAAATTTCAATCTATAAACTATGCATGAAAAAGCAGTAGTGTTGCTGTTCTGTTGTTTTAGAGAAAGAAAAAATAGCAAGTGGATACAAGTTCTTGACATGCAGCCCCTCCTAGTTGCTTGCTTTGGGGCAAGGGCACATTTGAATCATCTGAAGAGATACAGCAGGGCCATAAGCAAGGCCTTTCAAAATCAAACTTTTGTATTTGAAACCCTATTTCAAGTTTGAGTAAACCTTCTACTCAGGTGTCCTTTTAAGTGAGTTTGTATGACACAAACTGGGATCTCAGAAAGAGGTGGTTTTCAGAATTCCTTAACCAAACTAAAAGCATCTTAAAGTCTATATTTCTACAATTGTTTCTTTTTTACTCAAGAAAATGTTAGCATTCAAGAAGTACTACTTCTTGTGAGGTCTAAAAATCTGAGTATTAAAATTTTCCATTTTTTCTATTTTATTTTCTCTTTGAAATTAGAGAACTGGAAAAGGTAGAAATCAGAAATTCGTAGTGGCTTGAATGAGGAAATCCCATTGTATGAGGTCAAAACAGGTTACACTACGAAAAGTTATACTTTGCAGGTTTTTGCCAGGGTCCTGAAAGAACAGATATTCCTTCTGAGTGACTGACTTAATGAAAGGAGAGATCCATTGTGCAGACTGGTGTTGGCTGAGTACCTTCCCCTCTTTCCCTATTTAGGAATTTTTTAAATTCAGAGACAGCCTGAGAAAATTCTGGAGATAATAATTTCTTTAAATGCTTTATTAACTATTTATTGAATTTTTTCAAAGTTACCAGATTACTTAAGATTATCTCATTTGTTCTCTTTATTTATTGTGTGTGTGTGTGTGTGTGTGTGTGTGTGTGTGTGTGTGTGTGTATTTGACTTAAGTTCTTTTCTTTCCTTAGAGCACTAAACTTTTACAACATTTCCTTAGAATTCTGTTTCTAAAGAATGTTCAAGGGGCATAATTATAGATCTCACTTTGGGCATAAAAAATACAAAATTGCATACGTGCAAAACCACGAGGGACCAAATTGCACGTTTTCTCTATGCTACTAGAGAGTGAAACTTGCCAGCTTGCCTGTCTGGATTCTACTTTGGGCAATGAGGGAGAGTGATCGCTGACCTTGACTCTAATCTGAGGGAGACAGCCACAGACTGGATTATATTTTAACTGTTGAGAATACTGTCATCCTCTTCATCTGGTCAGTTTTCCAATTGCATATACCTTGTGCATGACATGACATGAAAAGACTGATTAGGTGGTATTGGTCATTTCAGAGTTTCCCTTAAATGTCTTCTTAATAAAAACATGATAAAAAAAGCATAAACCCGAGCTTGATTCTGGTCATGTTTGGAAATGTTTCTGCCTGATCAGGTTGGCTTCATGTTCACTGCCACAACCACTTTTTTTCCCTTTTTTCTTTTTGTAAGATTTATTTATTTGAGAGCGAGATAAAGAGTGAGAGTAGGAGTATGAGTGAGAGCGGGGTGAGGATGGTGGGGGAGGGGCAGAGGGAAAGGGACAAGCAGACCTCCTGCTGAGTATGGAGCCTTCCCCAGGGCTGGATCCCAGGACCCCAAGATCATTACCTGAGCTGAAACCAAGAGTCAATGCTCAACTGAGTAAGCCACCCAGGCGCTCCTGCCACAACCACTGTTAAAATGCAATAAATCTCAGATATTGAAAGGATGGTGTTGGAAGTATGGTCCCCAAGCCCACAGCATTAGAATCACCTGGACACTAGGTAGAAACGCAATTTCTTGGGCCCACCCCAGGCCTACTGAGTCAGAAACTCTAGTAGGAGTGACACCTTGGCATTCTGTATGATGTTGGGAGCCTCTGGCTTGTATTCAAGTTTGAGAACTGCTACTGTAATTATAAACTATATTCTTAAAATGTCATTGCAGTGTTATAAAGTATGTATTGAGATGTGCAAGGTGATGGGTCAGGAAGTTGATGACTCTCTCTTAGGTGGCTTATTAAGTGTGTGAATGGTATAAAATCATGTAAATACGTTTGTATTTCCTCTGCAGAGAATCACATCTTAGAGGATGTGAACAAGTGTGTGATAGCCCTCCAGGAAGGGGACGTGGACACCCTGGACCGGACTGCGGGGGCCATCAGAGGCCGGGCAGCTCGAGTGATACACATCATCAATGCAGAGATGGAGAACTATGAAGCTGGTGTATATACTGAGAAGGTTCTGGAAGCTACAAAATTGCTCTCTGAGACAGGTAAACAGGGATATTAGATACAACCAAAATGTCAATGCCATGATTAATTTCCATATTTGAATTAATCTTTTTCATTGTCTTTTATAAGCTTCTGTGCTTCTGAACTACATCTGATCATAACAGGGGAACTCTCAGTTTTTTTAGTTTAAATTTGAATAACTTTAGCAGAATAACAACTTTATTGCTTTGCATGTATATACTACTTTATAGTTTTCACCTGTGATCTCCCTTGATTCTCACAAGGGTCTTATGAAATAGGCAGGTTTTAATTATCTCCGACTATGGATATGAAAGTGGAGGTTTAAATGACTCAAGAGACTGGAAAAAGGTCGCCAGTCTAGAAAACAGTGGAGATGTCGTGGAGACTGGGAATCTTGAATTTGAAACCATTTCTCCATCTGTTTGAGAAGATAGGAAGATAGAAGATAGGTGGTAGATGCCAGGAGTCAGAGTTTGAGTATGTGCCTTGCTCCTCTAAGAAAGCCTTGTATGTTCTGTTCTACATGCTGTCCACTAGGGGATTCCTGCTATGGTAGTCTCGGGTACTCGTGGGAGCTGGTCATAGCTCTCTGGAGCATTGGGATGGAGAAAAAAGGCTTATTTTCACTGAGTTAGCAGAACAACCCATCCCTTTGAATAGTTGTGTCGAAGACTGCCCAATTTTTAGTAGTTTTTGCTCTAGATAAGAGTCACTGGGCTTCAGACCCTTTCTCAAGTCCCTAATACTGTGTGTGTGTGTGTGTGTGTGTGTGTGTTGTCAGGGGGAGCAGTGGTTAGAAAGTTCAGGGAAGGAGAGAACACAAAGGGATAGAAAAAAGAGAATTTAAGCTTGTTTTGGATGGGGGTGGGAAACGGTAATGAACGGAGTCCTATGTAGGCACACAAGGACCTCTCCTCAAATGTCAATGGTGACCTTTCCTGGTCTGTAGATGGACTGTGGAAACTATTAGGATTAAAAAAAAACAAAAAACAAAAAACAAAACGTGTTTCTGAAAGGTCAGATAAAGCAGTGTTCCAAGTTCTACATGATACAACATGTTAGTTGAAATAGGTTTCCTTCTACAGGGAAAAAGGTTATTTACAAAGACACCTGTAGATGTTTGTTAGTCTGAAATAGCAAGGAAAAAACCAGCAATAAACGTGAACCTCAGATGCTCTCTTTGAAATATAAATAGAAAGGGAATTGAGTAACCTCACAATAGAAAGAGCACATTCAGGGATTGTTGCTCTTGAGAATCATCACAGATTTAGGATTAGAAATAATAATAATAATAATAAGATAATCTGCATTTTAATTAGCTGAAATTTAGCACTGTCTTCTTTCAACTTGGCTTATCCTTAGCATTCAATAAAGCAGCACAAAGCAAGCCCTACAGTTTCTTCCCTCATTTGGAAGAATTAGAAACAGGCATTTTATTCTCCAACATAAAGCCTTTTTTTCTTCACCCCCCCCCCCTTTTTTAAGAACATTATATTTATTTACTTGACAGAGAGGGAGAGACAGACAGACAGCTAGAGAGGGAATACAAGGAGGGGGAGTGGGAGAAGCAGGCTTCCCGCCAAGCAGGGAGCCTAATGAGGGGTTCTTCATTCATCCCAGGACCCTGGGATCATGACCTGAGCCGAAGGCAGATGCTAAATGACTGAGCCACCCAGGCACCCCTTTCTTCACCCTTAAGAAGACCTCGCATTTCTGTGGCTCTCAGTTTCTGGCCCCTTAGTATTCTGTTATGAAATCTCAGCTTATACCGTGCGTTGGCCACATGGCAGCCCTCTTTTGGTTCTGACCCTGGGGAAGGAGTAGCAGAGAAGGTGGAAGGCATGAAAGCAGGACTGTCAGTGCATGCCTGCCCATGACTGGGAGGCATACTCATTGTAACAGATGAAAGGCACAGAGGGTGTGGCCAATTTAGGTGTGACTTTGTGCACACCAAGAACTCATGCATTGTTCAAGAGACATTCTGGAGTTGTTTTCGCATTATATTTTGGGCTGCTTTAATGAACAGAAGGTATGGTGCCCATTAGGTCAAAATCTGCTTAAATGCAAGGGCAGCATGATTAGTTGATTGAGCTATTTTTACATAATTTTCACTCAGACTCTTGGAATGTAAATTTTCTGGGTGATTTTCATTTCCTTCTTTTCTTTTCTTTTCTTTTCTTTTCTTTCTTTCTTTCTTTCTTTCTAACAACAAAATCAGTGAAATATGAAACAGCAATCCATCTAGGATTGTTATTGTTCATCTAGATTTTTCTCTTATTTGTTTACTGTCAGGGCTTTTTAAGCTCTCATTTCAACCCTTCCTTTCAGTGACTAAATACTCTGGGGAGTTAACTAAAGATATCTTTGCGATTCTGATGTTCACATACAGTTCTTAATTGAACAGAGAAGTGGTACAAGGCTTCTTATATTTTTCAAGAACTATTGATGGTAACTAGGGCAGTCATCAGGTGGAAGAGATGGAAATAGTTTCTACACAACTGTAATTGAACATACAGAAATATGTATCAAGGAAAAGTAGATGTTGGTGGGCTCAGAACTAGAATATACAATGGATATACGTTCTTTGGCTTCTTTACTCAGGTTTCTCTTTCCTAAATAGAAACAATATTGCTTCTTATGAGTAGCTACACAGGTTGTCAAAGAAATGAAAGCAAAAGCTTGAGCTGTTAACTCACCTATGCTCATTAGAATTGCTGGGACTGTCCTAGACACTTGGGGGTTGGAGGGAGATGGTAGGAAGAGTTCTGAGATTATGGTTGTGAAGTTTTGTTGAATTAGTCTACTTGTCACTGTGTGGCTGGGCTACAGAGACCTGTGTCCTCAAAATAAAACTGCTATATATATCCTTAATATCCAGATTTCTACCTTTGGGCTAATGCTTTGTTTCAGATTTTTTTTTTTTTTTTTAAATGAGAGCCACATTGAATTTTTTTTTTAACATTAGCTTATCAAACTTTGTCCTGAGAGTGCATTTTATTTTGGGGATAGAACACAGGGGTAGGTGGCACAGAGGGCAAAGGTGCCAAAAGAAAGAGGGAAGGAAAGGAAGAGGAGTCCAGAATACGGAGGACAAAAAATACCGTGTTTTCTCCTGCCTGCCACCATCTCAGTTTTGTCTGTGTTGTTATATCCCAGACCTTAAGGCAGAAGTTCTCAATCTCTGTACTACTGACCTTTTAGTTGAGGTAATTATTTCTTGAGGGTGGGGAGCTGCCCTGTGCCTTGTAGGATATCTAGCACCCCTGGCCTCTACCCACTTGATGCTTGGAGGACATATTTTCTTCCCCATTCCAAGTTGTGACCATCAAAAGAATCTCTGGACATTGCCAGAGGCCTGAAGGGTGGTCAGAATAACCTCCATTCAGGATAGCTGCTCTGAGGGAGAGAAATATCCCTAAATAGGGACAAGTTCAAACAAGGCAAAATGGAGCTTATGTACTGTGACCATAGGATAAAAGAAGTGAAGGGGGTGGGGTAAGAGAAGAATTACATATGTATTACAAAGAAGAATCTAAAAAAGGGCTGAACATTCCAAGTCTTGACTAGACCAGACTTTGCTGCTGAAGGGGTTTGCAAACATAGGCCAGCCCCCGTTTAGACATGGAAATGTTGCCAGGGAGGGCCTCTGCAGAAGGACTCCCATTTTACCACCTGGCTGCCTTCTCGGAGTGGCTAGAAATTGAAAGGGATCCAAAGAGTGACATAACAGTCTGTAGCTGATTTTCCATGAATTACTTGACTTTCTCAGTGAAGATAGTGTTTTGTTGAAGAGTGCTTTTTGTGTTTTTATGAATGCTGAATTAAATTTGAGAAAATACTTTTGTGGCTTATTAGTATGCTAAAATCCTAGGGCAACATTATATAAAAATTTACCCTTTTTTAAAAAAATAAAACTATTTAGGGTGATGAAAACCCAAACGTGATCCACATTGGACCCATTAAATACTTACATAGCATATTTAATGGGCTCTTCAGTAAAACCTGAATTCTAACAAATTCCCAACAACTAAGTAGTAAACACATGCATGGTTGACCAGACCCATCTTCAGAGATCTCATTTACAAGGTCAGATTGCTGCAGAAGGTTGGGAGTGGGGGTGGAAGTACATTCAGTCATAGCATATTTAGGTGTATAAAGAGTAGCTTATCTTCACTGAATGTATTATATTGAAATGTCATTTTTATAAATTGGATATCTGATACAAGTTTGTGGCAATGTGAATGTGGTTAGGTTGAGAGATCTTTGAATTCTGCCAGCAGTTCCCTTTTTCAGAGGGTACAAATAAAGAGGGGTGAAAGAAGGAGGAAACAGGAAAAAGTATTTTAAATGAGGACTCCATGTTAGTGGGCACTTGATATGTGGAGATTAAAATTCCAGTACTTTGGAGAACATGTGGTCCAAACAGATGGTATAGTTTTCTTTTTCTTTTCTCTCTTTCTTACTCTTTCTCTTTCTTTTTCCCTTTCTCTCCCTTTTTTTAAATTAAAACTATTTTTTACAGCAGTTTGATCACGGCAAAACTGAGGAGACAGTACAGAGAATTCCCATGTACCCCTAGACTCCATACATTCATAGACTTTCCTATGATCAGATGCCCTACCAGATTAGTACATTTGTTACAGTTAGAGAAGCTGCACTGACACATCATAATGGCCCAATGTCCATAGTTTATCATGCTGTTCACTCATATTATACTTTCTGTGGGTTTAGACTAACATATAATGACCATTACACTGTATGATAACATAATGATGGATATCTTCATTGCCCTAAAAGTCATCTGTACTCCACCTATTTATCCCTCAAACCCCTCCCCCCATCCTTCACCCCTGGCTCCACTGATATTTTACTCTTCCCACAGTATTGTCATACAGAATGTCATATAGTATATTGCCTTCTTAGTTTCTTTCCTTCACTAAATAGAGATGGTATAATTTTTACTTCTATGATTTTGTAAAGTTTTCGTAAGAACAGAGAGGAACTTTTTACACCATTTCTGTATATTTTGCCTAGAAAATATAAGAGGATCAGCAAATAGAAAGTACCAAAATTGGAAATAGTAATGGGTGGTAAAGCTGTGTCAGTACAACGTAGTTGAACAAATCCAGGTGAAGAATCAGAAGAACTCCTTTCTTTGACTTCTGGCAACTAACTTTAACTTTAAACTAGTTGATGCCTTGGGGGCCACAGCTTCTCCTATGTGGCCTGATATTTTGTCATCTGAGGATGGTCAGTATCACTGATTTTTTTTTAATAAATGTGTCACTGTTTCCTGGCTTTCTGGTGACTGCACCGAACAAGGACAGTTGTTGCTCATGAATCCTCTGTTTGAACTCTCTGCTTTATCCAAACAGGCATGGTTTTTATTTTCCAGGCAAAACACATCCATGCTGCCTCCACTGTCCTTCCTGTGATGTTCTCCATTTCTTTTTTTTTTTTTTAATTAACATCTTGTTTCATTTTTTTCCCCTCTCTTCCCTTATAATCCTCTGCCTTGTTTCTTAAATATCACATATCAATGAGATCATATAATTGTCTTTCTCTGATTTATTTTGCTTAGCATAATACCCTGTAGTTCCATCTACATCATTGCAAATGGCAAGACTTCTTTTTCTGGTGGTTGTGTAATATTCCTTTGTATATATATACCACATCTTTATCTATTCATCTGTTGATGGGCATCTATGTACTTTCTATACTTTGGCTATTGTGGACATTGTTGCTATAAACATTGGGGTGCAGGTGCCCCTTCAGATCACTACATTTGTATCTTTGGGGTAAATACCCAGTAGTGCAATTGCTGGATCATAGGGTAGCTCTGTTCCCAACTTTTGAAGAAACCTCCATACTTCTTACAATTGCACTCAAAACCATAAGATACCTAGGAATAAATCTAACCAAAGAGGCAAAGGATCTATACTCAGAAAACTATAGAGTACTCGTGAAAGAAATTGAGGAAGACACAAAGAAATGGAAAAATGTTCCATGCTCATGGATTGGAAAAACAAATATTGTTAAAATGACTGGGCTACCCCCTAGAACAATCAACACATTCAATGCAATCCCTATCAAAATCCCATAAACTTTTTTCACAGAACTGGAACAAATAATCCTAAAATTTGTATAGAACCAGAGAAGACCCCGAATAGCCAAAGGAATGTTGAAAAAGAAAACCAAAGCTGGTGACATCCCAATTCTGGGCTTAAAGGTCTATTACAAAGCTGTCATCAAGACTGTATGCTATTGGCACAGAAACAGAAACATAAATCAATGGAACAGAATAGAGAACCCAGAAATGGATCCTCAATTCTATGGTCAACTGTCTTCAACAAAGCAGGAAAGAATAGCCAGTAGGAAAAAAAGACCATCTTTTCAACAAATGGGGTTGGGATAATTGAATAACCATATGCAGAAGAATGAAACTGGACATTTCCTTATACACAAAAATGAGCTCAAAATGGATGAAAGACCTAAATGTGAGACAAGAATCCATCAAAATCTTAGAGGAAAACACAGGCAGCAACCTCTGTAACCTCAGCTGAAGTAGCTTCTTCAGTGAAGACACGTCTCTAAAGGCAAAGGAAACAAAGGCAAAAATGAATCATTGGGACTTCATCAAGGTTAAAAGCTTTTGCACAGCAAAGGAAACTGTCATCAACACCAAAAGGTACCGACAGAATGGGAGAAGATATTTGCAAATGACATATCAGAGAAAGGGCTAGTATCCAAAATATATAAAGAACTTACCAAACTCAACACCCAAAGAACAAATACTCCAATCAAGAAATGGGCAGAAGACATCAACAGACATTTCTGCAAAGAAGACATCCAAATGGCCAACAGTGAAAAAGTGCTCAACATCACTTGGCATTAGGGAAATATAAATCAAAACCATGATGTTCTCCATTTCTTCCTCCTCCTCTGTGTATTGATTTTGTACTTTAAGACCTGGCTCATTCTCAGCTGAAGACAACAGGGAATTGTGTCTGTCTTTTGATGTTTAGTGTATCATCTTCAGTGTCTGCCTCAGTGGTCCACAACTAGGTTGTCTGTTCCTAGAGGCAGGTGTTTCTATAACTACCTGGAATCTAGAGCACTATTACCACATAATTAGCATTTAATATACAAAAACAGAATGAATATATGAATGAATATAAAATGAATATAAAAAGCTAGGACATTATGTTTCATTATCTTTCAGTAGAGCATAAGTCCACTAGCAGCCTCTGGCTTTCAGCTCAAGATTCTATGACAAAAAGATTTTCTTTACTCCCATTTTGTATATAGCAAAAGAGAGCAATCTGCTTGGCTGTTTGGGGTACACTTACTCTACTTGGACTGATCTCTGTTGCTAGTGGGATTAGGTTTTATGACTGAACAGATCTGGAGGGCATGTGTATCCCAGTGGCTGGGTTGTGGAGGGTATAGACAATGATGGGTAAGATCACCATCAGAAGGAGGTGGTAGGGACAGCTTCTTGGGAAGACAAAATATTAGATATTGTGGATAGAAAAGGCTATTACAGTCTAAATCACTTCTCCATGATGGACTTTGAAATTAGATTATGAAAATAATGAATTTCAGCAGAAGCTGTAATGACCAAGATTGTTCACCCTAGACATCATAATACCTTTTAAATGCATTTTAATATAACCCTGACTATTGGTATAAGTTATCTTATTTCTCTCTGAAAGGTCAAAGTGATTAGGATCTGCAGGAAATATTTTATTTTTTTGGTGGTTGTGGTATTCATGGAGGTGGGCAGTCAGAAGTAGAGGAGGAATGTGAAGGAAATCTCTATTTAGGAGTCCTTCAATAGGCGATGTGTAGTTTGTCTCAATGCCTTTTCTGTATGACTAAAACCTACATATGCTAGATATTTTAGGGATCTGGCTGATGTGTTTTAATATCTATGTTTGCTTTATCCTGAAAGCAAATGCAAAGTTTCTGGCTGAGAGAACAAACATACTACTTACCATGCCAGTTTCCCATGCCTTATTGTTCCTTTTAAGGTAACGTGGTGAGGGCAGGTGAATTCCATGCCCTCAAAAGAGGTCCTTTGCTACAAGGAGAAGAACCACAAAATTATGTATCTGGGAGCTCATCTAAGAACTGGTGTTCAGCAGCCCCCTTCCCCTCCTGAGAGGTGGAGAGAAACCTTTGTTCTTTAATGTTAATGAACTCCCTCCAGGAAAGGCCCCCTACTTGTTCTAACCCTTTGGGTTATAAATGAATGTTGCCTGCTTTTGTTCCCCTTTGAAATGGGAACACACTTTTCTGGGGAGATAAACATGTAAATCTCTCTCCTGGTCCTTTCACTATTTTAGGACTGCTACTGAGTCATGTTTTAAACCAGTTTACTAGTCATTTTAGCTCAGAAAACTCTGGCCAAGCAGAAATGTGAAAATATCTACCCCACATTGGCGTGTTCATAAGTAACGTGTTCTGCTAGAATTCAGACATGTCCAGCTCTCTTGGCACGAGGGGCTGAAGAGCCATAGGAGGGGGTGCAGCTTCAGAGAGTAAGAGATACTACTGTAGGCTGATAATAAACCTCTAATGTGGAAGTGGAAATGGGATAGGGTGGCCATAGAAGGACCAATGATTACATATTCATGTGCCAGGAGTTAGCAACATACTGCAACAAATGGCACTTTGCTAGGGCTTATTTGTCAAAGTAAAACCAAAAGGAAGGATATTTTAATTCTGTGTGATTCACATTATGGTTGTAGAATCCTAGAGGCTGCAAACAGCGTGGTACTTCTTTGTCACTTGAAGGGCATAGGGGCCTCCATGGTAGGAGCAGTGGGGTGGCAGGGGGGGCCTGTGTATTTACTCTAGTGGTGCTAGTGTTGGTGTCCGTAAGAATTGGTGGCCAGGATATATTTACTGTGCACAACTGAGGCAGTAAGTTCCCTTCACCCAGATTCTCTGTCCCATCAGTAATAGTTGTCTGAATCCTACAGAAGAGGAATATGCTGACAGTCACCTGTTTGGGAGTATATGTGATATAGCATTGGAATAGCCCAGAAATAATTTGGTTTGGAGAAATAGGAAGCTTTGCTTGTAGACCCCTGAAATAACAGATGACCTGAAATAACAGAAGCACATAAGAACTGAAATTCTGTTTATTCTTGTCAAAGTGACTCTGAAGTAGTCCCCACCTGGTTTGCCTTTCTGTATTTTACCTGTTCTTTAGCACTAGCTGGATTCTTCCTTGTCAGTGAATTTCTCTCTCTAACCACACCAGCCAGCCCCACCTCTCTGTGTTCTCATTACTCCTATTACCTGTGTCACTTATTAGTACCTACCACTCACTGCCCTGTGTCGAAAACGGTTTCCCCATTTTTCTCTTAATGTAACTATCTGCTCTCTGTCAGTATTTCTATCTAAATGTATTTGTGTATTGTTTCTGAATTAAATTTTAACCCCTTGAGAACTGAGACTACCTCTTCATTTCCTCCATGCTGATTAGAGTTCAAGGTAAAAAATGTTTTTGTAACATAAAGGAAAAATATAATTAACACTGTATGCTATCTTATTTTGAGGTTGTACCCTTTTTTAAAAATTACATGCTTAATGATCAAGGTCAGAATCTCAGCAATTATTTTATAACATCTTAATCCTTTAAGTCTCACTGATGCCAAATTTAACTGTAGTTACCAGGTTTGGTTTCCACAAACACTGTAAGCTCAGTTAAGCATCCTCGTGTTCAACTCTTTATTCATTTCTTAAGTTTCAGAATTAAATGTGCCATCCTTCCCTTTTAACTTATAAACGATTTGTGATTATTTTTGAAATGCTTATTTTAAAATATAAGAACTTTCCAAGCAAGCATTTTCTTTCCCTGGGGAAAGGAACTTGTGTCTAGACAAGAGCAGATGGATGCTCCCTGGTTCTCTCAGGGTAGTTATCATGAATGAAATGTAGAGGGTTCCCCCCCCGCCCCCCCGCTTCTCCTCGGCATTCCTTTTTCATCTTTCATCAAACAATTCAGCTCATGGGTTATGTATGGCCTTCTGGAACTTGAATTTGATTTTGATGTTTGAAATGTACATTATAATTTTCCAAACATGAATTTATGAAAATGGCAGCCTGTAGGAACTCCCACAGAGGAAACAGATGACGGAGTCTGACGAAAGAAAGTCCAGGAATACACACGGGAATGGGTGGGGGGAGGGGGGAAGAATACACATAGAATGGAAAAATTAGGACTGGCCAGGATGATGCTGACGGCTGTCTGGAGAGTAGAAACAGCTGACAAATAGTCACCAAGGAATAAAGAGCAGATTAAACTGGTCCTCTTTTTGTCTTTGCTCCTAGTTGCCAATGCTCAACATCTTCTAACTTGATTATGAGTTATCAAGATAAAGCATGGTAAAAGCTAGTATCACTGGTCTGGACAAGGTAAGATTTAAATTTAGAGAGTATTTAAATATTTTTGCTACTATTCCCTCTACTGCATTTCAAAAGGCATCGAAGAATACTTCACTTAAAATTCATATTCAATTAATCAATTAAATAAAATAGTGGCATAAGTTTGAGATAGAAAGCAAATACTTCCACAAGAATATTAGATTAAGTTTCAGGTTTCTGTGGGAAAAAATGAGGTTGAGAAGCTGGTTTTGATTTTTTTTTCCAGTTATGAGCTTTTTTATTAAGTCTCCTAACTTTTTTTAAATTTTTTAATTTTTTTTTCTTTTCAGCGTAGCAGTATTCATTGTTCTTGCACCGCAGCCAGTGCTCCATGCAATCCATGCCCTCTCTAATACCCACCACCTGGTTCCCCCAACCTCCCACTCCCCGCCCCTTCAAAACCCTCAGATTGTTTTTCAGAGTCCATAGTGTCTCATGGTTCATCTCCCCTTCCAATTTCCCTCAACTCCCTTCTCCTCTCCATCTCCCCTTGTCCTCCATGCTATTTGTTATGCTCCACAAATAAGTAAAACCATATGATAATTGACTCTCTCTGCTTGACTTATTTCACTCAGCATAATCTCTTCCAGTCCCGTCCATGTTGCTACAAAAGTTGGGTATTCATCCTTTCTGATGGAGGCATAATACTCCATAGTGTATATGGACCACATCTTCCTTATCCATTCATCCGCTGAAGGGCATCTTGGTTCTTTCCACAGTTTGGCGGCCGTGGCCATTGCTGCTATAAACATTGGGGTACAGATGGCCCTTCTTTTCACTATATCTGTATCTTTGGGGTAAATACCCAGTAGTGCAATTGCAGGGTCATAGGGAAGCTCTATTTTGAATTTCTTGAGGAATCTCCACACTGTTCTCCAAAGTGGCTGCACCAACTTGCATTCCCACCAACAGTATAAGAGGTTTCCCCTTTCTCCACATCCTCTCCAACACATGTTGTTTCCTGTCTTGCTAATTTTGGCCATTCTAACTGGTGTAAGGTGGTATCTCAGTGTGGTTTTAATTTGAATCTCCCTGATGGCTAGTGATGATGAACATTTTTTCATGCGTCTGATAGCCATTTGTATGTCTTCATTGGAGAAGTGTCTGTTCATATCTTCTGCCCATTTTTTGACATGATTATCATGTCAAAATGTTTTGTGTGTGTTGAGTTTGAGGAGTTCTTTATAGATCCTGGATATCAACCTTTTGTCTGTACTGTCATTTGCAAATATCTTCTCCCATTCCGTGGGTTGCCTCTTTGTTTTGTTGACTGTTTCCTTTGCTGTGCAGAAGCTTTTGATCTTGATGGAGTCCCAAAAATTCATTTTCGCTTTTGTTTCCTTTGCCTTTGGAGACATATCTTGAAAGAAGTTGCTGTGGCTGATATCGAAGAGGTTACTGCCTATGTTCTCCTCTAAGATTCTGATGGATTCCTGTCTCACGTTGAGGTCTTTTATCCATTTTGAGTTTATCTTTGTGTACGGTGTAAGAGAATGGTCGAGTTTCATTCTTCTACATATAGCTGTCCAGTTTTCCCAGCACCATTTATTGAAGAGAAGTCTCCTAACTTTTTTAAAGATTCCCTTTCCTCATAGATCTGATGAGGTCATAATGGATACAGTGTTTAACTGGTCTTCTTGGCAATCAAGGTAAAGTGGAAAATTCTAGGTGTGAGTTTATCAAATCTTGTCCTGAGGACCAATTTCATAGGAAATTCACTATTAAAAATGTAAAACCATCAGAAAGATAATGTGGTCCTGCCAAGGAGAGAGAAGGCATAGAAACAGGGAAACTAAGTTTTCAAGATAAGTTGTACAAACTTCCCAGTTAGAGATTTTAGCACTATTTGAGTATTATTTTCGGTTTATTTTGTTCTCACAAAGCCCACTTTTTGGTGATGAATCATGTAATTGTACCTCTGTCCAGAGGAGACCAGATGATTTTGCCTGCTTAAAAATAAAGAAAAAGGTATGTGGATTAGTAGATACAGAGGTTCATAGTGTGAGGGTGATAACTTTAAGAGCTTGGTTTACTATGAATCCTACATACCCAGTATGATGGTATCTTGCATATATTCCACTTTTTTTGTGCCTTGAAGGCAAGAGCGTACTTGTTTTATTTGTCACTTTATTCCCAATGGCTAAGTACTGCCAATGTTTATATATAAAATTGTATACAAGAATTTTTGAGTGTATTATTTTTAAACCTTATATAAAACCTAAGGAACAGCTATCATCCCTGTTAAAATTTGAGTAAACTGAGGTTCAAATTGGTTAACTTGTGAAAAATCAAGTATCAAGATTCATTTATGCATCTTCTTGGACCCAGTAAATATCCAGAAACCTAGACCAAGCATAGTTGCTGCATTGAACAGAGATTTTAATACGTTCTGTTATGTTTACTGATATTTCTACTTGTGCCATAGCACTTTATAGTTACATAACACTTTATAGTTAGCTATTACTATGTAACAGATCACCCCAAGCCTTAATGGATTAACATTACAATCATTTATTGTCTCATAGTTTCCATGGGCCAGGAGGCTGGGTACAGTTTAGCTGTGCACCATTGCCTCCAGATCTCTCACAAAGATTCAGTCGTCCTAAGGATCAGTCGGTGAAAGAGCCATCTCTAAACTCACTCCTGTGGTTGTTGGAAAGCCTCAGTTCCTCATCTGTTGTGGACTTAGGGCCTCAGTTCCTTACTGACTGTTGACCAGAGGCCTCTCTCTGTTACTTTCCATAGAGATTTTTTCCATAGCTCAGCTGTCTATCATCAGAGTGAGCAAATGAGAAAAAAAAGAAAAGGCAAACAAAAAGGGAAACCAACATCTTCTTGTAACCCAATCTCAGAAATGACATCCCATACTCCTTGTTATATTTTATTGGTTAAGAGTGAGTTGCTAGTCTCAGCTCGTGTTCAGATACCAGGAGAAGATCGTTGGGGCCCATCTCTGACTATCACACATATAAATTTGCAAATGCATCAAGATGGGTTGGACAATATGGGTGAAGACCAGCATAATTAGGATAGAACATGAAGACATGTGAACAGATCCCACAACATGGACTCAATAGGGACTTATTTAACTTCTAGCACAGAGTACCTATTTGCTTATACAGTGGCTTCTAAAACACAAAAGATTCACTGAATCAAGACAGAGCTATGCAGTTTATGGTCAGGAGGGCAGGAGAATAGTGGAGCTAAATAGTGGGGAAAGGAAGGCCAAGACTGGCTCAAGGTGATTGGAGAAGGGATTTGGAGCAGAGGACAGATCTGAGGAACTATACAAAGAAACAAGCTGAAGCTAGTATATAATTCAAAGATAACAATGTGCATGTCAAAGAGAAGAGAAAAGTAATTACCTCACTAGGGAAAATTCCATTTGACTTAGGTTCTGATATTCAGACGTTAATCTCAGAATCTGAGAGACGTGATCTTGCCAGTAGTGACTAAAGTCATAGCCAGATTAGTGAGAGGATACAAAATCAGGGTCAGAAGTGAAAGGTCTAGATGATGCAGGAAATCCTATCCAAGTGCTTCAGTAAGATTCTGGACATTCTTGTATCTTGTAGGAAATCATCTATGTGTAGTGGGAGTATATGCTTCTGTAAATACTTATAGAAATGAAATAGCCATTATTCATGAGGTGGACATACAGATCCATTTGATTAGCAAGCAACTAAAAAAAAAAAAAGATTCTAAGTTCAGAATTTTGGAAGATCCTATTTGGATGGGGAGAACCTAGAATGTCCTCTAATAAACTAATTAATGATCATGATATTCTTTACTAAAACTACCGAACTGGTATGAAATGACGGCTGGCTTCTTTGGTTCATCCTTAGTTATTTTTGAGTGGTGCCAAAGCTATAAAAGTGTCCACTTCAGTTTGCATTGGACCCTCCTTCTACAATGAGTATGTCTTGGAGCTTTGGACTCTGATGATCTCCTCACTAAATGATTACACTTCACAAATGTGCTGAACTGTCAAGGTATACCTAAAGCCTTTAAAATGCCAGTCAGTCTTTCCTTTGGGCAAATTTGGGCCCCCAGTGGTTTGGATCAACTCTCTATATACTCTCTTCTCCTCTAACTTAACATCGAGTTGGGGACCACTTGAATAAAATCCCTTAGCAGTGTCTGATAGAGACCATTTTGGGGAAAGAATGCATTATGAATAGAAAGCACATGAAACAGTACTTTTCTGCTGTGGGGGGAAACTGCTATTGCCCCCCTAGAGTCTCCCCAAAATAACACCTTCTGACTTCAGTTATTCTGGTAATGTAATTCTCTAACCCCTCCACTGGAGTTGGCCACAATTCCATCCCACTTTTGATATTTTATTCTTCCTAGATTTTTTCAGATGTTCTCATTCTTACTTTTTATTTTATATTAACACTTATTAGACTGGTTCTTTCTCTAAAGCACAGGGTCCTTGTCCATTTTCTCTTCTCTTTCCTTGGTCCTGAAGTTTGTGCAAGTACCACACTCATGAGAGTGTGTTGGTTGACTACCCCACTACAACTGAGGGATTCATATGCATGCAGATATCCTAGTTTGGCCCTCGTGAACTCGTCAAGGATACAATGATGAATCTTTCTCCTTGCTCAGTGGTGATCCTCCTACTCAAGCAGTTCTGAAAGGGTTCTGAGCTCAGGTTTCTGAAAGGTCCCTAGTGATCAAACCTAGAATGCCCACTAATAACTTGATTAATGACTCATGAAACTATTTAATAAAATTATTGAACTAATATGAAGTGATGGGCAGAAAGAGACTTAGTAAGTGAAATATGGTACTGCTTATTTGGTCCCTGAACTAGTGAAGGACAAGGGAGTGCTTTTCTACATTCCATTCTTTGACTTCTCATCCTTCTCCCACTTGGATAGATTAGCTGTGCCAGAAACATAAGAACCTAAGATGCAAAGAAGGAAGAGCTGGTCTCATTCTAAAAGTGACTCCTAATGTAAAACAGTTGACATACAGAAATGTCAAGCAATTTTAATATATTATACTAAGTACTGTAATGGTACATACCTAATTAGGATGCTATAAAATTACAGAGAACTGACAACTTTGTGAATTAAGGAAAGTTTAACAATGTCAGTTAATACTAAATGAGATACCAGAAATTAAGGAGGAATTCACCTGGGCCAAAGAGAAAGAGGTGTATTTAAGTTTGAAAATAAATTCATCATGGACATGTTGGTATGACATGGCATGTTTCCATGTCCTCTTTGAAGACATTAAATAATCAGCCTAATTGGAACATTTAAATACATATAGGTAGGAATAGGTGGAAAAACATAGGTTAAAAATCACAGGCAGGGGACGCCTGGGTGGCTCAGTTGGTTGGACGACTGCCTTCGGCTCGGGTCATGATTCCGGGGTCCCGGGATCGAGTCCCACATCGGGCTCCCAGCTCCATGGGGAGTCTGCTTCTCTCTCTGACCTTCTCCTCGCTCATGCTCTCTCTCACTGTCTCTCTCTCAAATAAATAAATAAAATCTTTAAAAAAAAAATCACAGGCAGGTATCTGATGTTTGTGTTTGTATCTTATAAAGATTTTAGAGTTCCTCTCTATTAAAGAGAATCATTGAAGTATTTAAAGTTAGATGTGAATCTTTTAGGTGTTTACTCAGGGGCAGTGGGGTTGGTTAGCCATTTATTTCCACTACCTCTAGTTAACCTTGGATTTTGCTCTTACGGTTGTCAGCAGTCCTATTTGCATCTTTAGTGCAACTCCATGTTCATTTTACTGATTCACGCTGTGCTCTTGAAACATCACCTCTGATGTCTTTCTGAAGGATTAAGTCTAGAGCTTCCTTACCTCTCTTTTAGGATCTCAGTAGACACTAGAATGAGGCAACCTTGATTTTTATATGCATGCTGAACTCTGATTTCATTACTCTTGGAATGCCATCATTCTGTGGCCTGGTGTGCACTCTGCATACAAAAGCATAATAAGAACTTACATGTTTACTTTCAACTTTGATCATCCTTTCAGGATATAAGCTATTAAGAGCAATACAGTACTTTGATAAATAACTATAAAGTGGTGTCTATTTTGGATGTAATTCAGAAACTAGAAAGAAATTTCTATTTATGTAATCCTATATCAATAACTCTGTTAATGTATAATGTGAGAATCACAAAGGCAATGCTGTATTCTATCCTAATTAGTGGGAAGCAGAAGCAGCATCATATTTGAAGTAGTTTCAGACTTTTTCTATCTGAGTATTACTTTTGGGATATTTAATTTTTCAGCATTATGAGAGGTATTAGAATAATTCATAGTTTAACATCTCGGGTTCTGTCAAGATGGATCATTGTTCTATGAACTTTGTTTTTCTGTCTTATCACTTTAAAATACAAAACAGGACAAAACTAAAACAGGAAAGAGTGCAGCAGCTTGGAGAGCAAAGGTATATTGGTTAAAGAGTGGTAGTGGTTGACCAAGCCCTAAATAAATAAGTATTGAATGTGTTTAAAAGCAGAGCATGGAGAAAGATTTTCTTAAGGGTCAGACCCAGAGAAACACTGGCTCGAGGTAAGAGAAATGAATGTCTTCTTGGTTAAAGTAAACAAAATTGAATTAGTTGTGGGCTTTATCAGGTTGAGGAATATAATAAGATCATTAGAATATTAAGGATAAATTGAACTCTGAGCCCCCATTTATAAGTGAGGATTCTGTACCTCCTCTCCTACCATTTTTCACCCTTAAAAGGTTGATGTTATATTCTGTTCAATCTTTTTATTAAAGAACTTTTTTCCTCCCTCTTCTGACAATGCCACATCCATAACGGTGTTGTTCATACCAATATGCCACCCCCTCAGTCTCCCTAGAGAGATTCTTTACGCCATGTTGGAGCAAACAGAATGCCTTTCTCCAAACTTAGGGTTTCAGAGCAGTCCTCAGCATGTTTTTGGCCCCAGAACATCCATTATGACAGTGGTCACTTTTTAGGTTTTAGCTTTCCTCTCTTTCCCTTTGGCACAGAATCAGACCTGGAGGCTGTTGGAGAAAGATAACATGTCACCTTCTGCATTTTCCTCCTCCCCAGATCTTCTTCAGGGCAATCTTGCACAAACAGAACAAAGCCACACAACAACACTGATCACCCTTTTATACTCCATCAAAGGTCTTTATGAAAATAGAGATATGTGCCCTAGAGCCAGGGTCCAGCGGGTAGGTACTACCTAACTCAACTTTTATTTTTATTTTTTTAAAGATTGGTTGACTGATTTAAGAGAGAGAGAGAGAGAGTGAAAGAGAGAGTTATGGGGAATGAGGGGAGGGGGAAGAGGAGAGAGAAAATCCCAAGCAGACTCCCCACTGAGTGTGGAGCCTGAAGGGGGCTTGATCTCACAACACTGAAATCATGACCTGAGCTGAAATCAAGAGCGGGGTGTTCAACTGACTGAGCCTACCAGGTGTACCTACCTAACTCAACTCTACAGTGGGTATTTATTAATTAAGGTTGAATATTAGGCATCTGGTCACAGTCACAATTTCTGAGGGACTTTCTCACATAAAACTGTTGATCAAAGTGGTTTCTTTTAGATTCTGGTCCAAGAGCTAGAAATTTATTTTTTCAGAGTCTTATTCTGTAAAAAGTACAGCCTTGAGGATAATCTGTTGATCTTTTCAAATATTTGAATCATGAGAAGATTCAAAGTAAAAAAGGGACAGACATTAATATAACAGACCCTCCTTCTACAACTGAGGTGTAACAAATATTAACATTTTGCAGTATCTGATTCACATTATTATTTTCTCAAGAATTAAGATATACTTGAAACCTCCTGGGGTGCCTGGGTGGCTCAGTGGGTTAAAGCCTCTGTCTTCAGCTCAGGTCATGATCCCAGGGTCCTGGGATCGAGCCCCACATCGGGCTCTCTGCTCAGCTGGGGGCCTGCTTCCCCCTCTCTCTCTGCCTGCCTCTCTGCCTACTTGTGATCTTGGTCTGTCAAATAAATAAACAAAATCTTTAAGAAAAAAAAACAAAAAAACAAAACCTCCTTAGGAACTCTACCTCAGCTCCCGCCCCTCTTTCCTTCTCTAAGACAACCACCATACTTAAGGTGGTATATATCCTTTTAGAACATGTGTAATAAAATGTATATATCTTCCATTATGCAGTACTCTGTGAGTTTTTATATTATTTCACAAATGGTATATCTTTTCAGTTTGCTGTTCCTGGTCAACACTTTGAACTTAGGACTTACTCATTTGACTATAGTGGCTGTCTCCTGACTTATATCCCGAAATCCATTTTGTTCCATCCTGATGTACTGCCCATGAATATGGAGTGAACAGCTCACTGTATCTCCCCAATGTCTCACTTAGTGGATTCCACACCCTGGGATAGTGCCAGTTGGAAGCGATCCCTTAAAGCTATTATTTTTATTCCTAGGTTTAATATAACTCTTTTTCTTCTTTTTTTTTTTTTTTAGATTTTATTTATTTATTTGACAGACAGAGATCACAAGTAGGCAGAGAAGCAGACAGATAGAGAGAGGTGGAAGCAGGCTCCCCTCAGAGCACAGAGCCCGATGTGGGGCTCGATCCCAGGACACTAGGACCATGACCTGAGCCGAAGGCAGAGGCTTTAACCCACTGAGCCACCCAGGTGCCCCTAATATAACTCTTCTTATTAACTTTTGGACTATTCAACCTATTAAGAAACAACTATAACCATAGAGACAGAAAGATGTTCCTGTGACTCCAATGTACTCAGTCCTGCTAACCAGTACCTCTTTAGATGTCATTAATTGGCCATGCCCTAGAAAATGTGTCAGCTCATTGGTTAGGACTAGAAGGCTCTGTTTTATTAGATTTTGTCAAAGTGTTTGCCAGAATGATGTGTGCCCATTTGACTCCCTTCTATAGTAGAAGGGTTCCTTCTTTTCCACATGCTCAGTAAGATGGGTTTAATTAAACTTTAGTTTGTTTGCCCATTCCAAGAGGTATGAAATATTCTCTTGTTGTTCACATTGTAAGTTTTCCAATTATTAGTGAAGTAAAGCATCATGTATTTATCAATAATATGGGATTTAGTATTTTGTGAATTACCTGTCTAACCCCCTTGGTCTAGTTTTCTATTTTTAGCATTATTCATTTGTAGGAGTAGTTATTTTATGTACACGTAGAACTACTAACTATCAGTGAAACACTAGGGATAAAACTTCAGGCAGCTAACTGCTACTGATGGTACCACACAAATCTGTAAAATTGTTGATGGTCATGATGGCAGCTTAGGCATCAAATAGAATGAAATTAATATTAAGAATTTTCAGTTTAGGAAGGGAAGGGAATTTATAATTCCATTTAAGAAATATACTTATGGGGGGTACCTGGGTGGCTCAGTGGGTTAAATTTCTGCCTTCAGCTCAGGTCATGATCTCAGGGTCTTGGGATCAAGCCCTGCATCAGGCTCTCTGCTCAGCAGGGAACCTGCTTCCCTCCTCTCTCTGCCTGCTGCTCTGCCTCCTTGTGATCTCTATCCATCAAATAAATAAAATCTTTTTTTTTTTTTAAAGGACGATACTTATGGGAAAATTCCAAATACATTAACAATATTTTCATAACTAGGGAGGTCAATTTCAATGATCTAGATTATTTAGTCATATAAAACAGTTTATTCCAACAGAAATGGAAAGCTGGAATGGCCTTAGCTTCATGTGGTAGTTTTTAGAAGTATATTTTTGTAGAAGTAAAACTCAATGTCCACCAAATTCCTTTTATGTAAAAGTATTTCAAAGGCACAAATGAAAAATTCAAATGGTATAGAGAACCAATCCTAGTAATTCACTTACAGAAGGAAATTCACCCCATGCATGCTTAGATTTTGATCATTTCTATTGAAAGAATGGCTAGTCTATTTTCCTGTAACTCTCCTCTTTTTTTTTTTTTTTTAAATACACTTTTAAACATTGGACTTTACCTAATGGAAATACATTTTTCTAGAAAGGTTTTATCTTAAATACTTTGACCCTAGAAAGTAAAGTAATTTAGCAGAGTTTCTCACACTAGGGATTAAAACGGATGTTAACGTATCCACAGAGGATGAAAATGAGTATAAAGATGATCAGACATGAAAGTTCAGAAATGAAAATGAATGATGTTTCTATTTTATTGTCCTTGTAAATAAAATGAATTGTGCTTTTGGCTTCCATTTGCCATATGAATTGATTGTTACAAGATAAAACCTGAGAAAATTGAATTATAATTTTTGAGAATCAGTGAATCAGCAGCATTTTTTCAAGTAGTCAGTGGAAGTGTTCCAGACATTTCACTGAATTTGCTTTCTGCAAAGCTCCACTATGTATGTAGGTGTCTTTGTTTAAAGAGGTGCTAACATTTTAGGGATTTATATATGTATCTTCTTTCACATTGAAATGGTCCTGGTAAAACGAAACAAAACTGGATTTGGCTTTGAGCCCACTGGTCTGTAAGCCTAGACTTTGTGCTGGAGTCCTCTGGGATTCCGTCTCCTCTCTTGTAAGGTTCTTCTACAAGCCTCCCTCCACTACCATCCCCCTACCTCCAGTCTCAAGTCCTGTCTCAACAAAAGTGAAATACATCTGATCACTTCATTCACATGTTGCTATGAAATCCTATAGGTTAAGATCTATTACTCAAGAGTTAACGCCTCTGCTTTCAGCTCAGGTCGTGATTCCAGTGTCCTGCATCAGGCTCTCTGCTCAGCGGGGAGCCTGCTTCCACCTCTCTGTCTATCTGCCTGCCTCTCTGCCTACTTGTGATCTCTGTCAAATAAATAAATAAAATATTAAAAAAAAGATTACTCAACACCTATGACTTTAGCATATGATATTAGTTAAATATTTACCAAGGCTTTTTGAGGGCCAAATGCCATCCAATAAATGTGTATGCATCATTTCATTAAGATAGAACCTTTCAGGGGTGCCTGGGTGGCTCAGTGGATTGAGCTGTTGCCTTCGGCTCGGGTCATGATCTCAGGGTCCTGGGATCGAGCCCAGCATCGGGCTCTCTGCTCAGCGGGGAGCCTGCTTCTGCCTCTCTTTCTCTCTGCCTGCCTCTCTGCCTACTTGTGATCTCTCTCTCTCTAAAAAAGAAAAAAAAAATAGAACCTTTTATTTTATAGACAAAGAAGCAGGTTTAGAAGGAGTTAAGAAAACTTGGCTAAGGTTTCACAGCTAGTAACTAGCAGAAATGAACTTCAACTCAGGTTAAAATAACACGAAACATGTATGTGTATACACGATAGCACACAATCCTGAGCAGGTTTCAAAAACTTGTAGTTGCATACCATCACCATTCATGGAGTAATGGTTTACTTCCTGTGCTGAAAGTAAGTAATACAGAGATCACTGCATTGGGTCCACCCCAGACTACACAGGTAGGCACACAGCTCCACTGAGCAATTGGAATACAGGGAGCATGCCACCTTGCCAAGGGCTGGAATGGGAGCGTAAGAGAAAGATGGCTTAATCCACTGTTTCTTGCTTTGTTTAATGCAGTGATGCCACGCTTTGCCGAGCAAGTAGAGGTGGCTATTGAAGCCCTGAGTGCCAACGTCCCTCAACCATTTGAAGAGAATGAGTTCATTGATGCCTCTCGCCTGGTGTATGATGGTGTTCGAGATATCAGAAAAGCTGTGCTGATGATCAGGGTATGTAAGGCTTCTACAGTTTGGAGCTGATCAGAGCTTCTGGTACATACTCCAGAGAATTTACTTGGTTTGTGTTAATTACTTAGTTTTACTTGTTAAGCTGTGTGGCTCCTCATTTAGTCAGACAAGGGGAACACTTTAGTAAGGCAAAAGGGACGAGTGATTCCAACAAGCCTAGATTCACATTGAATAACCTGAGGAGGGATGCTCTGCTTATTTCTTACATGCATTATTGTCTAAATTTGATACTAATTTACAGGTGCCCCTGCTATTAACCATGTGTTCCTCTGGCTAACATTATTTTCCCATCAGGATCAGAAAGCCATGAGTTGGAAAGAAAGGAAGAGTACCCAGCTTAGCAGTATTAATAATAGTATAGTATTAGTAATAATTAATAATAATGATGATGATGATGATAATGATCTGATACATAGTCACACTATCTTAACAACAAATAATTACAATCTTATGAATGAGGCTGTATAATTTTGTAGCAAACCTCTTCCCATCACTCACCCTACAAGCTTCCCATCCTCAGTCTTTTGTTGGCAGCTGTGAGCCTTCCAAACGACTGTCCAAGTGATATAGAGCCATATGCTAGAAAACATATAATACAGTAGGTTTTAAAACTCAACATAAGTATCCGTTGCAACTTCTTTTGTTCACCTACAAGGTACCTTCTTACCTTCTTTTATTTACGTTAAGACACAGAGCTTCCCTTGTTCCATTTAACTGCTATATAATATTTCATTGTAAGATGAGATTTTTTTTTCTTCTTACCTTACCAACAATTTGGCATGGTTTTCAAGTAAGTTTCTTACCCAAAGAACTCTTTTTTAAAATAAACTTAAATATTCAAGAGCATAATTGAGGACACAAATACATTTGGGGCTATTAAGACTGAAAAAAAGATGGGGCTTCTGCAGTGACAATCATAACATGAGAACATACTGTCTGATACTAATATAATGTGAGCCACAATTGTAATTTCAAATTTTCTGGTAGACACATTGAAAAAACAAAACACAGGTGAAGTCAATTTTAATAATTAATCAAATGTATCTAAAATGTTATCATTTTTGACATGTGGCATTAGCTACATTAAAATTCTCAGTAATTCATTGTAGCTCATGTCTACCATATTGGGTTAGATAGCACTGGACTGCATCCCTACCTTAATCCTCTGCAGTTGTCTCTAAGGCTGCTCAATAAAACCACAAGGTATCTGTTCACTGCATTCTGAAAAACTTGCTTCTAGGGCGATCACTGAACATCTAAAACAATATAACTTCAAACACTGCAAAACAATACTAACCAAATAATATCTGTGGTATTTTGTTCTCTTTGAACAATGTATACCTAGTTTTCTGAGTATTTTATCTGTGGGATTAATTCTCTTCTGAATCTTGATATATTTGAGGTCATTAAATTCATGAGTGAACCTCTTCAACTGTGATTTCCAGAGTGCAATATGGTACTTCCATGGTGATCTGAGCAGGTGGATTAGAGTATCACTAGGAAGAGTCTCTCTTCCCTCTTTGTTGGTATCCATGCTTCCCCTGAAACATTACCAAACACCTTCGCTTGGGAGGGCAAAAAAATCTTCAAATTTTCTTGTCTTTAAATTTGGCTGGATTGATTTCTCATTAAATATGTCTGTCTTTCATAATAATTTCATGATCAGAGTATTCAGACCATTGCATATGGTCAGAGTATTCAGACCATTGCATAAGTTACATCAGACGATTCTCATACTTAACAATGTGGAGTTCATGTTTGGAATTTGGAGGCTATCAGATATATTTCCTGTTCTTCTAACTTGCCCATTTTACATCTGTCAAACTCTTAACACCTTGCAAGACTTGGCTGAAACCTTCAAATTTTCTCCATCAAAAATATTGACCCTCTCCTTTATCTATGTATAACTATTTCTGTTTATGATAGTATTTATTACATTATTCCCTTTTATGTCTTTTACCTTCTTTATACTGTGAAATTTTGGAAAGCAAAGGCTGTGTTTTTATTTTCCCTTCACTGTAGTGCCTTGTCTGACACAGTGGTCAATGGTGTGTGTGTGTGTGTGTGTGTGTGTGTGTGTGTGTGTGTTGGTAGTAGTGGAAATACATACCTGGGAAGATAAGGAAGGTAACAGAAAAGGGATGAGAATTGGAGGAGAAGGAAAAGAAAGGTAGTCAGGCTTTTAAACCTGTAACAAATTAGATCATTCTTTTTCCATTACATACTAACTTGTGAAATAAGGTAATAGACCACGAGAATTATGTTTTCAAAGCATTTGACACTAAATCCCACTATAATCCTCAAGACATATTCCCTCTTTTGCCATTTTTCTGCTTTGTTAGCCTTCACATTTTTGTGACAACCATTCATCTGGGAGGCTGAGGAAGTTTATAGCCATCATTCATTTATTCATTCATGAGCTGTAAAAAAACATAATTTTAGATAAAATGCCATATCTTTGTTGAAGTGTCATTCCTACATCTCGACATTTCAAGTGATTTGATCAGATGGATTTCACACCACTTGAAACTTAAGAGAGAAATGTACAGTATGTACAAATTGTTATTTTTTAAATCCTTCTCCATTCAGCACCCACATGGCTTCATTTTGTACTTAATTTCTTGGTTTGCTTTTTGAGTATAATGATTAAGTCTACTTAAAAATAAAAAATCCATTGCGCCAAGTTCGAAAGAAAGATAATGAGACAAGTAGAACTATTTCTTTCCCAGGAAACCTGGCCATGCCTCATTCTCTCCAAAGTGTTCATTGTACTTTGTAAAAATAAGAAATCTTTTTCCCTGAAAAAAAAAAAAATGCAGAACAGACCCTGAAGGGTTAAGTTTTCCAATACCTTGACTTGCAGTGATAAATACATATATCATGTGCTGTTGGTATCCAGGCACTCCAGGGCAGTTCTAGGCAACCCTCTGAAGTAGACAAAACTTTCTTTCTTGTATCCTAACCTCACCTTTCAGAACCTCATTTCTCCCTGAGAACGGGTCTACTCTGCCCCTCTGCCTTGAGACTATTTTTTGTTTGCTTCAGGCAGAGGCTTGTACTTGGTGACCTATCAGCTACAAAGGAATTTCCTAATTACCCCAGCAAAGTAATTAAAAAATGAACAGACAAATCTGGCATACCGCCATACCATTGATTCTCATTATTTGCAGTAGTTATATTCTGTAACGTTGCTGTGAACATTGAGTTAGAGAATCTTGAAACACTCTTCCTAGGGGAATATGCTTAGGTTCCTAAGAGCCTCTGGTTACATTTTCATTCACTGGTCAATATATAACTGTGTTTTATGCACGTTTTTATTTAAATGCATTTTATTTAGTGTATATTTTTGACCTCCCAGCCAGCCTCCCTGTAACTCATTCCTGAAGGAAGCTCATCTAATGCATGCCTTTTCCCTATAAGGTACATCACAAGTTTCTTACACTTAGGACCACCAAGCAACACTTAGGCACTGTACTTGGAAGCCATTGTAAGCAGAGAAATCACCAAAAAAAGGCACAAAGATGCAAAATATGTGGCACTAAATGAATACAAAAAGGGTACTTATTTACAGTATAAGAGCTCAGACAAAAAGGCCCAACGTTACCTCAGCTGGAAACTCACAGCTTAGGTGACTCATGTTTTTTGCCACATGGTCCTTGCTGGGAAAAACTACACAAGGATTGCTTTGGGGGATTACAAAGAAGCTTTTGGTTCATAGGCAAACTCAGGAATAAGGTATCTGCAAATAATGAGGGCTAACTGTGTGTTTAAGACACAGAGTTAGACGTTTAATATTGGAAATTAAGATAACTGGATAGGGTAGAAGGAGGTAATACCTTGGTGTTAGGATATCTGTATTCCAAAAAAAAGGAAAAGAAAGAAACAAACAGTAGTTGCTTCTCATAAGAATAACCCTGGGAAAAGTCTATATTCCTTTATAATGTAATTGGAACACATTAATTTGGTTGCACATGATACTTTTGAAAGCAGGTTGTGGAAAAAGTTAAGTCCTGGTAAAAGTCTAAAGTTTAACTTCATAAATCCCAAACTGTGCCTGAAAGGGCCCTTGGAGCATTGCACGGTGTTTTAAAATTTCAAGGGAAATATACAGATGTTTCTAGCTCACGGTTTAAATATTAGGTTGGTATATTCCTTTTAACAACACTCTGTATTTATGAAGCTGGGTTTTTTGGTGGTTGCCGTGATAAAAAGGAAGTTCAGTGGATGTTTGGTCATATTCCGAGATTTGAGAAGTCATGCAATGTGCACCAGGCACTAGGTTGTTAACTTTAATCAACTTTATCCATTTTTGTGCTCTAACTGCTTAATCAACACAACTGTTCAGTTTGTGACTGTTTTATTTGTTTTTGTTTTGTTTTGTTTTTAGCCAAGAGGCACCTTGAAAAAATTACTGAGGCTCAGTGAGAGTATTTGAAACAGTAGCATTTGGGAACCTATGGCTTAAATAATTTTTGGTCATTGGCATACTTGTTTTCATCTCTGTGCTTCAGTTTCTATATCTGCAAATGAGGACAGATATTGCCTTTGCTATAAAGCAGTAGCCTAGACCTGGCATTTAGTAGGTTCCTGAGAAATATTTTTCTTTTCTCATCCTGCTGGGATGACATTTCTTATTACAATCAATTAATGAAATACAATCTGTTAAATAAATTAACAATATTATTAAAACTGCAGGGATTGGAGTTACTCATCAGAGCTAGAAAATGAAGAGTTGAGAAGGCTTTTATGACAAAACTGATTTTTCTATTACAGGTTGCTATTATTCAGTTAATTAACATGGTCCTCTAAGGTTCCCAGTTTTGTTTTCCAAACTCAAGTAATTAGAAATAATTTCATATGATTTTTCAGAAATATTCAGTAATTTAGTCTTGGTCATTCATTTATTAAGTATCTGTTGAATGTTTACTAGATGCCCCACAGAGATGGAGGGGCCCTGAATGGAGAGGTAAACAAAATAGAAGTCCCTATCTTCAAGAAATTTATATTCCTCTGGTGGGAGACACAGAATATAATAAGCAAGGAGGTAGAACATGCCAGTTACTGTGCCATGGAGAAAACCAAGGCAGTATAAAGGGATAGAACACAGGGTGCATATGAGTTTTATGAAGGGTGGTCACTCTTTGGATGGCATTTGAGAACAGACTTGGAGGAGGAAACAAGCCACAAAAATATTAGGACAAATGTGTTCCAGGCAGGGGGAATCACAGGTGTAGTGTTAAGGATCACACTAGATGAGATGGGAGGCTTAGATGTGTTCTAAGCTGACTTCGTTTGGACAAGAATCATCACCCTGAATCTGCTGGAGAGAGTAGAATGTATGGAGGAAAAAATAGAAGGAGATCCGTCAGGAGGCTTCCAGAATAATCCAGGATAGAGATGCCAGCGGCCAATCACTCCTGACTGATTTTCTTTTACATTGACTTTAGGAAAATGCAATGCTCGTGGTATAGCTTTCTGATTGGGAAATCCTTCCTCAGGCATCCCCGAGATTCTCGTGTTGCCTCTCCGTGCCCTCCTCTTTCTGTTCCCAGTGAAGCTCTCATACACATTTGAGCCATTCTTTTAAATGGTGATTAATATATTTCTCATGTGTCCTGGTGAAACAACTCTAAATCCTTCAGTCGTTTCTTATTTTGCTTCCCTCCAGAAACTGTTATAGAGAAGACAGAGGATTTCATTTGGAGCCAAAGGCAGGTAGATTAATCCTGTTCTGTAATTGACATGTGGTGCTACCCTGGACAAGCACATGATTTTCTTGGGCCTCTGTAATAGACACCAATTAATCTCCTAGAGGAGATTTTAGAGGCCAGATACTTTAATCATGCCATTTTACAAATAAAACCCACTCTTGCAATCTAACAGATAATAGACCCAGGGAACCAAGAGTAGACCCAAAGTGGTTTTTGTTGGTTATAAAAAGACTTTCCCTGGGAGCACAGAAAGGCGGAATTGAGGCTTTACCCTCAGGTTCCAGCTTCCAGTCCGGTGAATTATACACGTTGGTGATTCATTTTTATCCTATAAACACTACCTCATGATACAGGTCTTATTATCTCTGGGCCCATTTGCAGACCTTCACTGTATTTCCATGTCTCTTTTAACGTACGGAGATCCTTGACCAACCAAAACATAACACTGTTCCTTGTTAAAATGAATAACTCAAAAAATAACAGCATGAGAAGTAGACACGTTTACATGCAATTAGCAAACTGCACATGCACTGAACTGTTTATATGGGTGACTTGGATGGGTTTGCTGAATGATGAAGGCACACGAAAATATTTTAAGCTCCTCCATTTGCCTGGTATTATTGGCGATGGTTAAGAGCATAGGCTGTGGAACCCTCTCAGCTTGCTAGGTGTAACACCCTGGAAAACTGACTTAACAACTCTGAGCTTGTTTATACATCTGTAAAATGGACATTGATTTCTTGTGGGGGAGAGGCAGAGGGAGAGAGAAAGAGAGAACATTAAGCAGGCTCCATGCCCAGCATGGAGCTTGATGCGGGGTTCGATCCCACAACCCGGAGATCATAACCTGAGCCGAAATCAAGAGTTGGACGTTTAACTGACTGGGTCACCCAGGCACCCTAGGCATTATATTTATTTCATTAGGTTGTACAAGGATTAAATCCTTTAGCTGAATGCCTGGCCCATAGTGGTTGGTGAAAATTATTTCTATTATTATGATTGTTGCAGTTATTAGGTATATGTTATCACTTATTACTTGAGTTCATTTTTATCATTTACAAAGCATTTTTGTATATACTTTATCCTAGAATCCTGTGAGGCAGGCAGGGAAAATAGGAATTATTGTCTCCATTTTATGAGTGAGGAGAGAAGTAAAAAAACTCTTAGTGATATAAAGAGTTTATGAGTGGCAGAGTTAGGCCAAAAACATTCAGATTCCCTGGGTCCACATCCAGGTTTTTACTTAATTTATTTGTTTATTTATTTTGTTTTGGTTTCTGAGCCCTAGTGACTTGAGTGAAAGCTCATCATCATTCACCTTAGGCTGCTGGGTTTTGTCTGTCATTGACTCATCTGCTAAACACACAAATCGTTGAAATGTTTGGACACAGTACTATAGGCACTGTCATATTTTCCTTTTTTCTATTGATTGAGGTTTTTCATTTTACTTTTCTCTCTCCTTTTCAAAAACGAATGATGAAAAGTGCTTGCAATCTTGTCATCTCATCTGTCAGCAGAATTTACCAACTTGCTCTAATTGTTCTGCAGTGCATTCCAGAAGAGTGAAAAATGATCAGAGATTATTGTCTCTGTCCACAATGGAAATACAACCAGTTATTTGAACCAGGTTCTGCCCACCCCACCCCTGCTTTAGTTAATAAAGTATGGGAACAAAACCTCTTTCTTCCTTGTTTCTTTTAATAATTCTGTGAAAGAAAATTGAACATCTGTAGATGACTGAGTGAATATTAATAAGGTTGATGGAGAGAGAGAAGGAAAACAAGGATATGCCAAAGCTTGGAAATTACTATGCATAAGGTGACATTGGCATAAAGACCCCATTTTATGCCTGTCTGACCAGTCTCAAGGCTTCATCAATAACCACACCTGATTAATTACACTGAAGTGGCCAAAGAAACCAGCTGAATCAAAGTGTGCCCTTTTGGATGGGGAATGGGCTACTGTATCATCAGTGCTGCTGTGGTCTGCTTCTTCCTTTTGAAATACAGAGCCCTGGGAGCTGGTGCTCCTTCTTGTGCTGAGGAACAGTTGTGGGTGACTGTCAGCTTTCAGTCTAATGACTGTTGATCTGAGAGGGTTGCACTAATGCACTGTCTCCCTTTCATACACCATCCTCACCAACTCCACATTCATCTTCTTGGAATTAACAGAGGACAGTAGCCTACAAGACATGCTGCATGATTTAGAAGGCCTTGAACAAGGTGTAACCTCTCATGCCTCAGTTTCCTTATCTGTAAAATGGGGAAAATTGTGTCTACATCATAGGACTGTGAAGAAAACTGGATGAATTAGTATATGTAAAGTCCTTAGAGAAAACCGTGATGAGCACATGAAAAGCACTTAATGTATGTTCTCTATTATGGTCATTAAAGATAGGGAGTATTTTTATTTGTGAATTTATGGACTAACTCCTACATTTTCTCTGCATGGAATAGACTGGATCTCCATGTAATTACTTACTTTTTAAAAATTAACATATAATGTATTATTTACCCCAGGGTTACAGGTCTGTGAATCCTCAGGCTTACACATTTCACAGCACTCACCATAGCACATAACCTCCCCAATGTCCATAACCCAGCCACCCTATCCCTAACCTTCTATCCCCCAGCAACCCTCAGTTTGTTTTGTGAGAGTAAGAGTCTCTTATGGTTTGTTTCCCTCCTGTTCCCATCTTGTAACTACTCACTTTAAAGCCATTCCATAGCTCCAGTTCTTACCTGATTTATAATGTGAAAAAGATAGACACATTTGGGTATTTGGGGTCTAAATTCTAATCTGCTATTAATTCGTTTAGAGACATTTGGCATACTTTTTGCAGAACCTTGGTTTTCTTATCTCAAAAGAGAATGATCCTTATTTTACTGTGCTGGTTTTAGCTAAACTGATACTATGTATGAAAGAGCTATTTAATCTTTGGTGGTTGCATAGTGATTGATAGATTCACTTTGTAAAAGTGTTTGAATGAATTGATTTCAAAATCCTAACTGTGGAAAGAACCAAGATGCCCTTCAATGGACGAATGGATAAGGAAGATGTGGTCCATATACACTATGGAGTATTATGCCTCCATCAGAAAGGATGAATACCCAACTTTTGCCCCAACATGGACAGGACTGGAAGAGATTATGCTGAGTGAAATAAGTCAAGCAGAGAGTCAATTATCCTATGGTTTCACTTATTTGTGGAGCATAACAAATAACATGGAGGACATGGGGAGATGGAGAGGAGAAAGGAGTTGAGGGAAATTGGAAGGGGAGGGGAACCATGAGAGACTATGGACTCTGAAAAACAACTTGAGGGTTTTGAAGGGGCGGGGGCTGGGAGGTTGGGGGAACCAGGTGGTGGGTATTAAGGAGGGCACGTATTGCATGGAGCACTGGGTGTGGTGCAAAAACAATGATTTCTGTTACGCTGAAAAGAAATAAAAAATAAAATATATGCAGTGAAAAAGCAAAAAACAAAAACAAACGAACAAAAAAAATCCTAAGTAATGATGATGGCAAACTACTTTTAAATGCCTATTAAATGCAGACATTTTACACAAAGTATGTTACTTAATCTTCACAAAAATCATAAAGGAACTTTTATCAACAGCAGTTCACAGGGGAGGAAACTGGAGCTAAGAGGATTTTGCCAGTGGTCACAAAGGGATTCATGTTCAGGCAGTCTTGACTCTGGATAGTCAAGTTGCAACCTGTATGCCATACGGTTTAGTGACCACATCGGATATTTCCTCTGGACTCACCGTTGGCTTGGCGATGATCAATTCTTTTTGCTTATTAAGACTAGAATAAAGTCTTTTTAGAGTAGAACAAGAAGGGCATTACAGACCAATAATAGGTACAGCTTTTGTTGTTGATGGTGATTTTCTATCTTACAGTAGATTTCTATGGATGGAAAAACACACAAATATTTTTTCTTAAAATTAGAAAGCATGTCATGTCACAAGCTAGGCAGACTTTTTATGCCAACAGGAGGAAGTAATCGAGCGTATTTTTTTTTTTTTAAGGTAAATTGGGGCAGCTTGGTTTTTCTGACTCCATCAGAGCCAGTATCCTCCTCCATATCCCCCTACATATAACTGCCCACAAGCTCTCTTTCCTGGGAGCTACTTAGCTTTTGTAGGCACAAAGTGTTTGGGTGGGGATGAGGGTTATCAATTTAAAATATACTGATTCTTCTCTTTTCCTTTGTACCTGTAGACCCCGGAAGAACTAGAGGATGATTCTGACTTCGAGCAGGAAGATTACGATGTACGCAGCCGGACAAGTGTTCAGACTGAGGACGACCAGCTCATTGCGGGGCAGAGTGCCCGGGTGAGTGGACATCCAGGACTCGGGTTTCATGCGCTGGGCCTATGTACACCAAGTTGGTTTGAGGGGATTTCTGATCCAGGGTCTTGAAATCCCAGAGATTTATAGCTCAGAAATCTGTGCTTTCATCTGTGGTTGTTCTTGGCAATTCATATTTTACACAATGGAAATAACCACCACTGCTTCTGTTTTCTGTTCATGCTATTCTCTTACCATCACTTGAAACGGAGAAGCCACATCACTGCAAATGGTTTAAGTGTCTAGTGGATTTTGTTGGGTGTGTGTAGATGGTTCAATAGCTAGGGGATGCAGGAATGCTCAGATCTTGCATTAGCGCAGACACCACAGTGCCACTTGAAGTCACCAAGCTTGTTAACACAAGAGGCAGTGACAAATGGAAAATTAGAGTACTACTTTGTTAGTGGCTGGGCCATTACTGTTCCATACTCTGACGTAGGGTCTCTGATGAATGGGGCCACATCTTTGAAATTGGTTCAAGGACATCAAAATAGAGACAGAACTCCCCATCCCCCTCACAATACCTACTTACGGCAAGGGCAGTAGCCCTAGAGCAGTTTGCCATATGATAGAAAGAGAAATTATAGAGACATACTAGACATATGCCAGTTTAAGGCATGGAACAGGAAGCAACAGAAAGATCACTGCTCTGGCTGACATTTGAGCACCCTGGAACACTCTGTGACACTCTCTGCCAACACAAGTGTTTCAAAGAGGATTCTGACTGATTCTATTAATTGGATCTCATTGAGGATAGATGCCAGTAATCAAGGTAGGTCTCAGGAGATTAAGTCCCTGGGGATTACAAAAGGAGGTGAGATTCTCCTCCCTTCCAAGGTTCAGATTTTATGCAGTAAGAACAGCCCCATTATAGACTGTGTTCTTATTATATTCTAATTAGAATTACGTTCTAATTCCCTGTTAAGTTTTACTTAAGGAAAAAAAAAAGGTAGAGGAAGCACAAGTTTGAGAAAGAAGTAGTAATTAGAATAGTGATTAGGGGGGCACCTGGGTGGCTCAGTGGGTTAAAGCCTCTGCCTTCGGCTCAGGTCATGATCCCAGGGTCCTGGGATCGAGCCCCACATCGGGCTCTCTGCCCAGTAGGGAGCCTGCTTCCTTTCCTCTCTCTCTGCCTGCCTCTCTGCCTACTTGTGATCTCTGTCTGTCAAATAAATAAATAAAATCTTTAAAAAAAAAATAGTGATTAGGAAACCCCAGAAAGACCACCCTAGTTCAGGAATTGTGAAAGAAGAGTAGGAGCAGCCAGTCAGAGGTTAAAGAGGACTCAAAGAAGACTAAGCCTTATGTTGAGTCAAGAAAACCTTCGTACTTAAAACCCAGTTTCTCTTTTTGTGCTTTCTGTGCTGATATAGTCTCATGCAACAGTGAAATGATTGACAAGATATAGATGGACATTGATGAGGAAACGGGAGGGTAAAACTAGAATATTAAAGATGCACCAGCTTTGATTTCAGGCAGACCTTGTTTTGAATTGTAAAGAGTAGAGTGAGGACCACGCTCCATTACATGTGGCTTAATTTTTCTGAACTTCAGTTCTATTATCTGTAAAATGTGAATAACTTACTTGATTGGATTCTTTGGAAGTTTAATGACTTAATATTTGTAAAATTATGAACACAATACCTGACATCCATTAAATGCTCAATAAGGGGTGAGTGAAAATCGTCATCCTTTGGAAGAGAAATTCTTTTGGATCACAGACTGGTGACAGTAAAAAAAAGTACACAAAAGAATATGAAGTCCCCTACTTGGAAAATCTTTTGTAAACTCTAACCCCCACCTCCTCGTCCCCTGCCCCAACCCGTGTTGAAAATTAAGTTCATGAAGCAGAGAGGCTTTTGAACCTGTGTTGGCATAACACTAAAATCAATTCATCCGTCAAGTCAGTTCATCTTCAAAATTAAGTAAAGCCAGCATTTTTATGTCAATGACAAAGGGCATATTTGAAGTATTTTATCCAAACATTAATCAATTCAAAGTCAATTTGATTGACTGACTGCAACTTGGTATTGATACAGTCCAGTATCCATTGACTCGTTTTCTCAAAGACCAAAGCATATCATACAACCCTTATCATGCTTTATAGTCACCATCTTGTCAAAATGGCATGATTAGTCCCATTCTTGCCAGGAGGAATGCAGTCCCATTGTACTTCCATTTCATGCATCTTATGATAGATACCAAGTCAATTAAATGGAAACGAAAGTCAGATAGCACCTGTCTATATCATCTATTATTTTTCCCCCAATAGGTGAAAAGACAATAGTCTTTTTTGAAAGATTTTCTAGTGTGAATTATGAACATGGCCCAGGATAGTAAGAACAAAGTACCCCTATGACCCAGCACTTGCTGATTTGTCTTTGAGATCTGTCACGTGGTCTGTGTGATTAACTCGCAGCAGACAGCATTAGTTATTGACTCAGCCTATTTTAGCCCGTAATTACATGATGACAAATCAGAGACCTAGAATTATGGCTGTAAGTTGGAAATAAGCGGGTGCATTGAATTGCTAAGATGACAGATGGTCGAACTTTTGACCAGAGAAGTATGTTAACTTGGTCAAAATTGTGAAGGAGGCAGAAGTTGTCTTTGACAGAGGTGGTTGCTCTTTGCAGCAGCCAGTCCTTCCCTTATTTTAATGGACTTACTTTGTGTTCTCATTCAGGTGATTCTTCCTCTCTGAAAAGGGTAAATTAATCTAAAAGCAGGTTATGGTAGGAGAAAAGCTTTTAGTGTCCACTCAAACATTTCTCCCAAACTCTGAAATTAGAGTGCTTATTTCCTTTATGTGTCCCTATCTGCTGCTTCTCTACAGCGTTTTCTGAGAGAGGGACAGGCAGAGAATGATCACACCCTGATCTGATAAAATGTAGAAATAATCAGACCTTGTGATCCTAGACATGACATTTCATACTCTTTCTTCACGGGTTGATGTGGTTAAAATTGGTTAGTGACAACTCTTGGACACTTAACCTTGGTGATAGAATGTATTATCTGGAGTCACACAGACCTTATTTTAAATACGGGCTTGGCCAAGCTGTGTGACTTTGGGCAACTTTCTTAGCCTCTCCATCCCTTATCCGTGCATGTGTGTGTGTCTGTGCTATGTGTGTATGCACAGCATTCTACCTTATGATGAAATTAGGAGAACTGCATAGTGAAAAGTATCATAAGATGTGTCACATATTGTCAAGTTGACAAAGAAGATGATAATGATGCTTATAGTGTAAGGCAGTTCTTCATTACAAGGCTGGTCAAATAATTTAGGCTAAAAGAGCATGGACAATTTAGGAAATCATCAAAGTTTTTACTTACTAAACGGGAGAGTTACCTCAGTTTTCTTATTTACTTCATGGTCTGAGACTGGTAAAAGTCGAAGGACCCAACCTTTAACTGCTTATATTTATTATTCTGCTTTAAAACCAAGTAGGTAGGGGCACCTGGGTGGAGCAGCTGCCTTCAGCTCAGGTCATGATCCCAGGGTCCTGAGATCCAGCCCTGCATCGGGCTCCCTGCTCGGTGGGGAGCCTGCTTCTCCCTCTCCTTCTGCCTGCCACTCTGTCTACTTGTACTTTCTATCTCTCTGTCAAATAAATAAATAAAATATTTTAAAAAAGTAAAACCAAGTAGGTAGAAATGGACACAGTGAGTTTTAGCCCTTTTAATCATTGTTTATTAACATTAATGTACTTGAAGCCTAGATGTGAGACTTTTGCTCTTGTTTAGGGAAATAACACCTGTCAGTTTGGAAGCCCATAGACTTCAAATGTCATTTTTCTCTTTGAGATTAGAAAAGTAATCATATCAAAAACTCCGGAGATTTAGATTGAAGAAAAGATTCTGGGCTGAGTGATTATTGGCTTGTTTCAGTGATTTATACTTTCTCTTAATAAGTAGAGTTTATAACCTCAATCACAAAAAAATGGTTGGCTGTTCAGAGGAAAGGCTGAAATCCTGGGGTGGGCTATTCTGTGGATTCAAGTCTCTGATTCCACAATTTGTGGCCCCAGATCAGCCAGAACACAGTCTGTAGAGCTGTGCTTGACTAGTGCATAGAAGCAGCAGAAACTCTCAGACGGCCCCAGGTGATCACATCAGAGAAACAGAAAAGCTGGTTTGTTCCCTTTCCTCTTGGCCATGAAAATCACTTTTCTCATGTTCAGTTAGTTTGAGGGAAGGAACAATTGTGTGTTACATATTTTGTATTCCACTTGATTTAAATGTAGTCAGCCTCTCTTTTTTTTTCCTAGCTAGAACGACTTTAATGTGTTAACGTTTCAAACTGCTGAGTTACATTGATAAGACCTAATTAAAACTCATGTGTTGAATTTTAATTTGATTAATTTGCAAATTTCTCAGTTTGGGATCTACTGTTTATAGATAACCTTTTTTCTTTTTTTTTTAATTCCAGTTTTAGAAAAGGTCAATTGTGAATTTTTAAAAGCCACGAGCATTTTAAGAATATTTAGGAAAAGACTTTGGCTCATCGATAGCTACATAAACAGAAGCAAATGTAATGACACTTGCACCCAAGTCACACACCATTAAGTGCATTATGCGGGTCGAGCACCCCTAGAGTCAAAATAACATCTTCTTTTGCAAATCTACTTTGAAGGGGCCATTTTTTTTTCTCCTTCAGAATTGTGCCCTTAGAAAATATTTGTCCGTTCTGGTAAATTCTCTTGAACTATGTTGATGCAGTGAGTGGAAAGATGGTTACACAATCAAAAGATATTTGTTGAGCTTCTATTCTTTGCAGGATGCTGCAGCCTCTACCCTAAGGAAGCTCAGACAGAAGTCAGAAGTAGGGCATTAATAGGAATTCAGGAGCAGAGCAAGGCAATTAATACTCGAATCCCAAGTTAAACAATTGAAACTCATGTGATATAGCTGAAAGATAAGTGTATGCCCTTCAATACACAAATTAATTCTTTTGAGACAATGGAAGTTTCATTGCTTTCCATCCGGGGATTGAATGGAGAGTGTGGAGGTCTGCAGGGGAGTTTTACAGATTCTTCAACAGAGAAGTACCTAGGGAATGGCTTAAATGATGATGGTTAAGACTTGTGAGGCCTAAGTAAAACAGGATTAGTAGCTCTGTATGAGGAGGACAGATTAATGTAGGATGGTGTAAGATCATCAGACAAGGGTGCTTCAGGAAAAATAGTTTCGTATTTAATATCCGCAAACCCAAACTTAAATGCATTGGAATAGCTGTCTTGTTACTAGTACAATATTGTATATGTGAGTTTATAACCAACTCATTGGTTGTATATTAACTACCTCTTTTGGATAGAGTTTTTAAAGTACTTAAAAATTTTTTTTTTTCAGAAATACAGTTTTTTAAATATTTTAACTATAGTATTTGTATCAGTCCAGCTTTCTAAATTTGGATTGTAATTTCTGTATTTACACATGCACACTCATGCACATACACGTACATACACAGAGACTCGATGCTAGTTATATAATGTCACGCACATGCAAGCATGGAAGTTAGTAAACACGGCTCTGCATTAGTAAGATGTATCTGTGCAGGTAATAGTCCAGAGACACCTTCATGCAAATCAACGAGACCCCTTACATGGGCAGATAAAGCCTCATCTCCAGGTTGCTCAGCCTGGTGAACAATGCTTGTCATTTCAGCAACCGTTGCCCCACTGGGATGGGATCATGATGCATGGTTGTGCATGGTGATCTAGTTGTGCTTAATAGTTAAGTATGGTGTTAGTTGACCTGGGTTTGAACCCTATTCCTACAGCTTTTAGTTATGTAATGTTGAGAATTTAATTTCTCTGGGCCTTAGTATCACCATTAATAAAATAGGGGTTAGAATAGTATTAATCTTGTAGAATGATTAAGTAAATTAAGTTTTTTATATATATAAGCTTCTTAACACACTATCTGATATACATTTCTGTACTCAAGGAATCATGTCAATCTTCTATTTATGCATAGTCACATAGATTTTGGCCCCATCCCTGTCTTTCAAGGCAATAATGTAATAAGCTAGAGAGGTAGCTGGAAAGGAAAATTAATACAGACATGATGATAATATATTAGCAGTAATCCCACATATGCTTTCATTTTTTTGAAAAAACACATTTATTATTTTATTTACTGTCTGCCATAACACTTTGAGGTAATTGTTTACTATTCTTAGATATGAAGAAGTTAAGAATATGATCCAGTAGCAAGTAGGTCTTAACCTAAGTCAGTGACAGATCCCGTTGAGCCCAGTTTTGTGGAGCTTATGCCCATTGATATTTTTATTAGAAATCAACTACCTGGGGCCCCTGGGTGGCTCAGTGGGTTAAAGCCTCTGCCTTCAGCTCAGGTCATGATCCCAGGGTCCTGGGATCGAGCCCCGCATCGGGCTCCCTGCTCAGCGGGGAGCCTGCTTCCTCCTCTCTCTCTCTCTCTGCCTGCCTCTCTGCCTACTTGTGATCTCTGTCTGTCAAATAAATAAACAAAAAATTAAAAAAAAAAAAAAAAAGAAATCAACTACCTGGGTTGGGGCACGGGCATTAAGGAGGGCACTTGACGTAATGAGCACTGGGTGTTATATGAAACTGATGAATCACTAAATTCTACCCCAAAACTAGTAATACACTATATGTTAACTAACTTGAATTTAAATAAAACAAAAAAAGAAAGAAGGAATCACCTACCTTTCCTTCCAACAATTCACTTACATTGGGAGGAGTTTTATAATTAAGGAAGCAGAATTTTCTTGTATGTGTTGTTTTACTTGTTCTTTGCAAAAGCTGTAAGTTCCCCAAATCATGCTTTCATTGGGGAATACCCATATCCCAGAATCAGAGGGCCACTACTGCTGTCACACTTATCGACACACTCCTTTCTCTGAATCATTTTGCACATGGTTCTAAGAAGATGCAATGATGTATTGTCGACGTTGCATTCAGGGCTTGCTACATATATGGTGTTTAACAAATACAGTTGATTCTCTTCATTTGTGGTACTTAAATTCTGTAAAGTCACCATGAACACTTAATTAGCAACTATGGAGTCATTGCTTCTAGAGGAAATAGAGGGTTAGGTTCCTGAGAGCTGCTAGTCTCAACATTTTGTTTCAACCAATCAATAAGGAATCTTGTTTAATGAATGTTTCTTTTAAGATACTTTACTTTATGGTTTTGATTCATTGTTATTGAACTCATGGCCAAGCGCCATATAGTCCCTGCCTGCATGAAGCTTATCTAACACACATGTGTTTCTCCATAAGGCGCAACACTGCCTCTCCGTGCTTAGGGGCACTGGGCACCACTTAAGCACTATGCTTGGGGTCCATGTTAAACAGCAAAATTACCAAAAATGAGCAGAAAGATGTGGAAAATGTGGCACTAAACAGACCACAAAAGGACACTTGTTTAGTGCTGAAACAAGAAGGCAGAGAATTTATTGTTCAGCCACATCTGGGAACAGGCCTGTCAGGTGACTCTTTTGTGTTTTTTTTTTTTTTGCAACTCTGTGCCTGTTTGTGAATGACCAAAAGCACCACAAGTATTGATTTTAGAGTTGCCAACAAATTTTATAGAGTTGGCAAATTTGTAAATAAAGAATCCATGAATGACTAGAATCAGCTGTAGTTCTTGCCTTTGTATATTCCCTTACCTAGCAACTATTGAAAATCCACCTTTGCTTCTTCCTAAACCTATATTTTATCCCATCACTATTTCTGCATCCTTCTAGGCTCTGCAGGGAGCCAAGGTTATCTCAGAATTTCCACAGAGGAGGTAGAAGAGGGCTGGGGATAGGTATGACACCCCTAAAATGCTCTGGGCTAGGGGATTGTTTGGTATCTAACCATGGATTCCTTCACTAACACTCATGGCAAGTTTCCCCACCCCACCCTGCTTGGATGCTCAGATATTGTTTAAAATTCCTCTCCTTCCCAGCGTCAGAAAGCCTTTTTTCCCCCTTCTCTGAACAGATTTCAGTGTTGAAAGAGGTATATTCTTTCATCTGGTAGAAGTTTCCTGAGACCAAATATAAAAATTGTCAAGAATAGATTCTTTTGAACAAACATATGTCATCAAAGTGACACAGAAGTTCTGTTACTGTCAGTGTGCACGCACCTTTTAGATCTCTGTATTTTCTGCGTATAGGAATAGGGACGGGGATTTGGGGGACCTTACCAGTCTGTGCTTTTACCTTCCTAGGAATGGAGAAACTGTACTTTCTGGAATGGTGGGGCAGCCTGTAAACCTTGTCAGGGTCTGGCTTTGCCATTAGCTGGAGGCAGAGTCAACCTACTGTCTGTGTTTACTTTGTCACCATTAGTCACACTGTTTCTGTAACCCACACAGGCCATCATGGCGCAACTACCGCAGGAGGAGAAGGCAAAAATAGCTGAGCAGGTGGAGATATTCCACCAAGAGAAAAGCAAGCTGGATGCCGAAGTGGCCAAGTGGGATGACAGCGGCAATGATATAATTGTGCTGGCCAAGCAGATGTGTATGATCATGATGGAAATGACAGACTTCACAAGGTGAGGCCCAGAGACAGAAAGATGATTTTCTCATTAAACACAGAAGTGTAACAGTGTATATTAGCCTGTGAAAGCCTGCTAAAAAATTCAAATACTACATCAAAGCAAGGCAGTGGTATTATAAAATTTACATGTGTAAGTCAAAATGATCTGGACCTAATTCTTAGCAGATAGTCAAGGAGGACAGATTCATTTTTGTGATTATTATTGTTTTAATTATCTATCCAAAGTCAGTCATAAAATCTAACCCGTGGGGGTTGAGTGACTCATTTGTGTTCTGTGATGTTTTGCAGTGTATTTAAGTACTGTTTTGAAGGTAAGGTGAATGATTTGTTCATATCCCTTTGGAAAAAAAGGATATCGATACATAGGTGTGTGTGCATCTATACATGTAATAGTCCGAATGCTGGGTCATGATCTAGCATTAATTTCAACTCATGTTTTAACTTTACATATAAAGGATCAGCTTCAACAACCTGATTCTATAATTTTGACAGGGAAATTAAAAATTGTATAACTCTAATTCCCTTCTGCTCTAAGCACTGCTTTTAATAAATGAAGAGACCAGTCAGAATTTTGTCAGGAGCCTTTTCTTCACCAGAGGTCATTGCTGTTTCTGCCACTGCAATTTTAATCTCCTCTTTAAAGGGAGGTGACATTTCTGCCCTTCCTACTACACAAAGGGCGAATCAAGGGAGAGCAAAGCTCAATGGAAAAAAAAAAAAAATCCCTGGATTTTGAAGCTGAATACCAGGTGATTTTGGACCAACCTCTTACTGTCTGTTTATTTTGCAAAATGGGGAAATAATGCTTTTCTTATCAACTTCACAGGAGAGTTTTACAATCTAAAGAGGTAATGCAGTTATAAATTGTGTTGCTATACCAATGTAAGCTATCACTTTGCTGTAATTTTTTTGCCCCCTGGGAGACACAAATACACATGAGCAGAAATGTTTTAATGATTAAACATGATATTGGTTAATAAACTATGTAAGATATATGGCAGTGTCAAAATACCACCTTATAGGTGACAATATTTTTAATGATTATTGAATGTTGCTAATAAGAGAAAGCTACAATTGATTTTAGGCTATAATAAAATATAGAATATCTCTGCTTCATCCCCTTTACCCTTTGCCTCTGGCCAATATATACTAATGACATTGCTGCGCCCTTTCTCTAAATATTTTTAAATTGTTTTTGACTTCGGTGGAATTACTTTAGTGTTATGAGGGTGACCTTTGAGACTTTTAAATGTCATTGTATTCGTTAGAAGTTCAAATTCATACATTTGGTTAGTTTTTCTTTGCTTCACAGATTTATTTCACACACAAAAAATAATAGTAGGAAAAAACAGTCTGAGCCATTATTTAAGTCTGAATTTACTACAGATCAGTCTACCCTGGCAGCCTCAGTCACTGCTTTTCTAGGCCTGTGATGACTTACTTTGCTTGCTTTCAACATTGTATTGGTATTTTATCTGATGGATATTATGCAACCCATTAATAACATCACTTGAACAAATAATCTCATCAGTTTTAAGTGACTAATGAGTCTAGTCAAGTTGCTGGTTTAGATCAGAAGAACGTTTTATAATGCTCCATATTATAGATAAATGTGGTCAAGGAAGAGCAATAGATTTGAGGGGGTCTTGTTAGATGATGTTAAATAAGACGGACTTTCTATTAGTCAAAGTACAGTTTGAAAAGTGAAAAGAAGGCCACTTCAATTTCCTAGGGATTTCATATAATCACTTTATGCTGATTTGAGTAATGAAATATCTGGAATGCTACTGGTTATCATTTTTCCCACTGCCTGATGAGTAGTTTCTCAACTCTTTGTGAGGGCAGAGGGAGGAGCACGGTAATTAATGATGAGAAAAAGAGAAGGGGGCATACATTGAGAAATAGAACGCGGGAGGCTGAGCTTTGGCTGCTGCCTCCATCTGCAGAGCCTCTCTCTTGGCAAAGAGAAAGCCAACAAGCCTTTCTTTGGGTGGACTGTGACCTAAGTTCTGTGCACTTAACCATATGCATTATTATTATTATTGCCCTTGTATTTTTCTGCTTCAAGGAGGAATAATTTCAGCTGTATACCTCTAAGGAGCCCTATGTACTATATTCTCTAAAGGAAAGGAGATAGATGGTTAGGAATTACTTGACTCTTCTCAAATCCTATGTTTAAATAGCATCTGGGGGCAAAAAATACCGTTGCATTTATTATCTTGTTGTTTCATTCTTATCAGTAGCTAACTCATTAATTGGATGCAGTAATCTCAGTGATATACACTCCATTATTATTAAAATTGGAGAGGTTCTGCCTCATTATTTGTGAAATAACTTCTTCATGGAGGATAAAACTAATTATGCCTCGTATCTCTTTCCTGTTCGGTTCTTGACTTCTGTCTCATGGGCAGTGGCAGAAGCACTGTCCTGCAGAGGTTGAATCCATATATCTGATGTCATTCTCAGTAAGAAATAGCATGTTCCAGTCTTCTGTCCCAATAACATAAGGTGTGCAGATGGCAGAAGCTCAGAAAAGAAACCCAAGTTTAATTGTATAGCAAGGAACAAAGTTGTCTTTTGAGACCAACTATAACTTCTGATCTGTAATTTAGGCAACAAATGTGACTGTCAGGGTTACAGTCAACTGTAAAATACTAAGCACTAGGCTCAAAAAACATGTAATCACCCCACTCTTCCCAAACTTCTTTTCTGCCTTGGTGTAGACACTCAGTACCTCAGCCTAGGTACTTTGGTCTTTCAGCACCACTTCTTGGCACTTTTCTGTTCATTCCAAGTCACATCTGGCCATTAAAGGGCAACTGTCTGCCCCCATTACACCAAAACCCTCATGAGTTCTTCTGTTCATAGAAAAAAAATAAAAGTGTTGAGTTTGCTGTACATGCTTAACTTTAAAAAAATTTTTTGTTGAAATATAGTTGACACACATACTATATTTAAGTATACAACATTATGATTTGACAATTCCATATATGAGGTTATGCTCACCACAAGTGAGGCTATCATCTTTCACCATATGATGGTATTAAGGTAGAACTGACTGTATTTCCTATACTATGCCTCTCACTCCCATTGTGTATTTATTCCATGACTGGAAGCTTGTATCTCCCTCTCTTCTTCACCCATTTTACCAGTATCCCCACCCCTCTCTGACAGCCATCACTTTATTCTCTGTGTTTATGGATCACTCTGTGTATGTGTGTGTATGTGTATGTATGTGTGTTTGTGTGTTGTAGATTCCACCTATAAGTGAAATCATAAGGCGTTGGTCTTTCTCTGAATTCACTTAGCATAATACCCTCAAGGTCCACCCATGTTCTAGCAAATGGCAAGATCTCCTCCTTTTTTGTGGCTGAGTAGTACTTCTGTGCGCGTGCACGCGCGCGCGTGTGTGTGTGTGTGTGAGAGAGAGAGAGAGACATCTTTATTCATTCAACTATTGATGGATGCTTAGGTCACTTCCACATCTTAGCTATTATATATAATGTTGCAATAAACATAGGAGTGCATATATCTTTTTGAATTAGTATTTTCATTTTCTTTGAGTAAATACCCAGTAGGAAAATTACAGGACTATAGGGTATGTCTATTTTTTTTTAGAAACCTTCATATTGTTTTCTGTAGTGGTTGCACCAATTTACATTCCTATTGACAGTACACATCCAAACCAACACTAGGTATTTCTAGTTTTTTGATTCAAGCCATTCTGTTAAGTGTAAGGTTATATGTCACTGTGGTTTTGGTGTCCATTATTTGGATGATTAGTGGTATGGAGCATCTATTCATGTGTCTCTTGGCCATTTATATGTCTTTTAAAAATGTCTATTCAGGTCTTCTGCCCATTTTTGAATTGGATTGTTTTAGTGTTGAATTATATAAGTTCTTTATATATTTTGGATAGGAACTGCTTATATCATCTGCAAATACCCACTTCTATTCAGCAGGTTGTCTTTTTGTTTTGCTGATGGTTTCCCTCACAAGTGCAAAGGTTTTCTGTTTCTTTGTTTTTTGCTTTTAGCATAGTCTCAGTAGTTGATGTTTGCATTTTTTTCTCTTGCCTCAGGAGACATATCTAGAAAAATGTTGCAAAGGCCAGCATCTGAGAAAATACCATCTGTGTTCTCTTTTAGGAGTTTTATGGTTTCAGATCTCACATTTATGTCTTTAATCCATTTTGAGTTTATTTTTGTATATGGTATAAGAAAGTGGTCCAGTTTCATTGTTTTTGCACATAGCTATCCAGTTTTCCCAGCAACATGTATTGAAGACAGTCTTTTCTCCAATATATTCCCCAATATATTCTTACCACCTTCATCATATTAATTGACCATACAAGCATAGGTTTATTTCTGGACCCTCTATTCCAATCAGTTGATCTATAAATCCATTTTTATACCAATACCATACTGTTTAGGTTACTACAGCTTTGTAGTATAGCTCAAAATCTGTGTGACACCTCCAGCATTGTTTTTCTTTCTCAACATAGCTTTGGCTATTCAGGATCTTTACAGTTACATACAAATTTTAGAATTATTTGTTCCAGTTCTGTGAAAGTTAATATTGGTGTTTTGATTGTGATTGCATTGAATCTGAAGATTACTTTGGATAGTGTGGACATTTTAACAACATTAATCCTTCCAATCCATGAGTATGGTTTATTTTTCCATTTGTATGTGTCCTCATTAGTTTCTTTTATACCTTTCAAAGTAAAGGTCTTTCAGAAACTTGGTTATGTTTACTTCCAGATATTTTATTCTTGGTGCAATTATACATGGAATTTTTTTTCTTAATGTCTTCTTCTGCTACTTCATTATTAGTGTGTAGAAATACAATAGTTCTCTGTATATTGATTTTGTATCCTGCAGCTTTGCTGAATTCATTTATTAGATCTAGTAGTTTTTTGGTAGTCTTTAGTGTTTTCTGTGTATAGTATCATCTACAAATAATGAAAGTTTTACTTCTTTCTTACCAATCTGGATGCTTTTTATTTCTTGTCTGATTGCTGTGACTTTGAACTCCAGTACTATGTTGAATAAAAGAGAGTAGGTAACTTTGTCATGTTCCTGATCTTAGAATAAAAGCTCTGACTTTTTCACCATTGAGTATGAGGTTAGCTGTGAGTTTGTCATGTATGACCTTAATTACACTGAGATATGTTTCTTCTAAACTGACTTTATTGAGAGCCTTTTTCTTTCATCATGAACAGATGTTGAATTTTCTTATAGTTTTTCTGTATGTCTTGAAATAATCATGTGATTTCTATCTTCCATTTGGTTAATGTGATGTATAACACTGATTAATTTGCAAATATGAAACCATCCTTGCATCCCTGGAATAAATACCACTTGATGGTAGTGAATGATCCATTTAATGTATTGTTCGATGTGGTTTGCTAATATTTGTTGAGGGTTTTTGCATGTGTGTTCATCAGGGATACTGGCCAATATCTTTTTTTTTTAAACCTATGGTATCTTCATCTGGTTTTGGTATCAGGATAATGCTGGCCTTGTAGAATGTATTTGGAAGTTTTCCTTTCTCTTTTATTTTTGGAATAGTTTGCAGAGAACAAGTATTAATTCTTCTTTAAATGTTTGACAGAATTCACCTGTGAATCTGGTCCTGGACTTTTCTTTGTTGCAAGTTTTTTTTTTTTTTTAATTATTATAAATCCAATTTCATTATCATTCAGATTTTCTATGTCTTCCTGATTCAGTTTTGAAAGAGTGTATGTTTTCTAGGAACTTATATCTCTTTTGTGCTATCCAATTTGTTGGCATATAATTTTTTGTAGTATGCTTTTAAAATCATTTGTGTATCTGTGGTGTCAGTTGCTACTTCTCCTTCTTCATTTCTGACTTTATTCATTTGGATCATCTCTCTTTTTCCCTCCAGTCTGGACAAAGTCTTACTGATTTTGTTTATCTTTTGAAGAAGCAGATCCTGGTTTCATTAATATTTTTCTATTATTTTTAGTTTTCATTTATTTCTTCTCTGATCTTTATTAATTTCTTTCTTCTACTAATTTTGAGCTTTGTTCTTCTTTTCTAGTTCCTTTAGGTTAGATTGTTTAAGGTTTATCTCATTTCTTGAGGTAGGCCTGTAGTGCTAAAAACTTACCTCTTAAAATTGATTTAGCTGCATTGGAAAGATTTTGGACTACTGTGTTTTCATTATCATTTGTCTCCATGTATTTTTTTAAATCTCCTTTTTGAATTTTTGACCCATTGGTTGTTTAGTAGCATGTTGTTTAGCCTTCATGTATTTGTGTTTTTGTTTGTTGTTATAATTGATTTCATTGTGGTTGGAAAAGATGCATGATATGATATCAATCTCAATAAATTTACTGAGACTTGTTTTATGACCTAACATGTGATCTCCCTTAGAGAATGTCCCATATGCACTTGAAAAGAATGGGTGTTCTCTTGTTTTTAGATAGAATGTTTTGTAAACACCTGTTAGGGCCTTTGGTGTAACTTGCTATTCCAAGACACTGTCTTCTTACTGATTTTCTGCCTGGGTGATCTATCCATTGATGTAACTGGGTGTTAAAGTCTCCTATCATTAGTGTATTACTGCCCATTTATTTTGCTATGTAATTAATATTTGCTTTATGTATTTAGGTGTACACTTTGGTTGCATGGGTAATTATAATTTTTATACCTTCTTGTTTGTTCTCTTTATCATAAGGAATGCCTTTCTTTGTCTCTTGTTACACTCTTTGTTTTAAAAGTCTTTGTCTGATAGAAGTATTCCTATCACAGCTTTTCTTTACCTTCCATTTCCATGGAATACCTTGTTCCTTTACTTTCAGTATGAATGTGTTTTTAGATCTGAAGTGACTCTCTTGTAAGCAACATATAGATGGGCCTTGTTTTCTTATCCATAACATCACATTATATTTTGATTGGAACATGTATACCATTTATATTTAAAGTAATTATTGATTGGTATGTACTTATTGCCATTTTGTTCATTGTTTTCTGTTTGTTTGTTTTTTATAGTTCCTTGTTCCTTTCTTCTTGTTCTTTTTCCTTGTCATTGGTGACCTTGTATAGTGTCATGATTGTCTTTCTTTCTATTTTTTGTGTATCTCATCTAGGTTTTGTGTGTGGTTACCATGAGATTCATATATAACATCCTAAGTATGTAGCAGTCCATATTAAGTTGATGGTTACTTAAGTTCAAACACTTTCTGAACAACTTCATTTTTATTCCCCTCTCCACATTTTGTGTGTATGTTATCATATTTTACATTTTCTTTACTGTGGAAGTCCCCTTGACTAATTTTCTTTAATATTTTATTTTAATTCCACTTAGTTAACATACAGCGTTATATTAGTTTCAGGTATACAATATACTGATGCAAAAATCCCATTCATCACCTGGTGCTCATCAAAATAAGTGTACTATTTAATTCCCATCACTGATTAAACCTATCCCTCCCCCACCTCCTTTCTGGTAACCATCAGTCTGATCTTTATAGTGAAGAGTCTAATTCTTGGTCTCTCACTCTCTCTCCTTCTTTTGCCTTTGCTCATTTGTTTTGTTTCTTGCATAAACATAGGGGTGCATGTATCACTTTTGATTAGTGTTTTTCTATTCTTCTATTCTAGTATTTCTATTCTATTTTCTATTTTCTATTCTATTAGTGTTTTTGATTAGTGTTTTCTATTTCTATTCTAAGTACCCAGTACTGTGTTGGATGCATCTTATAGTAGTACAATTTTTAACTTTTTGAAAAACTTCTGTATCTTGCACAGTCACTGCATCAGTTTGCATTCCCACCAACAGTGCAAGAGGGTTCCCCTTTCTCTAAATCCTTGCCAACACCTTTTTTTTTTTTTAAATTTTAGCCATTGTGACAGGTATGAGGTAATATCTTGTTGTAGTTTTGATTTGCATTTCTTTGATGAAGACAGAAGCATCATTTCATGTGTCTGTTGACCATCTGTATGGCTTCTTTGAAAAAAAAAATGTTTACTGTCTGCCCATTTTTTAAATTGGATTATTTGTTTTTTGGGTGTTTAAGTTCTTAATATATTTTGGAAACTAACCATTTGTCAGGTATGTCATTTGTAAATATGTTCTCCCATTCTCTGGGTTTCCATTTAGTTTTGTTGTTGGTTTCCTTTACTACACAGAAACTTTTTATTTTGGTGAACTCCTGACAGATTATTTTTGCTTTTATTTCCATTGCCTCAGGGGTCCTATCTAGAAAAATGTTGCTCAGATCAATATCAGAGAAGTTACTGCCTGTGTTCTCTTCCAGGGTTTTGATGGCTTCCTGTCTCACATTTAGGTCTTTAATCCGTTTTGAATTAACTTTTGTGTATGGTGTTTTAAAGCAGTCCAGTTTCATTATTTTGCCCGTGGCTGTCCAGTTTTCCCAACACCATTTGTTGAAGAGACTGTCTTTTGCCCATTGTATATTCTTTTTGGCTTTGTAGAAGATTAATTGAGCATATAATTGTGGGTTTATTTCTGTTGAATTACGTGTCTATTTTTATGCCAGTACCATACTGTTTTGATTACTATAGTCTTGTAATACAACTTGAAGTCCAGAATTGTGATGCCTCCTGCATTGCCTTTCTCTTTCAAGGGTGCTTTGGCTATTTGGGTCTTTTGTGGTTACATACAAAATTTAGGATTGTTTGTTCTAGAACTGTGAAAAATACTGTTAGTATTCTGATAGGCATTGCATTGAATGTGTAGATTGCTTTGGGTAGTATAGACATTTTAACAATATTTTTTTCTTCCAACCCATGAGCGTGGAATGTCTTTCTACTTCATTTTATTGTCTTCAATTTCTTTTATCAAAGTTTTATAGTTTTCAGAGTATAGACCTTTCACCTTTTTAATTAGGTTTATTCCTAGGTATCTTATTATTTTTTTTAATTATTTAATTTTTTTTTTCAGTTTTCCAAAATTCATTGTTTATGCACCACACCCAGTGCTCCATGCAATAAGTGCCCTCCATAATACTCACCACCAGGCTCACCCAACCGCCCCCCCCCAAGGGTTTTGGATCCCCTATAAAACCCTCAGTTTGTTTCTCAGAGTCCACAGTCTCTCATGGTTTGTCTCCCCCTCCAATTTCCCCCAACTCACTTCTCTCCATCTCCCAATATCCTACATGTTATTCCTTATGTTCCACAAGTAAGTGAAACCATACGGTAATTGACTCTCTCTGCTTGACTTATTTTACTCCACATAATCTCTTCTAGTCCCGTCCATGTTGATATAAAAGTTGAGTATTCAGCCTTTCTGATGGAGGCATAATACTTCATTGTATATGTGGACCATATCTTCTTTATCCATTTGTCCATTGAAGGGCATCTTGATTCTTTCCACAGTTTGACGAATGTGGCCATTGCTGCTATGAACATTAGGGTACAGATGGCCCTTTTTTTCACTAAATCAGTATCTTTGGGGTAAATACCAAGTAATGCAATTGAGGGTCATTAGGGAAGCTCTATTTTTAATTTCCTAAGGAATCTCCCCACTGTTTTCCAAAGTGGCTGCACCAACTTGGATTCCCACCAAAAGTGTAAGAGGGTTTCCCCTTCCTCCACATCCTCTCCAACACTTGTTGTTTTACTGTCTTGTTGATTTTGGCCATTCTAACTGGTGTAAGGTGGTATCTCAATGTGTTTTTTTTTTTTTTTAAAGATTTTATTTATTTATTTGACAGAGAGATCACAAGCAGGCAGAGAGGCAGGCAGAGAGAGAGGAGGAAGCAGGCTCCCCTAGAGAGCAGAGAGCCCGATGCGGGGCTCGATCCCAGGACCCTGAGATCATGACCTGAGCCGAAGGCAGCGGCTTAACCCACTGAGCCACCCAGACGCCCCTCAATGTGGTTTTGATTTGAATCTCCCTGATGGCTAATGATAATGAACATTTTTTCATGTGTCTATTAGCCATTTGTATGTCTTCACTGGAGAAGTGTCTGTTCATGTCTTCTGCCCATTTTTTGACATGATTATCTGTTTTGTGTGTGTTGAGTTTGAGGAGTTCCTTATAGATCTTGGATATCAGCCCTTTGTCTGTAGTGTCATTTGTGAATATCTTCTCCCATTCTGTGGGTTGCCTCTTTGTTTTGTTGCCTGTTTCCTTTGCTGTGCAGAAGCTTTTGATCTTTATGACATCCCAAAAGTTCATTTTCACTTTTGTTTTCTTTGCCTTTGGAGACATGTCTTGAAAGAAGTTGCTGTGGCCAATGTTGCAGAGGTTACTGCCTATGTTCTCCTCTAGGATTTTGATAGATTCCTGCCTCATATTGAGGTCTTTTGTCCATTTAGAGTTTATCTTTATGGTGTAAGAGAATGGTTGAGTTTCATTCTTCTATACATAGCTGTCCAATTTTCTCAGCACCATTTATTGCAGAGATTTATCTTTTTTCCACTGGATATTTTTTTCCTGCTTTGTTGAAGATTATTTAACCAAAGAGTTGAGGGTCCATATCTGGGCTCTCTACTCTGTTCCACTGGTCTAATGTCTGTTTTTGTGCCAGTACCATGCGGTCTTGGTGATCACTGCTCTGTAGTAAATCTTCAAATCAGGCAATGTGATGCCCCCAGTTTTGCTTTTCTTTTTCAACATTTCCTTAGCAATTCAGGGTCTCTTCTGGTTCCATACAGATTTTAGGATTGTTTGTTCCAGCTCTTTGAAAAATGCCGGTGGAATTTTGATCAGGATGGCACTGAAAGTATAGATTGATCTAGGCAGTATGAACATTTTAACAATGTTTATTCTTCCAATCCATGAGCGTGGAATGCTCTTCCATCTTTTTGTGTCTTTTCAATTTCTTTCATGAGAGTTCTGTAGTTTAAGTACAGATTCTTAACCTCTTTGCTTAGGTTTATTCCCAGGTATATTATGGTTCTTGGTGCTATAGTAAATGGAATCGATTCTCTCCAGTTTCCCTTTCTATATTTTCATTGTTAGTGTATAAGAAAGCAACTGATTTCTGTACATTGATTTTGTATCCTGCCACATTACTGAATTGCTGTATGAGTTCTAGTAGTTTGGGGGTGTAGTCTTTTGGGTTTTCCATATAAAGTATCATGTCATCTGCAAAGAGAGAGAGTTTGACTTCTTCATTGCCAGTTTGAACACCTTTTATTTCTTTTTGTTGTCTGAATGCTGTTTCTAGGAGTTCTAGTACTATGGAGAACAGCAGTGGTGAGAGTGGACATCCTTGTCATGTTCCTGATCTCAAAGGGAAGGCTGTCAGCTTTTCCCCATTGAGGATGATGTTTGCTGTGGGTTGTTCATAGATAGATTTTATGAAGTTGAGGAATATTCCCTCTCTCCCTATATTTTGAATTTTTTTAATCAGGAACAGATGCTGTATCTTGTCAGATGCTTTTTCTGCATCAATTGAGAGGACCATGTGGTTCTTCTCTTATTGATTTGTTCTGTCACATTGATTGATTTGCAAATGTTGAACCACCCTTGCATCCCATGGATAAATCCCACTTGGTCATGGTGGATAATCTTTTCAATGTACTGTTGGATCCTATTAGCTAGGATCTTGTTGAGAATCTTTGCATCCACATTCATCAGGAATATTGGTCTGAAATTCTCCTTTTTGGTGGGGTCTTTGCCTGGTTTGGGGATCAGGGTAATCGTGGCTTCATAAAAAGAGTCTAGAAGTTTCCCTTCTGTTTCTATTTTTTGAAACAGCTTCAGGAGAATAGGTTTTGTTTCTTCTTTGGATGTTTGGTAGAATTCTCCATGGAATCTGTCAGGTCCTGGACACTTGTTTTGGGGGGAGATTTTGATCACTGCTTCAATTTCGTTACTAGATATTGATCTACTCAGGTTGTCAATTTCTTCCTGATTCAGTTTTGGAAGTTTATAAGTTTCCAGGAATGTATCCATTTCATCTGGGTTGCTTAACTTATTGGCATATAATTGTTGATAATAATTTCTGATAATTGTTTCTATTTCCTTGGCATTAGTCGTGATCTCTCCCTTTTCATTCATAATTTTATTAATTTGGGTCCTCTCTCTCTTCTTTTGGATGAGTTTGGCCAGTGGTTTATCGATCTTATTTATTCTTTCAAAAAACCAGCTTCTATTTTCATTGATGTCTAGTTCTACTGTATCTCTAGTTTCTATCTCATTGATCTCTGCTCTAATCTTGATTATTTCCCTTCTTGTGTGTGGGGTTGGCTTAATTTGTTGTTGATTATTCAGTTCTTTAAGGTGTAAAGAGAGCTGGTATATTCTGTTTTTGTTTTTGTTTTTGTTTTTTTGAGTGAGGCTTGGATGGCTATGTATTTCCCTCTTAGTACCACCTTTGCTGTATCCCATAGGTTTTTGGATTGATGTGTCTTCATTCTCATTGGTTTCCATGAATTGTTTAAGTTCTTCTTTGATTTCCTGATTGATCCAAACATTCTTGAGCCTATGGTCTTTAGCTTCCAAGTATTTTAATTTCTTCCAAACTTTTTCTTGTGGTTGAGTTCTAGTTTCAAAGCGTTGTAGTCTGAGAATATGCAGGGAATAATCTTAATCTTTTGGTATCGTTTGAGCCCTGATTTGTGACCCAGTATGTGGTCTATTCTGGAGAAAGTTCCATGTATGCTCGAGAAGAACAAGTATTCTGTTGTTTTCGGGTGGAATGTTCTGTATATATCTATGAGGTCCATCTGGTCCAATGTGTCATTCAATGCTCTTGTTTCTTTATTGATTTTCTGCTTGGCTGATCTGTCTATTACTGAGAGTGGCATCTTAAGATTCCCCTGCTATTAATGTATTCATATCAATACGACTCTTTATCTTGGTTAACTGTTCTCTTATGTAGTTGGCCGCTCCTGTATTGGGAGCATAAATATTTACAATTGTTAGATCTTCTTGGTGGATAGACCCTTTAAGAATGATGTAGTGTCTTTATCTCTGACTACAGTCTTTAGTTTAAAATCTAATTTATCTGATATGAGAATTGCTACCCCAGCTTTCTTTTGAGGCCCATTGGCATGAAAGATGCTTCTCCATCCCTTCACTTTCAATCTGGATATATCTTTAGGTTCCAAATAGGTCTCTTGTAGACAACATAGGGATGGGTCCTGTCTAGTCTGCAGACCTGTGCCATTTTATGGGAGCATTTAGGCCATTCACATTGAGAATGGTTATTGAAAGATATGTTTTTATTGACATCATGTTGCTTGTGAAGTCCTTGTTTCTATAGATTGTCTCTGTATAAATTTCTGTTCTATGTCATTCTTGGGCTCTTTCTTCTTTTTTTAGAAGCCCACTTAATATTTCATGTAGTGCTGGCTTGGTGGCCACATACTCTTTTAAACCTTGCAAGTCTTGGAAGCTCTTTATCTCTCCATCCATTTTAAATGTCAGCCTTGCTGGATAAAGTATTCTTGGCTGCATGTTCTTCTCATTTAGTGCCCTGAATATGTCTTGCCAGCCCCTTCTGGCTTACCAGATTTCTGTGGACAGGCCTGACATTATTCTGATGGACCTTCCTCTGTATGTAAGGAATCTCTTTCCCCTAGCTGCCCTCAGAAGCTCTTGTCTAAAATTATGATTCATCAATCTCATAATCAAGTGTCTCAAGGTCTTTCTAGATTTGTTGATCTTGGTGGGGAGTGTTCTTTCTACCTCTAGGGCATGAACGCTTGTTCCATTCCCCAGATTGGGAAAATTTTCATCCAGAATTTGTTCAACTATATCTTCTAGTCTTCTCTCTTTCTCCACTCCCTCAGGGATCCCAATAATTCTGACGTTGGAATGTTTCATGGTGTGATTTATTTCCCTAATTCTGTTTTCATGGCTTCTAAGCTGTTTCTTCCATGCCTCCTCCTGATCCTTTTTCTCTATCAGTTTGTCCTCTAGATCACTACTTCTTTCTTCTGCCTCAATTACCCTAGCTGTTAGAGTATTTAGATTAGATTGGATTTCATTGATAGCATTTTAAACTTCTTCCTGGATGGCTTTCACTTCTGCCCTTAGAGATTCTATGTTGTCACCAATGGTTTTCTCCAACCTAGCCATCACCTGGGTAATTGTTACCCTGAATTCCCTTTCTGACATACTGTTTATGTCCATATCCATTAGCTCTGATGGAGAGGGCATGTCTCTGAACTTTTCCTCTGTTGGGTGTTCCTCCTCCTAGTCATTTGGTGAGGGGTGGTTGAGGGGATGTATAGCTAAATATATCAACCATGATCCAGGCAAGGTGCACCCTGGAACGCTTCTGAGCAATTGGAAGTCACCACCAAAAAGAAAGAAAAAAAAGAAAGAGAGAGAGAGAAAGAAAGAAGACCCAGAGAGAATGGGCCCCAAAAGTAAGATTTATAAGGTATACAAACAAAAATGGACAAACAAAAGACCAACAAAAATAGATGACAAGGAAAAAAAACAATCCAGCCAAAATGAACCCCAAGGATAAGATTTATATAATACCAGAACAAAAACAAATACACAGATACACTGACAGAAGAAAAATATGGGAAGGTGGTTATAAATCCTCAGTGTGGGTGAGGAAGGTTGTTCTGATTCTTCCTTGGTGTATCTTGATATCTTTGTTAAGGGACTCAACTTTCCAGAGATAAAGGGAGATTAAAACTGGTTTATATATAGGGGTAGTATTGATTAGGGAAAGAGGATTACTTTGAAGCTTATATCTATATATTTAAAAAAATAGAAAAGAAAAAGAAAAACACAGGTGTATGTATGAAAAAAGTTCAAGTTAAAAGGTTATTATGGAATATGTTATATTAAACCTTTAGTTGTAATGGTGTGTAGGTTAAAAAATTAAAAAGAACAAGAACAATGAGAATTAATTAAAAATGAAAGTTGTATCGGTGAAATATACAGGTTTTAGGGCAATACCAGGAGCTTAATATATTGTTTTCCCCTGATATTGGGGTTTTACAGTTTTATGGGGACTCTGTGGTGGTTGTCCTCTCATTCTTTTGGTTCTCGGGGAGGGGCTTGTCACCTTGCTTTTCAGTCAGTCTTGCTTGTGTTGAGTCCTCTGCAGCCCTATCAAGGGGCTGGGCTCTGTGAAAACTGTTTTTTCAGGCTTTTGTTCTCTGTAGGTTTTTGTTCTTTGGGGGCTTTCTGTGACTTTTCAGAGGTTTAGTGGCAAGCAAACTGTACCCAGACCTCCATCTCAGAGAGAAGCCTCAGTCTGCTCCCCTCTGGGTGGTCCAGAACACACAGACTCCCCCTCTGCAAACTCTGCTGAGCCATGCAACCTCCCACAGGCAGTGCATGTCCCCAGCCACCATCTTAGGGGTAGCCTGAAGCACCTGCTTGTCTCTGAACTCCTGTGCCACTAAAACCGTGAGTGATATTGGTCCAGGGAGGCCGCTTCGTGTGGCTGCCTTTGCTGAGACTGCTGTCGGGTGTCCAGACCTCACTGTGCTCAGGTTGCCACCATGGGATCCCGACCAGAGATAGTGCTGAGTTCCTTCAGGCCTGCATTGGGAGAGTCCAGACCCTCGGCCCGTCTTAGAGACCACCACTAACACCCGCACAGAGCTTTCTGGTATGGGGAGGGGAGTGGATTAGACCCCAGTCAGTCGCATAGTGCATGCAGACTGCAAAAGTTCTAGGAAGTGCAGGCTGGTGCCGTCACCAGACTCCCTCCTGCAGAGGCGGGAGTGTGCCCAGCCAACAGGTGGTGCAAGCTGCGCAACCCCGGGGGGCTCCGGACCAGGAACTGGAGGCTCTGCCACACTCTCTCTGGATTCTTCTTTCTGATTCGGATGCTTTTTATTTCTTTTTGTTGTCTGATTGCTGAGGCTAGGAGTTCTAGTACTGTGTTGAATAGCAGTGGTGATAATGGACATCCCTGCCGTGTTCCTGACCTTAGGGGGAAAGCTCTCAGTTTTTCCCCATTGAGAATGATATTCTCTGTGGGTTTTTCATAGATGGCTTTGTCGATATTGAGGTATGTACCTTTTATCTCTACTCCGTGAAGAGTTTTGATCAAGAAAGGATGCTGTACTTTATCAAATGTTTTTTCAGCATCTATTGAGAGTATCCTATGATTTTTGTTCTTTCTTTTATTAATGTATTGTATCCCATTGATTGATTTGTGGATGTTGAACCAACCTTGTAGCCCAGGACTAGATCCCACTTGGTCATAGTGAATAATCCTTTAATGTACTGTTGGATCCTATTGGCTAGTATTTTGGTGAGAATTTTTGCATCTGTGTTCATCAAGGATATGGGTCTGTAATTCTCCTTTTTTGTGGGGTCTTTGTCTGGTTTTGGGATCAAGGTAATGCTGGCCTCATAAAATGAATTCGGAAGTTTTCCTTCTACTTTTTGGAACAGTTTCAGGAGAATAGGTATTAATTCTTCTTTAAATGGTTGGTAGAATTCCCCTGGGAAGTCCTCTGGGCCTAGGCTCTTGTTTTGGGGAGATTTTTGATGTCTGCTTCAATCTCCTTACTGGTGATGGGTCTGTTCAGGTTTTCTGTGTCTTCCTGGTTCAGTTTTGGTAGTTTAGATGTCTCTGGAATGCATCCATTTCTTCCAGATTGTCAAATTTGCTGGCGTATAGTTGCTCATAATATGTTCTTATAATTGTTTGTATTTCTTTGCTGTTGGTTGTGATCTCTCTTCTTTCATTCATGATTGTATTAATTTGGGTCCTTTCTCTTTTCTTTTTGAAAAGTCTGGCCAGGGGTTTATCAACCTTATTAATTCTTTCAAAGAACCAGCTCCTAGCTTTGTTGATCTGTCCTACTGTCCTACTGATCTTGATTTCTGCTCTGATCCTTATGATTTCTCTTCTCCTGCTGGGTTTAGGCTTTCTTTGTTGTTCTTTCTCTAGCTCCTTTAGGTGTAGAGTTATGTTGTGTACTTGAGGTCTTTCTTGTTTCTTGAGAAAGGCTTGTATTGCTCTATAGTTTCCTCTCAGGACTGCCTTTGCTGTGTCCCAAGGATTTTGAACATTTGTATTTTCATTTTCATTTGTTTCCATGAAATTTTTTCAATTCTTCTTTAATTTCCTGTTGACCCATTCATCCTTTAGTACAGTGCTCTTTAGCCTCGATGTATTTGAGTTCTTTCCAACAATAAAAATTAAAATAGATTTTTAAGAAAGGTATTGCTATGATAAAATGGTTAAAAAATGTTAAAATAAGAATGAGGAAAAATAAAAAATGGAATAAGAAAAACAAAGTTTAAAAGATTTAAGTTTTAATGACTAAAGAATCATGGGGGAAAAGCTATGATTTCTATGAATTCTATGTGCTGCTTCCCCCTGGCTCTGGAGTTCTGCAGTTTTCATTGATCGATGAACTTGGTCTTGGCTTTATTTTCTTGCTCATCTTGTGTGGGAGGGACCTGTTGTAGTGATTTTCAAATGTCTTTGCCTGAGACGGAATTGCACTGCCCTTGCCAGGGGCCAGGCTAAGTAATCTGCTTGGTTATGCTCTCAGTAGCTTTTGTTTCCTGAAAGCTTTCCATAGAGCTTTGGAGGACATTAATGAAAATGGTGGCCTCCCAATCTCTGGTCCAGAAGTAGCTGAGAGATCAGGGCCCTTCTCCTCAGTGCGCCCTCAGGGAAAAGCAGTCTCTCCCCTGTCCCTGGTCTCTGCCGCACTCCATGCTCATCCAGCCTGTGAATGAGCCTTTCTACCTCTGGTGTTTGGTCCTGTTTGGGTTCTCCAAACCCAGCAGATTCCTGCAGTGCACTCCCATGCTGCTCCTCCCAGAGTAGGAAGGATGGGGTCTCACTGGATATGCACTTGTGGGTTTCCTGCTTAAAGGGCAGTGGTCCTACTATGCCTCAGATCATGGTTTATGGTAACCACAAGCTGAGAGCCCACTCCTCAGCTCTGTCTCTGCAACCAGCTTCCCTGCTCCAATACCTGGGAGCTCTGCCACACTCAGACACCCCTGGTGTTTTTTGTTACCCCATGTGTCCTGAGACCACACTGTCCCTGTGAGGGCCCCACCCCCTGCTTTGCCTCTGGAGCAACATCCCTCAGTGGAACAGAGTTCTAAAAGTTCTGATTTTGTGCTCCACTGCTCTACCACTTCACGAGAGCCGGCTCCAACCCCCGGGGTCTCTCTTCCATTATATCAGCTCGGATTCACTGCTCCACACGTCCTCCCTTCCAGAAAGTGGTCGATTTCCTAGAATTGCTGCTCCTCTTCTCTTCAACCTCTTGTTGAGGTTTTGTAAGTGTTCAGAATAGTTTGGTAACGATCTAGCTGACCTCCTGGGACCTGATGCTATTTAAGTCTCCTATTCATCTGCCATCTTGCTCCTCCTGCCTAAAGAAGTTTCTTTAACATTTCTTATAAGGCTGGTTTAGTGGCGATGGATTCTTTTAACTTTTGTTTGGGAACCTTTTTATCTCTCCTTCAATTCTGAATAATAACATTGCTGTTAGAGTATTCTTGGTTGTAGGCTTTTTCCTTTGAGCCCTTTGAATATATCATGACACTGCCTTCTGGCCTGTAAAGTTTCTGCTGAAAATCAGCTGATAGTCTTAGGGGGGTTTTCTTGTATGTTACCAGTTTCTTCTCTCTCACTGGTTTTAAAATTTTGTCTTTATCTTTAGTCTTCAGCATTTTGATTATTATGTGCCATTGTGTGATCCACCTTGGGTTCATCTTGTTTGCAGCTCTATGTGCTTCTTAAACCTGGATGTCTGTTTCCTTCTCCAGGTTAGATAAGTTTCAGTTGTATGTTTTCAAATAAGTTCTCTGCCCATTTTGGTCTCTCTCCTCTCCTTCTGTGACTTCTTTAATGGAAATAATGTTCACTTGATACTGTTTAAGAGATTCCTAACATAATTTCAGTTTTTTAAATTCAACTCTCTCTCTCTCTCTTTTTTCCTCCCTCTTCAGTTTAGGTACTTTCCAGTACTCTGTCTTTTAGGTTGCTAATCCATTCCTTTGATCTACTGGTGATTCCCTCTAATGTATTTTTCATTTTGGTTTTTGTATTTTCAACTCTGGTTCTTTGTTATATATTTCTCTTTTTTGAAGTTCTCATTAAGTTCCTTCACTCTTCTCTCCAACCCGGTGAACATTTTTATGACCATTACTTGGAACTCTTTATCAGGTTTATTGGTTATTTCCATTTCATTTAGACTTTTTCTGTGTTTTTTTTTTTTCCTTATTATTTAATTTAGAGCATCTTCTGTATCCTCATTTCACTTGACTTTATGTGAAACCAAACTTTATGAGTTTGGCAGAAGAGCTACCTTTCTTAAACTTGAAGGAATCGTTTTGTGTATGGTTGTCCCCTGTGTTCACTGTGTATGCCTGGTTACTCTGGCCAGTGGGTTGGAACTGTGGCTAGTGTGGGATAAGGGTTTGGGGGAACTCCATGCTGGGGTTGCCCTGATTTAATGGCCAGAGTTGAAGTAGGTGTGGGCTTAGGTGGCCATAGGACTCTCTACACAGAGGACAAACTGGCAGAAGAGCTAAAGTTGAAGTGAATGAAAGCTCAGAGGTCCTGGGCCTCTCTGTGTAGAGGGCATCCAAGTAGGACAACCAAAACTGAAGAGGATACAGCTGAGGTATCTCCGTGTGCTTAGTGCAGGGGGGGTGCCCTGATAGGGCACCTATTGCTGAGGTGTGGATGGGTCAGGGGTTCCCAGGATGATCTTCATAGTGTGGTTCCCTGGTGGGGCAGCTGGAGCTGAAGTGGGCCTGAGCTGTGAGGTCCTAGAGTTTTCTCTGTCTGGGATGTCCTGGCAAGTCTCTGGAAGTGAAGTAGTACAAGTCTGGAGTATTCCAGGATAATTTGCACCTGTGTCAGTTTGGTGAATAATGCACACTTACCAAAGGGTGTCTTGGGATGCACCACACTAGGGCCACCTTGGTGAGACACCTTGGACTGGTGTGAGCTAAGGGCCCAAAGCTCTCTGAGGTGATAAGCTAGCCAGAGCACCAAGACCCTGCTCCCATGCATGCTATGAAAGTGGAGGGGAAATGTAAGCCATGACACTCACTAGGCCACCTGAGCCAGAAAATCTCAGCAGCTCCTCCACCATTTGGCAGAGTTCTAGGGCTGGATCTTTTATATTCTAGTTGCTGTTTTAAACTATAGCTTTTTACTGTGCCCTGGATCATCCCAGGCTTCTGTAGTCCAAGGGACTCAGGGTTCCCTAAAGTGGCAGGCCAGCTGTGATGCCTAGACCCTGCTCCATCTCTGTTATTAAGATGGAGGGGGTATATAAACTGTGGTATTTGTCAGTGTCTCCAGCCTGTAAAGAGTTCCAGCATATCCCCCACCATTTGGCAGGGTTCTGTTATATTCTAGTTGTTCTTTGAAACCATGACTTTTTGTCATGGTGCCCCAGGGCAGATGGATCTGTTCACAGTCCCTCATTGCTATTTCTATCACTATAGTTCCCAGTGTCAGGGGGTAACAGTTACCTTTGTTACTGTGTCTTTCTTGCTATTCTCTCTGTGGGCTCTTGATCCCTTAGTGTGCAGAATCTATTCACTCAGACCTCAGTTCTTTAGGAGGAACTGCTCTATAAATAAGGGAAGATTTGGTATCTCCATGGAGGAGGTGAGTTCAAGGTTTTTCCTCAATGTGATCTTGGACTAAAACTCTAGCCCTGCCTTTATTGACCCTTAGACTTATTTCTCAACTTTGTACATATTTTTACTTTAACTTCAAGGCCATAACATAAATGTGACTTCCTTGAATAGTTGAAGTCATGGTCTTGCAGTCCCATTGACTCATCTTATTTCCCCAAATTCATTCAACTTTTCTACTGTTTATTTTATACATCATACTACATCAGCTAATTGGTGAAAGTGGTATTTTCTAAGCATGTTTTATGGAACTCTGTTTCTGAAAAGAAGCTTCTATGATTCAATATATTTGCAGATACATTCCTATATACTTTGTATCATTATTGAAGAGTCGCAGTATCTTGACAAGTTAGTAATTTGGAATAACTGAGATTTTCAGAATTCTGGGTACTGAGTACATTAATTCACAATGTACTAGCACATTGATTTGTCCCATTAATACTTACTACCTTTCCATGAAGTAAATGCAAATTCATTGGTAAATGTAGATAGCAATGATATAGCTTTCCATGGCTTTCTTTTTTTGAGTGATTACTTCCTGGGAAAGTTTCCAAATATTGAGCCTTATGTAAGAATGACCTATTACCAAATGAGAAAAATTTATGTGAGCTTCTATAATTGAGCCAGTTCTATGACTTGATATGACTTAAAAAAAAAAAACAAAAAACCTAACCTAAAAACATGTTCCAGGTGGAACAATATTATGGTTTCTGTTTTTAAGATCACAAGATTCCTCAAAGCACCTTTTAACATGCCTAAAATAGTAAATCTGGTTTAAGGTAGGGATACAAAAAAGTGTAAGCCATCATTTTGAGACTAGAAGCTATACACCCAATGGGGCCAGTTCCTTTGTCAACATTTCCTTTCACTAACAGGAAGACTCAAACATTATCTTCTCTTTTCCAGGCATGAGATAGATAGATATATAGAGAGATGATAGGCTTTTTTTTTTTTTTCTGTTTGCCATTCGTTTATGGTTTCTGTCCCACTTGGCATTATTCAGATGGCTGTGGTTCATTTAGACTGGAGCTGTCAAATACAGTAGCCATGTGGCTAGTTATATTTTATTGTATAGAAATATATAATAAAATACACCATTTTAATTATTATTAACTGTACAGTTCTGTGGCATTAAATACATTTACATTGTTGTATAACCATTACCACCATCAATTTCAAGAAATTTTTCATTTTTCCCAACAGAAACTCTGTATCATAAATATTAACTCCCCATTCCCCTCTCTCCGCCACCTCTGGCAACCACCATTCTCCTTCCTGTCTGTATGAATTTGACTACTCTAAGTATCTCAGATAAGTGGAAACATAGTGCATTTGTCTTTTTGTGACTAGCTTATTTCACCTAGCATAATGTTCTCAGGGTTTATCCATGTTGTAGCTTATGTCAGACTTTCATTCTTTTTTAAGACCAAATAATAACATATTGTATGTATATATCATATTTTGTTTATCCATTTATCCATGTTGGACACTTGGATTGATTTCACCTTTTGGCTATTGAGAATAATGCTATAAACGTAGGTGTACAGATGTCTTCTTGAGACCCTGGTTTTTGTTCTTCAGAGTATATGCTAAGGAGTAGAATTGCTGAATATGATATTTGATTTTAATTTTTTGAGGAACAACTGTTTTGCATAACAGCTGCACCATTTACATTCCTATCAACAGTGCACAAAGGTTCTGACTGCTCTGTGTTTTTCCCAACACTTATTATTTTCTGGCTTTGTTTTTGTTTGTTTGTTTTTATAATAGCCATCTTAATGAGTGTGAGATGGTATCTCAGTGCTTTTGATTTGTATTTGCTAATAATTAGTGATCTTGAACGTCTTTTCATATATTGATTAGTCATTGTGTGTGTGTGTGTGTGTGTGTGTGTGTGTGTATGTATATTTACAAGAATATGTATTTAAGGTCTTTGCTCCTTTTTTAATCAGGTTGATTTATTTTTAGTGTTACAAGATTTTAAAAAATATATTACAGATACTAACTCCTTGTTAGATGTGTAATTTGTAAATCTCTGATTCTGTGGGTTTCCTTTTTACTCTGTCATGTCCTTTTATGCACAAAAGTTTTTAAAATTTTGGTGTAGTCAGATTTTCAGTTTATCTTTCATTACCTATGTTTTTGTTATCACATATAAGAAATCATTGCCAAATCCAATGTCAGGAAGTTTCTCTTGTTTTCTTTTAATACTTTTATAGTTTAGCCTTATGTTAAGGTCTTTGATCAATTTTGAGTTAATTTTTGTATGTGGTATAAGATAAGGTTCCCACGTGATTTTTTTGGAGGGGGGGAGGCATGTGGATATCGTTTTCTAAACACTATTTGTTGAAAACACTGTCCTTTTTCTTTATAATGGTCTTGTGACACCCCTGTTAAAAAATCATTTTGCCATATGCATTAGGCTTTACTTCTAAGCTCTCTGTTCTGTTCTATTGGTCTATAGATCTGTCTTTATTCCAGTATTAGAGTTTTCTGAAAAAAAAAAAGTTTATTTTTTATTTTTATGTTTAATTGAAGTATAGTTGACATATAATAACATATGAGTTTCAGATGTACAACATAGTGATTTGACAACAATATATGTTACAAAATACTTACCATATTTAGTTACTACTTAACATTGTACAAAGTTATTGCAATATTATTGACTATATTCCTGTGCTGAATATTACATCCCCTTGACTTAACTGGAAGTTGCAACTCTTAATCCCCTTCACTTATGTCACTCCCCCCCGCCGCCCCCAAACCCTATTAAGACATTCCTACTCTGATAATCAACAGTTTGTTTCCCGGATCTATGAGTCTGCATATTGTTTTGTTTGCTTCTTTTATTTCTTTGTTAGATTACACATATGAATGAAAAATATTTTTTCTCTTTCTCTCTCTGACTTATTTCATTTTGCATAACATCCTCTAAGTCCATCCATGTTGTTGCAAATGGCAAGATCTTATTTTTTATGGATGAGTAATATTCAATTGTGTGTGTGTTTACACCACATATTTATTCATTCATCTATTGATAAACAGTTATATTGCTTCTGTATTATAAATAATGCTGCAATAAACATATGGGTGCATGTATCTCTTCCACTTACTGTTTTCATTTTCTTTGAGTAAATACCCAGTACTGGAATTAGTGGGTCATATGTCTTTTTGGTTTGTGATTTTTTTGTTTTAATTTTTTGAGGGACCTCCATATTCTTTTCCATATTAACTGTACCTGTTTGCATTACCAACAACAGTGCATAAGGGTTCCTTTTTTCCCTCACATCCTTGCCAACACTTATTATTTCTTACCTTTTTGATTTTGGTCCTGCTGACAGGTGCAAGCTGATATCTCATTGTGGTTTTGATTTGCATTTCCTTGAGTCGAGTGATTTTGATTATCTTTTCACGTGTCTGTTGCCATCTGTATTTCTCTTTGGAAAAATGTTTATTTAGGTCCTCTGCCCATTTTTAATTTATTTTACTTTTAAAGGTTTTATTTAAATTCCAGTTAGTGAATATACAATATAATATTAGTTACAGGTGTACAATATAGTGATTCAACACTTCCATACAGTACCTGGTGCTCATCACAGCAAGTTCACTCCTTAATCCCCATCACCTATTTTATCTATTCCCTCACCCATCCCTGCTCTGATAACCGTCAGTTTATTCCTTATGGTTAAGAATCTGAGGGCACCTGGGTGGCTCAGTCATTTAGCATCTGCCTTTGGCTCAGGTCATGATCTCAGGGTCCTGGGATTGAACCCTGCATCAGGCTCTCTGCTTAGCAGGCAGCCTGCTTCCCTCTTTCTCTCTGCCTGCCTCTCTGCCTACTTGTGATCTTTGTCTCAAATAAATAAATAAAATCTTTTAAAAAATCTGTTTCATGGTTCATTTCTTTCTTTCTCTTTTCCCCCCACTTGTTCATTTATTTCTTAAATTTCACATATGAGTGAAATCATATGGTATTTGTATTTCTCTCACTGACTTATTTTGCTTAGCATAATATTCTCTAGCTTCATCCATGTCATTACAAATGGCAAGATTTCATTCTTTTTTATGGCTGAGAAATATTCCTCTGTGTGTGTGTGTGTGTGTGTGTGTGTGTGTGTGTACACCACATCTTCTTTATCCTTGCATAAGTCGATGGACACTTGAGCTGTTTCCATAATTTGGCTTTTGTAGATAATGTTCCTACAGACATCAGGATATGTATATCCCTTTGATAGTATTTTTGTATTCTTACAGTAAATATATAGTAGTTCACTTGCTGAATCATAGAGTTGTTCTATTTTTAACTTTTGAGAGGACTTCATACTGTTTCCAGAGTGGCTGCACCAGTTTGCCTTCCCACCAGCAGTGCAAAAGTGTTCCCCTTTCTCTACATCCTCTCCAACATCTGCTTCTAGTTTTTTGTTTTTTGTTGTTGTTGTTGTTGTTGTTGTTGTTGTTTTTTTTAGTCCTTCTGACAGGTGTGAGGTGCTATCTCATTGTAGTTTTGATTTGCATTTCCCTGGTGATGAGTGCTGTTGAATACCTTTTTATGTGTCTGTTGGCTGTCTATATGTCATCTTTGGAAAAATGTCTGTTCATGTCTTCTGCCCATTTATTGGATTATTTGATTTTGGGGTGTTCAGTTTTATAAGATATTTTTATATTTTGGGTACTAACCCTTTATCAGATATGTCATTTACAAATATCTTCTCCCATTCCATAGGCTGCTTTTTTAGTTTTGTTGATTGTTTCCTTCACTGTGCAAAAGCTTTTTATTTTGATGATGCCCCAATAGTTTATTTTTTGCTTTTGCTTGTCTTGCATCAGGAGGCATATCTAGCAAGAAGTTGCTTTGGCTGACATCAAGGAGGTTTCTTTCTGTGTTCTCCTCTAGGATTTTTTAAATGATTTTATTTCTTTATTAGAGAGGAAGAGAGAGAGAGAGCAGTGAGCAGGGGAAGGGGCAGAGGGAGAAGCAGACACCCCACTGAACAGGGAGCCTGACACAAGTCTTGATCCTAAGACCCTGAGGCAAAGACAGACATTTAACCAACTGAGCCACTCAGGTGTTCACTCCTTGAGGACTTTTATGGTTTAAGGTCTCACATTTAGATGTTTAATCCATTTTGAATTTATTTTTGTGTGCAGAGTAAGAAAGTAGTCCAGTTTCACTCTTTTGCATGCTCCTGTCCAGTTTCCCCAACACTGTTTGTTGAAAACACTCTCTTTTTCCCATTAGATACTCTTTCCTGCTTTGTCAAAGATTCCTTGATCATATAGTTGTGGGTTCATGTCTGGGTTTTCTGTTCTGTTCTATTGATCTCTGTGTCAGTTGTGCCACTACCATACTGTTGATTATTACATCTTTGAAGTCCAGAATTGTGATGCCTCCAGCTTTGCTTTTTTTTTCCAAGGATGCTTTGGCTATTCTGTGTCTTTTGTGATTCCATACATATTTTAGGATTGTTGGTTCTAACTCTGTAAAAAATGCTGTTGGCATTTTGATAGGGATTGCATTAAATGCGTAGAGTGCTTTGGGTAGTATAGATATTTTAACAGTATTTCTTCTTCCAATCAATGAGCATGGGATGCCTTTCTTTCTTTATGTCATCTTCAATTTCTTTTATCAGTTTTTTATAGTTTTCAGAGTATAGGTCTTTCACCTCTTTGGTTAGGTTTATTCATAGGTATCTTGTTATTTTTGGTACAGTTGTAAATAGGACCAATTCCTTAATTTTGCTTTCTGCTGCTGTGTCATTGGTGTGTAGAAATGCAACAGATTTCTATATGTTGAGATTGTATCCTGTGACTTTACTGAATTTTTTTTTTTTATCAGTTCTAACACTTTTTTGGTGAAGTCTTTTGGATTTTCTATATATAGGATCATGTCATCTACAAACTATAAAGTAAAACTATAAAGTTTTACTCCTTCCTTGCTGTTTTGAATGCTGTTTATTTCTTTTTGTTGTCTGATTGCTGTGGCTAGGACTTCCAGGCTATGTTGAATACAGTGGTGAGAGTGGATATACCAGTCTTATTTCTGACTGTAGAGAAAAAGGTCTTGGTTTTTCCCCATTGAGGATAATACTAGCTGTGGGTTTTTCACATATAGTCTTTATTATGTTCAGGTATGTTCCCTCTAACTCTACTTTTTAGGGTTATTATCATGAGTGGATGTTGTACTTTGTCAAATGCTTTTTTCTGTTTCTGCTGAAATGATCATATAGTTCTTATCCTTTATTTTATGAATCCGGTATGTCACCTTGATTGTTTTGTGACTATTGAACCATCCTTGCAACCCAGGAATAAATCCCATTTGATCGTGGTAAATACTTTTTTTTAATGCATTGTTGGATTCAGGTTGCTAGTATTTTATTGGAAATTCTTGCATCCATGTTTTCAGGGATATTGGTCTGTAATAGTGATCTTTCTTAGTGGAGTCTTTATCTGGTTTTGGTATCAAGGTAATGCTGATAGATATTTGTATGTTGCCTCATAAATTTTTGTATATTGGTTTTATATCCCACAATTTTGCTGAATTCATTTATTTCAAGTTGTTTGTTTTAGAATATTTAGGGTTTCCTACATAAAAGACCATGTGTCTATGAACAAAGATAACTTCTTTCTTTCCAGTGTGGGTTACTTTTATTTCTTTTTCTTGCTTAATTGCTCTGGCTAGGACTTCTAGTATTTGGTTGAGTAGAAGTAACAGAAGGGGCACCTTTGTATCTGCTTTCAGAGTAAAAGCTTTCATTCCTTCACCATTGAATGAAGGGTATCAGCTCTAGGTTTTCAAATTTTATTTAAGGTGAGATAAAATTGAAAAATAATTTGGCAGTTAATTTTAAAACTAAGAAAGGATTAATCATAGGGCCAGTAATTTTGCTCTTGGGCATTTATCCCAAAGTATGAGCCTTTATATTTACCCAAAAACCTGTCCATAGATATTTATACCAGATACATTCATAATAGTCTCAAACTGAAGACTACCCATATGTCTTTCATCTGAATAATGGTTAAATAAACTCTGGTGCATTCATGCCACAGAAGACTACTTAGGAATACATAGATGCAGCAACCTGGATGAACTTCATGGACCTTACACAGGGTGAAAAATACCTATCTCAGATGATGAATACTATATGATTCCATTAAGATAACATTCTTGAAATAAAAATAAAGAGATGGAGAACTGATTATTAACTATCATCTACAGGTCAACTATGAGTGATTACCATTAGGGATGGGGGCAGTTGATAGAGTTAGTATAAGAGAACTTTGTGTTGATAGTACATTTCTGTGCCTCGATTGAGGTAATAGTTATAGGAAGTTCTAGTGATAAAATGGCTTATAACTTATACACATATACATACTACTGCATGTGTAACTGCTGAAATCTGAATAATCTTTATTAATCTTATTAATATCAGTTTCTTTTATTATTATACTGTAATCTTGCCAAATGTTAACATAGGGGGAGGCTGGACTAAGGGTGCATAGGACATCCTCATATACATCCTTGTAAATTCCTGGGAATCATAATTACTTCAAAATAAAAAGTTAAAAGTAGAAGAAATAATTGGGTCAAATTAAACTAAGTTCCTCAGTCATATTAGCCACATCTTAAGTGTTTTATAGACACATGTATCTAGGGACTGCTAAATTGGACAGTGTAGAATTATAGAACATGTCTATCATTACAAACATTCTCTTGAACAACACTGCTATAGATACTCTGATGTCTGAAGGAGTGTCAGAATTCACTTCTGACCTATGCAATGATAACATTAAAAGAAAACACTACCCTTGTACATATGTTGAGTTTAGGGTCTCTTCTTTCAAAAGTAGTGTTTATTACTCCACAGTTACCACCCAACTTCTAGTAAGAGCAGCCACACAGCCTGGCAAAATAGCATAAAGAAGCTAGTAACTTTGATTCCCCTATCCCCCCAAGTGACACAAGTATCTTTTCTGTCTCCTTTCTCTTCTGATTATGGTATGGGGATAGTGGGTCGTGTCACTGAGTCTGTACTCAAAGAAATCTGTGCTTTGAAATTTTCTTGAAACTTGCCTGATGTTCAGAATTCTCTACTAAATAGTAAGGGTTTTCCAAAAGTTTCCAATAATTTTCTTTTTTTAAAAAATTTTTTATTTTTTCAGCGTAACAGTATAAAAGTTTCAAATAATTTTCTTAATTCACTTTCATGAAGCAATGAGGATGAACATGGCTTTAACTTCACTTTAGTACCTAGAGTACTTATGAATATCTAGACTATTCCATTGAGTAGTTGACAGTTTTTCTTGTGCCATTTTTCTGGATAATTCTAATGCTTTCTGTTTTTATATTTACATTTTAAAATTTGATATTCATATCTATTGTGAAATGATCACAGTATGTCTAGTTAATGTCCATCACCATACATAGTTACAATTTTTTTTTGATGAAAGCTTTTAAGATCTACTCTCTTAGTAACTTTCAAGTATAAAACTTATTATTGCTGCTATTATTATTATTATTATATCCCATGGACTTACTTATTTTACAGCTGGGAGTTTGTACTTTATTTTCCTTCTCCCATTTCACTGCCTGCCCTCCTCCTACCCTCCACCATCCACTCCACTCTGGGCCTCTGGTAACCACTAATTTGTTCTCTGAATCCATGAATTTGAGTATTTTTATGTGGTTGGTTGGTTGATTTTTATTTGTTTGTTTGGGTTTTATTTTGCTTTGTTTTAGATTACTCATATAAATGAGGTCATATGATATATGTATTTCTCTGACTTATCTCACTTAGCATAATACAAATAGCAAGATTTCATTCTTTCAGGGATGAGTCAAATTCCCTATGTGTGTGTATGTGTATATGTATTTGGTTGTCTATGTGTGTAACACATAGGGAAATAACCAGTATCTTTAAAAGAGATCCTGAGCTGAGCATATGCATACACAACATGTATACCCATATATATGTATATATACATATGGGTGTGTTTGTGTGTGTATCACTTTATCCATTATTCTATCAAAGACATTTAGATTTTCATATATTGACTATTGTAAATAAGCATGAAGTGAACACAGAGGTGCATAGATCTCTTTGAGTCAATTTTTTCATTTTCTTTGGATAAATACCCATAAGTAGTATTGTTGGACCATATGACAGTTCTATTTTTAACTTTTCAAGGAGGCTGTTTTTCATAATGACTATACCAATTTACATTTCCACCAACAGTGCATGAAAGTTCCTTTTTCTTCACCTCCTCAACAACACTTGTTATTTCTTTTCTTTTTGATAGCACCAATTCTAACAGGTGTAAGCTCATCTCTCATTGTGGTTTTGATTTGTGTTTCCCTGATGATTAGTGATGTTGAACACCTTTTCAGGCTTCTGTTGGCTATGTGTATATCTTCTCTGGAAAAATGTCTATTCAGGTCCTTTGCTGATATTGAAATTAGATTATTTGCCCTTTTTTGCTATTGAGTTGTATGAGTTCTTCATATATTTTGGATATAAGCCTTTATCATATATAAGATTTGCAAATATTTTCTCCCATTTGGTAGGTTGCCTTTTCATTTTGTTGATGGTTTCCTTTTCTATACAGAAGCTTTTTAGTTTGAGATCATCCCACTTGCTTATTTTTGCTTTTGTTGCCTTTGCTTTTGGCGTCATATCCAAAAAATCTTCAAGACTAGTGTCAAGTTGTTTATTGCTATGTTTTCTTTCAGGGTTTTTATGGTTTTATGACTTATGGTCAAGTCTTAGATCCATTTTAAGTTGATTTTTATGTACAGTGTAAGATAATGGTCCAGTTTTATCCTTTTGTGGCTGTCCAGTTTTTTCCAACACCATTTATTAAAGAAACTGTCCCCCACTGGATAGTACTGGCTGCTTTGTCATAAGTGAACTGACAATATAGGTGTGGGTTTATATTTACATTTTATTTGGTTTTTTAATTAATTATTTTTATTAACACATAATGTATTATTTGCCCCAGGGGTAGAGGTCTGTGAATCATCAGGCTTACACACTTCACAGTACTCACCATATCACATACCCTCTCTAATGTCCATAACCCAACCATCCTTGCCACACCCTCCCCTCTCCCCAGCAACCCTCAGTTTGTTTTGTAAGCTTAAGAGCCTCTAATGGTTTGTCTCCTTCCCAATCCCATCTTCTTTCATTTTTTCTTCCATCCCCCCAACCCTGAACTCTGCCTCTAAAATTCCTCATATCAGGAGATCATATGATAATTGTCTTTCTCTGATTGACTTATTTCTCTCAGCATAATACCCTCTAGTTCCATCCATGTCATTGCAAATGGCAAGATTTCATTTCTTTTGATGCCTGCATAGTATTCCATTGTATATCTATATATACCACATCTTCTTTATCCATCATCTGTTGATGGACATCTAGGTTCTTTCCATAGTTTGGCTATTGTGGACATTGCTGCTATAAACATTCAGGTGCATGTGCCCCTTCGGATCACTGCATTTGTATCTTTAGGGTAAATACCCAGTAGTGCGATTGCTGGGCCATGGGGTGGCTCTATTTTCAACTTTTTGAGGAACCTCCATGCTGTTTTCCAGAGTGGCTGCACCAGCTTGCATTCCCACCAACAGTGTAGGAGGGTTACCCTTTCTCTGCATTCTCACCAGCATCTATTGTTTCCTGACTTGTTAATTTTAGCCATTCTGACTGGTGTGAGGTGATATCTCATTGTGGTTTTGATTTGTATTTCTCAGATGCCAGGTGATGTTGAGCACTTTTTCGTGTGTCTATTGACCATTTGATTGTCTTCTTTGTAGAAATGTCTGTTCAGGTCTTCTGCCCATTTATTGATTGGATTATTTGTTCTTTGGATGTTGAGTTTGGTAAGTTCTTTATAGATTTTGGATACTACCCTTTATCTGATATGTCATTTGCGAATACCTTCTTCCATTCTGTCTGTTGTTTTTGGTTTTGTTGACTGTTTCCTTTACTGTGCAAACACTCTTGAACTTGATGAAGTCCCAATAGTTCATTTTTGCCCTTGCTTTCCTAGCCTTTGGCAATGTTTCTAGCAAGAAGTTGCTGCAGCTGAGGTTGAAGAGGTTGCTGCCTATGTTTTCCTCAAGGATTTTGATGGATTTCTCTCTCACATTTGAGTCTTATATCCATTTTGAGTCTATATCTGTGTGTGGTGTAAGGAAATTGTCCAGTTTCATTCTTCTGCATGTGGCTGTCCAATTTTCCCAACACCATTTGTTGAAGAGACTGTCTTTTTTCCATTGGACATTCGTTCCTGTTTTGTCAAAGATGAGTTGACCATAGAGTTGAGGGTCCATTTCTGGGCTCTCTATACTATTCCATTGATCTATGTGCTTCTCTTTGTGTCGTGACCATACTGTCTTCATGATTACAGCTTTGTAATAGAGCTTGAAGTCTGGAATTGTGGTGCCACCAACTTTGGTTTTCTTTTTCAACATTCCTCTGGCTATTCTAGGTCTGTTCTGGTTCCATATAAATTTTAGGATTATTTGTTCCATTTCTTTGAAAAAACTTTTTGGTATTTTTTTTTAAAAGATTTTATTTATTTATTTATTTGACAGGCAGAGATCACAAGGAGGCAGAGAGGCAGGCAGAGAGAGAGAGGGGGAAGCAGGCTCTCTGCTGATCAGAGAACCTGATGTGGGACTCAATCCCAGGACCCCGAGATCATGACCTGAGCCGAAGGCAGCGGCTTAACCCACTGAGCCACCCAGGCGCACAAGTTTTTGGTATTTTGATAGGGATTGCATTAAATGTATAGATTGCTTTAGGTAGCATAGACATTTTCACAATATATGTTCTTCCAATCCATAAGGATGGAACATTTTTCCATTTCTTTGTGTCTTCCTCAATTTCTTTCATGGGTACTTTTCAGTGTTCTGGATACAGATTCTTTGCCTCTTTGGTTAGGTTTATTCCTAGGTCTCTTACAGTTTTGGGTGCATTTGTAAATGGGATTGACTCCTTAATTTCTCTTTCTTCTGTCTTGCTGTTGGTGTATAGAAATGCAACTGACTTCTGGCATTGATTTTATATCCTGACACTTTACTGAATTCCTGTATGAGTTCTAGCAGTTTTGGAGTGGAGTCTTTTGGGTTTTCCACAAAAAGTATCATATCATCTGCAAAGAGTGAGAGTTTGACCTCTTCTTTGCCAATTTGGATGCCTTTTATTTCTTTTTGTTTTCTGATTGCTGAGGTTAGGAGTTCTACTACTATGTTGAATAGCAGGGGTGATAGTGGACATCCCTGCCATGTTCCTGACCTTAGGGGGAAAGCTCTCAGTTTTTCCCCATTGAGAATGATTTTCTCTGTGGGTTTTTCGTAGATGGCTTTGTCGATATTAAGGTATATGCCCTCTATTGCTACCCCGTGAAGAGTCTTGATCAAGAAAGGATGCTGTACTTTATCAAATGCTTTTCAGCATCTTTTGAGAGTATCCTATGGTTTTTGTTTTTCTTTATTAATGTATTGTATCCTATTGATTGATTTGTGGATGTTGAACCAACCTTGTAGTCCAGTAATAGATCCCACTTGGTCATAGTGAATAATACTTTTAATGTACTGTTGGATCCTATTGGCTAGTATTTTGGTGAGAATTTTTGCATCTGTGTTCATCAAGGATATAGGTCTGTAATTCTCCTTTTTGGTGGGGTCTTTAGTTTTTGGATCAAGGTAATGCTGGCCTCATAAAATGAATTTGGAAGTTTTCCTTCCATTTCTACTTTTTGGAACAGTTTCAGGAAAATAGGTATTAATTCTTCTTTAAATGTTGGTAGAATTCCCCTGGGAAGCCCTCTGGGCCTGGGCTCTTGTTTGTTGGGAGATCTTTGAGGACTACTTCAGTCTCCTTACTGATGATGGGTCTGTTCAGGTATTCTGTGTCTTCCTGGTTCAGTTTTGGTAGTTTAGATGTCTCTAGGAATGCATCCATTTCTTCCAGATTGTCAAATTTGCTGGCGTATAGTTGCTCATAATATGTTCTTATAATTGTTTGTATTTCTTTAATGTTGGTTGTGATCTCTTCTTTCATTCATGATTATATTAATTTGGGTCCTTTCCCTTTTCTTTTTAAAAAATCTGGCCAGGGGTTTATCAACCTTATTAATTCTTTCAAAGAACCAGCTCCTAGCTTCATTGATCTGTTCTACTGTTCTTTTGGTTTCTGTTTCATTGATTTCTGCTCTGATCCTTATGATTTCTCTTCTCCTGCTGGGTTTAGGCTTTCTTTGTTGTTCTTTCTCCAGCTCCTTTAGGTGTAGGGTTATGTTGTGTACTTGAGGCCTTTCTTGTTTCTTGAGAAAGGCTTGTATTGCTACATAGTTTCCTCTCAGGACTGCCTTTGCTGTGTCCCAAAGATTTTGATCAGTTGTATTTTCATTTGTTTCCATGAATTTTTTTCAATTCTTCTTTAATTTCTGGTTGACCCCTTCATCCTTTAGTACGATGCTCTTTACCTTCCATGTATTTGAGTTCTTTCCAAATTTCCTCTTATGGTTGAGTTCTAGTTTCAAAGCATTGTGGCCTGAAGATATAAAGGGAGTGATCCCAATCTTTTGGTACTGGTTGAGACCTGATTTGTGACTCAGGTTGTGATCTACTCTGGAGAGTGTTCATGTGCACTAGAGAAGAATGTGTATTCTGTTGCTTTGGGATGGAATCTTCTGAATATATCTGTGATGTCCATCTGATCCAGTGTGTCATTTAAGGCCTTTATTTCCTTGTTGATTTTTTGCTTGGATGATCTGTCCATTTTTGTGAGGGGGGTGTTAAAGTCCCCCACTATTATTGTATTATTGTTGGTGTGTTTCTTTGATTTTGTTATTAATTGGTTTACATAGTTGACTGTTCCCATGTTAGGGGCATAGATATTTAAAATTGTTAGATCTTCTTGTTGGACAGATCCTTTGAGTATGATATAGTGTCCTTCCTAATCTCTTACTATAGTCTTTGGCTTAAAATCTAAGTTATAAGATCTAAGGACTGCCACCCTAGCTTTCTTTTGATGTCCATTAGCATTGTAAATTATTTTCCACCCCCTCACTTTCAATCTGGAGGTGTCTTTGGGTCTAAAATGAGTTTCTTGTAGACAGCATATTGATGGGTTTTAGTTTTTCATCCATTCTGATACCCTGTGTCTTTTGATTGAGGCATTTAGCCCACTTACACTCAGGGTAACTATGGAAAGATAGGAATTTAGCGCTTTTGTGTTGTCTGTAAGGTGACTGTTACTGTATATGTCTCTGTTCTATTCTGGTCTGTTACTTTTAAGCTCTTTCTTTGCTTAGAGGAGCCCTTTCAATATTTCCTTTAGGGCTGGTTTGGTGTTTGCAAATTCTTTTTAATTTTTGTTTGTACTGGAAACTTTTTATATCTTCTTCTATTTTCAATGATAGCCTAGCTGGATATAGTATCCTTAGCAGCATATTTTTCTCACTTAGTGCTCTGAATATATCATGCCAGTTCTTTCTGGCCTGCCAGGTCACTGTGGATAAGTCTGCTGCCAATCTAATACTTATTATCATTGTATGTTACAGACTTCTTGTCCTGAGCTGGTTTCAGGATTTTCTCTTTGTCATTAAGACTTGTAAGTTTTACTATTAGATGACGGGGTGTGGACCCATTTTTATTGATTTTGAGGAGCATTCTCTGTGCCCCCTGGATGTTGATCCTTGTTCCCTTTGCCATATTAGGGAAATTCTCTGCTATAATTTGCTCCAATATACCTTCTGCCCCTCTCTCTCTTTTGTTCTTCTTCTGGAATCCCAATTATTCTAATATTGTTTCATCTTATGGTATCACTTGTCTCTTGAATTCTTCCTTCATGGTCCAGTAGTTGTTTGTCTCTCATTTGCTCAGCTTCTTTATTCTCTGTCATTTAGTCTTCTATATCACTAATTCTCTCTTCTGCCTCATTTATCCTGGCAGTAAGAGCCTCCATTTTTTATTACACCTCATTATTAGCTTTTTGATTTCAACTTGGCTAGATTTTAGTTCTTTTATTTGTCCAGAAAGCGCTTTTATTTCTCTGGACAGAGTTTCTCTAATATCTTACATGCCTTTTTCGAGCCCAGCTAGCACCTTGAGAATCATCATTCTGAACTCCAGTTGTGACTTATTACCAATGTTTGTATTAATTACATCCCTAGCCATTGGTACTGCCTCTTATTCTTTTTTTTTTTTTTTTGTGGTGAGTTTTTCTGCCTTGTCACTTTATTTATATAAGAAGGGAATAAAACACTAAAAGGGTGGCAAAGACCCCCAAAAATGTATGCTAACCAAATCAGAAGAGATCCAAAACTGGGGGGAGAAGAAAGGGAGAAAAAATAAATAAATAAATAAATAAATATTAGCCTGGTGAATAGAACAGAGCCACCCACTTGATTTTGCCTGTATTTTGGCCTCTTAGAAATAACTACCTAACAAAATTTTAAGGAAAGAAAAACATATATACAAAAATAAGGGTAATCACAATGAAAGAATATGAAACAAATACAGGAATATGACTGTAAAGATGAAAATTTTAAAAAAATTCTTAAAAAGGAATTAATAGTTGGTTAGAAAAAGAAAAAAGAGGATGGAATGTGCTCAGGCTGGAGACTAGAACAAAGTCATGTGCTAGATTAGGGTATATTTTGATCTAGTAAATGAAATTGTATCCTAAAATTTTGGGGGGAAAAAACCCCTATATGTATACAAAAAATAAGGTTAAATACAATGAAGGGATAAAATATGACTATAACAATGAAAGTTTAAATCGATTTCTTTAAAGAAAGTTATTGTTAAGATAAACTAGTTATAAAATGTTAAAAGAGGAAAGAGGAAAAGTTAGAAAAATAGAATAAGAAAAAAATAAAAGAAAATAAAATTCAACTTTGTAAGACTAAAGGATCATGGGGGAAAAGCCATGAATTCTATATATTGCTTTCCCCTAGCTCTGGAGTTCCGCTATTCTCCTTGATCGGTGTCTTGGCTGGATATTCTTGCTGATCTTCTGTGGGAGGGGCCTGTTGCAGTGATCCTCAAATGTCTTTGTTTGAGGAGGAATTGCACAGCCCTTGCCAGGGACCAGGCTAAATAATCTTCTCGGGTTCACTCTTGGAGCTTTTGTTCCCTGAACTCTTTCTGTAGAGCTCTGGAGGATGGAAATGAAAATCGCAGCCTCCCAGTCTCCAGCCCAGAGGAGCCAAGAGCTCAGGGACTCACTCCTCAGTGTAGCCCCAGAAACAAGTAATTAATCACTCCTGTCTTCCTGGTCTCTGGCTGCACTGGGAGCTCACCTGGCCTGTGACTGAGCATTCTGTCTCTGGCACACGGCCCGTTTGGAGTCTCCAATCCCAGCAGATTCCTGCTGCAGTGCTCCTCCCAGAGCAGGAAGGTGAGGCTCTATGGATTTGCCACTTGCAGGGTCCCTGTTTGAAGAGCAGTGGCCAGACTGTGCCTTGGATCACAGTTTAAGGTAACCCTGATCTGAAATCTCACTCTTTGGCTCTGTCTCTATAGCTGGCTTCCCCGCTCTGATACCTGGCACTCTCCCACACTCAGACACCCCCAATCTTTCTGTGACTCCATGGGACCTGAGACCACACTGGTCCCGTGAGGGCTCCACCCCCAAATAGCATCTGGAGCAATGTTCCTCAGGGGAGCCAACTTCTAAAAGTTCTGATTTTGTGTTCCACTGCTCAACCACTTGCCGGGAGCCAGCCCCTCCCCCCACGGTCTATCTTCCCATCGCTTTGGATTCATTTCTCTGTTCATCCTACCTTTCAGAAAGTGTTCAATTTTCTGTTCCTAGAATTGCTGCTCTTCTCTTCTATCTCCTGTTGAGTTTTTAGGTGTTTGGAATGGTTTTAAACCTATCTAGATGAACTCCTGGAATATGATATCATTTCAGTCTGCTACTCTTCCGCCATCTTGCCTCTCTCCTATATTTACATTTTAAAGTAATACATTTATTCATGCAGAATTTAAAAATAAAAAGGGTGTATAATTTTATCATAACAAAAACTACAGAGGAAAAAATTTGCTTTTACTATCAATGATCTGAGGACATTTGGTTACTTCCATGAAAAAATAAAGAGTGTGATTCCTATCTCATCTTATACACAAAAAAGAAACTGCATATGGATTTAATATCTAAATATGAAAAGGAAACTTTAAAATTTTAAAATAAAATGGGAGACTATATTTATGATCTTGGGGTAAGGATGAAGTTTAATATTCCAACTTTATTGAGATAAAATTGACATAGGTCATTGTGTAAGTGTAAGGTATATAGTGTATTGATTTGATACACATATATATTGCAAAATGGTTACTACCATAGTGTTAACACCTCCAGCATGGAAAAACTTATTTTTTTTAACATTTTTTTAAAGATTTTATTTATTTATTCGACAGATGGAGACCACAAGTAGGCAGAGAGGCAGACAGAGAGAGAGAGAGGAGGAAACAGGCTTCCCGCTGAGCAGAGAGCCCAATGCGGGGCTCGATCCCAGGACCCTGGGATCATGACCTGAGCCAAAGGCAGAGGCTTTAACCCACTGAGCCACCCAGGTGCCCCTTTTTTTAAAAGATTTTATTTATTTATTTGACAGATAGAGAACCACTAGCAGGGGGAGTAGCAGGCAAAGGGAGAAAGAGAAGCAGGCTCCCCACAGAGTAGGGGGAGCCCAATGTGGGACTTGATCCCAGGACCTTGAGATCATGACCTGAGCCAAAGGCAGTAGCTTAACCAACTGAGCTACCCAGATGCCCACAAGGAAGAACTTTTTTTTTTTTAAAGATTTTATTTATTTATTTGACAGACAAAGATCACAAGTAGGCAGAGAGGCAGGCAGAGAGAGAAGAGGAAGCAGGCTCCCCGCTGAGCAGAGAGCCTGATGCGGGGCTCGATCCCAGGACCCTGGGATCATGACCTGAGCCGAAGGCAGAGGCATTAACCCACTGAGCCACCCAGGCGCCCCAAGGAAGAACTTCTTAAAGACCATGTGAAAAGCACAAACTTTAGTAGAAATGATTTGTACATTTGGCCCAGTAAAATTACAATTTATACTAAAAAAATTAATGACAGTAATCTACAGGCTAAGACGAGAAGTACTTTTTGAAACATGAATAAATAATAAAAGACTATAATCCAAAATACCTAAAGAGTTTAGATACCAATTTAGGTAAAAAAACAAAAAAACAAAAAACAGAATTAAAAAAAAAACAAAGTCATTAGAAAAATATGCAAAAGCTTACATTAACAACTCAAAGAAAAGGATATATGAATGAAAATAATAATGACCAATAAATGATAAAAACAGACCCAGCCTCCTCTGTCATCAAGGTAATGGAAATTAAATTTTTTCAGATCTGTCAGATTGACAGAAACATAAGTGAGTAAATACTATTTAAATTGACATATATGTACAGAGAAGTTCATGAAATATGAATGTACAACTTGAACATTATTATAAAAATAACCTGTATATCCATCACCCAGCTCCAGATGCCCCAATGTACCTCTCACAGATCACAGTATCTTTGCTCTCCACTGGTTGCAACTATTACTTTGAGTTTGGGCAACAGTGTGCTGATTTTCTCTGGAAGGAATAATCCTCACTTATGCAGCATTTGCTGATTTCCATAGAATAAGTACTTTTATCAGGACAGATTTCAAGCAACCAGCAAATCAACTAACTCAACAAATTCTTGAAAATTTAACAGCAGCAGCTCTTATGAGCATGTGCAAACCCACTCTAGCACTCAACTGCCACTTTATTACTTCAGTTTTTCTTCTTTATCTTCCTTTAAAAAAAATCGCTACCTAAATAAGCATTCTCAAATAGTTTATATTAACTACTTCTCACAACATCAATATTATTATATTACTTAATTAAATTGTTTTTGAAGGCTTCCTGTATTCTGGAAGAGTTTAAATAGCATTGGAGTTATCTGCTTTTTAAGGGTTTAGTGCATTCCTCTGAGACATCGCCTAGATTTACTGATTTTTGTTTACTAGCTTTCTCTTTAACACCTTATTTATGTCTTCCATGGAAATCAAACAATAGATTTCTTAAAATTTCCTTTCCAGTCAGCAGTGGTAAACTATATTTTCCTAGAAAGGTACATCCTCCAGGTCATCAAATTTATTTACATGTATTGAGGAAAGTAGTTTTAAGATATTTTAATTTTGTTTTCTAAGGTTATTTCACTGTCACCTTTTTTACTTTTAAATATTTGTTTTTCTCCTACTTTTTCTTTTTAAGATTTTATTTATTTGAGAGAGAGAATACAAGAGGGGAGAAGGTCAGAGGGAGAAGCAGACTCCCCATGGAGCTGGGAGCCTGATGTGGGATTCAATCCTGGGACTCCAGGATCATGACCTGAGCCTGAGTTAAGGCAGTTGCTTAACCAACTGAGCCATCCAGGCACCCACTCCTGCTTTTTCTTGATAGCAATCTAGGTATATTTCTTTACATCAGGGTTTTTTTGTTTGTTTGTTTGTTTGTTTAAGAAACTGTTCTAGACTTATGTCCATTGTTTCATTATTCTCTAAATCATTAATCTGTTCTTATAATTTTATTAGTTCTTTCCTACTTCTTTCTAAATTCCTGATTCAGATCATTATTGCTTTCGTTATCTCTGGTACATTCATGTTTGTAATGAAGACCATTTGTTTTCCTCTGAGATCACCATTTTAGTGTTCTTATAAAAATGAAACATGTATAGCAAAAAGAGTGAAGAGTACCGAAATGTGATTCAGGACACAGAGGTCCCAAACCTAATTCTCTTTTTGTCTATCAGTCTCTCTGCCAGTATAATCTTGGACACATCACTTAGCGTTCCTCTTTCAGTGTCCATTTCCTCAACTAGAAAATAGGGACATATTTGAAGATCTCAAAACTTCTATTTTGCTGTTGCATTTAATGAATATGTTCCTATCACTAACTTGCCACGTCAGGAATTTGAACTAACTCTAGTCTCAAACTTCTTAAATAATGATATACTAGTTTGTCTAAGAACTATAGTCTCCTATGTAATCACAAAAGTCATGCTTCTAATCCTTCTTTGGCTGCAAGATGGGAGTCTGAGCCTCAAGCAAATCTCTCTATTGGTGTTCCTTACTTACTTAGCTTATTTTGTCATAACCAACCAACTGTTGAAAGTCATATAAAGTTGATGAGGAACTGTTTTCCCAAATCCCTTGAAATTCTTGAAATAAATAAACACACAATTGTCAGTAATAAAAAAATAAGCAGCATGCACCTTTTTGTGAATGGGTTAAGATGAGGCAAAAAGTAACAGATACTACATCAGAGTAAAACTTAAAAAGAGAGATTATAAGGCCTGGAAGTTATGGGAAAATATGTAATAATGACAACAGAATTAAACATTGACAAATTCTGCAATCTAAACCTTCCTTAAGAAATATAAAGCAAAACCAAGGAAAAATTTGTTAAAAGAGAGTAAAAAAAATGTTAGAAAATGGGAGCATGATTGTCACAGAATATTATCCATATTACATAATATTTACATGTAAAATCCCTGTCGTAGTTAAAAATCTAAGCAGTAATTAAAAAAAATCATTGTCCTTTGTGGAAGAATTGATGTTACCATAGCAAAATGGAATATCTTAAGTTTTGCATTTACCAGTGTGTGTGTGTGTGTGTGTGTGTGTGTGTTTAAGCATTGACATGAACACAATATATTTTTGTGAATGCCAGAAGGGAAATTGGGAGGGAAACTGAACAAAATGCCCTTCATTTACATTTATTTTCTGAAGCCATTTTAAGTCTCCCATTTTATAAAATGTTATTATTTAACAATAGCAGTCATTGCCCACTCCGTATATCCCTACATGTTCTAAGTAAATTGCTTCTGAGTAGTTTTTCTCCACATCGCACCACATCTCTAACTATAGGAATGTAATTTTGTGACCTTAAAATATGCATTGATTTTTAGATGCACATGTGGAGAGCAGAATAAGTAATAATGCTAAAAAAAAGGAATAAATTTATTGTTTTATTTACCTCTCAAGAAAGAGAAAGAAAAGTTACATGCTACATTTTGTTTAAGGATTTATGATGCGGCATAGTTTCCTTTTCTTTTTTGATAAATATTTAAAATACATGTAATATTAAACAGTCCACCAAATTGAAAACCTTATGTGAAAATATGGGACAATGGTTTGGAGGCATAAAGACACCTACTGTCACACAGTGTTTTGTGTGTTCCTTCGTAAGTCAGTACCAGACAAGCCAATGAGAGTGAGGGCTCAAAATTTTTCAGAAATTCTGACTGAACAGTTCCCAGTTATATATGAGAGACCACTGCTTTCAAAGTGTCAAAGTAAACTTAAAAATATAATTAATACAGTATAGTGCTGGACATGGTATGAAAGACAAGGCATGTTCATTTATTTTGGCTAGACTCTAATTTAAATGTAGAGTTTACACTATGACCTTTATAAAGTTTAGATAAGTTAATAATTTTTAGTTCGTTTTTCTCTCCTCTAAAATGGGAATAATAATGGTTACTTGCTAGGGTGGTAATAAACACAAATGAGGTAGTATATATAATAACACAGGCACATACAAGTATTTAAATATTAAATTCCTATTGCCCTTGTAGTGATCATCTTTTTTTAATGAACCACTGTTTAAAAATAAAGAAATTAAGGTAAGGAATAAAATATGAGCATGCACATCAAAATAGAAAAAATATTCCTTAAAAGTGAATGAAATTAAAGTGTACTATTAACATGGAAATTGAAGTGAATCCAGAAAACCTTCAAAATTCTTCTGATGTGGGCAGAATAAAATCAAATATAAAAACAAAGTCCTGGACAAACAATATAATTATGCTGTATATGTTGTTTCAGAGGCAAAGGCCCATTGAAAAATACATCTGATGTTATTAATGCCGCCAAGAAAATTGCTGAAGCAGGTTCTCGAATGGACAAATTAGCCCGCGCGGTGGCTGATCAGGTAATATTAGAGGAAAAGCAAACACATGCTGTGTGGTATCATTAATTAGCGCTTGGGTTCTGTAATGGGTTTTATGTACCCTATAAAATGCTTCTGAAGGATGAATTGTAATCACTAACATTTTACAAACAGGCCTCTAACTCTGCTGAGACTGAGCTGATGGCAAAAGTAGGTTCAGTTAAGGGGGTCACATTAAAGCCCATGACCAAAACTTCTTGAGAAAGAAGAGTACCTGCTACTTCAGAGACATAACTCCTGAAGCAGGGGTTATGCTGGCTGCCCTCATGCAACAAGTCAAGGACACTACATAAAGCAGAAGAGAAAGAAGAACTTGAACTTTTGTTTTTTTTTTATATTGATCTTCTTCTATTGATGCTCTGTATAATTCATAGTAGTTAATGCACTAGCATAAATGGGATTAATCCACATAATCAAGAGCCTCCAGATCTCATTTTCATCCAGATTTAAAAGTATCACAGATAAATGAAATTTGCAGAGTATCTTTTCAGACTGGAATCAGATACATGTGAGAGTAGTTCTATCTCACCTTGAATGTTTGAGTTGATCTCCATACTCTTCACGTTATGTGGCTTAAACTGGAACTCTAAAATCCTGTTCTAAATATGTCTAGTTGCAGTAGAGTCCCATTCCTAATAACGATACTTTAGGAGGTAAACTTTTACAGGTAACTAATTCTCATCTTATTCTTTTCATTTTTTTTTTAATTGGTAAAATGCTTGTAATGTGTTCTCTTCTTATTCTTACCACAAACGTGAATTTGCTTACTAGACTTCAATGCAGTGATGCTCTCTGGAGACCCTAAGAGACATAGGATTGTTCCTTCTCCATAGTGGCCCTACTCTCCTGTGATTATTGAGTTGCTTCTCCTCATTTTCTTCTTTCATTCCTTAATATTTGGCTGTTGCCATAAATACTTGCTCTCTTCAGGCTCCCAGATTCTAGAGTCCTTTGGGTCAATACCAAACTCACTCATCTTCTAAACACTGAAAAGAAAAACACATGATTAAACTATCAAGTCTACATTTATAATAGATTGTCTCATTTTAATTTTTTTTACGTATATGATGGCTAATCCAAGGGAATGTATTTTGCTTGCTTTGAAATTTTTGAGAAACACTTAATAGTAAAGATAATTCACTAAATACCATCCTTTGACTATTCCCTAAAATTTGTGTGGGTTGAAGACCAAACTATTACTAAATTACTAATTTCAGGACACTATCAGCTGCCAGGCCTCCTACACTTTGCAGCATACATTGAACTGCTTTATACAGAGTTCTATATGTATCCCAGAAAGTTCATGGAGACAGTGAATGTACTTGGAAATGTGCATGCATGTATGCAAACAAACAAAAATACACCAGCCAGGAAGGAATGCCACATTTTTTTGCCCGAAAATGTAGAGGGAACTTGGGACGAGTGGAATGAGAAGAGATTGGTGGTGGTCCTGAAAAGATTTTGTGAGGAAGGACTTCTTCCCAGAAGAGAAAGTGGGTGGAGTTTGGATGGCTTTCCATAAACTCTGAGTCTCAGTCACTGAAACTGTTTCTTAGTATGTTTAAGCTCCCTGAGTTCGATATTTTTTATTGTGATTTTTGTTTTTGCCTTTGCATTTTTAGACCCTTATTTCTAAATATTATGCAACTTGAATCCTGGCCCCAAACAGTTTGGCTATCTGGAAAGCACTCCACACGTGCACACAAACAAATCCCAAGATTCTAGACGTATTTTGAAATTAAATGACAAAGTATTTAAATGCTATTCTGTGATAACTTTTAAAATAAACAGATGAGGGTTAAATATAACCCTCTCTTTGTAGGATTCTCACTGTCATCAGCTGTGAAGCAACTTGCAATTTTTGCTAATGTTTTGTCTGCATAGGACGCTTCTTTCTCAAAATCTGCACCTATTTCCATGATACAAGAATTATTTTTCTTGGTCCATCATGCTTTTATGTGTGTTTTAAATAATAGAATAGAATGAGCATTAGCAAGGAATGGATTTGTTGCCTTTATTTTGCCTGAAAATATTTTTATGAAGATTTGAGATATGCAAGCAATATAAACTTTTTACAGACTGTTGCATTTTTAATTACTGTTCCATTGAGATAGAAGTTCCAGTTTAATTTGCTGCAAGGTATTTGTATCGAAAGCCTTGTCAGCCCTCTAGGGAGATATCATTTTAAAGTTAATTCCTTTCAGTATATGGGTCTCTGGAGTAGGATAAATATTACAGTATAAAGTACTTGTAGAAAGCTAAAAACAGTCTCTGTGGGATTCTTTCTTGATAAATGCAGTTAGTGAAAAAAGTACCATAATGGTATTATATATAAAAGAGACCCCTATGTCTTTCATTAAAGAAATGATTGTGTCACAACCACTGGCTTCACAGTCTTAATGGAACAACTGCCTTTCTTGCTTTTCTTTCTTTCTTTCTTTCTTTCTTTCTTTCTTTCTTTCTTTCTTTCTTTCTTTCTTTCTTTCTTTTTCTTTCTTTCTTTCTTTCTTTCTTTCTTTCTTTCTTTCTTTCTCCTTCTTTCCTTCCTTCCTTCCTTCCTTCTTTCATTCTCTCTTTCTTTCTTTTCTCTTTTTTTTTCTTTCAGAATTGCCTTTCTTCAGCTTGAAGGAAACCCAGCTGGAGTCTTTTTTTTCATACTCTAATTCTAATTAAGTTACTTCGGTTTTGGCTCTAGGTTCTTATTTTTTACAGTGTTTCATCAAGGGTTCTGGTGAGTATATGCTCTTTACTAGTGCCAGATTGAGCCAGAACAATGGGATGGCCTACAGAATCTTGAACTTTTGATAGCAATAGAAACATATTTCAGTGGCCAAATAGCGATTGGTATTGAAGCCTCAGAAATGCTTTACGGAGCCATGTAAATGCCTATGGAAGTGTTCAGCTAAGCTCAGTTGTATTTGATGGAGATCTACCCACTAGGTAATAAAGAAAATTCAAAATCCTGGTCCTAGTTGGCTCTGGAACAACCTCTGAAGGGTTCTGTTTTTACTTTTAGGAGTTTGTTTCAATTGGCTTCAAACTCATTCTACTTAAATCAATTGCACTAACAGTGGTCATGATCCTTCTCAGAGTCTCTTATTTAAAGAAAGTTTATAATGTTACTAAAATTTTGCTAAACATAAAGGTACAAAAAGTGAAAGAGGCTTCCTTTAGTGACTGATACTTATCTGAGAAATCCAAAGGAAACAAGCGATTTCCCCCCCAACTAATTGAATTGAAATTCTGTGCTATGCTGTGTCAGAGAGATTGCTACCTGGAGCGATTTCCTTCTGCTTCTGTTGCTTTGGTTGTCCATATTAACAAAACTACATATGGTGAATGTTGGATGGGCCACTAGGAAAAAACCTGGAGAATATCTGGTTTTCTTAACAGTTCAGAAGACAACTGGTAAAATTACTCAAAAACATGTATAAAAGTTCCCAGAAGACTTTATGGAAGATCTTCATTATTCTTTGTATATAATTATATCAAAGTAGAGCTGACCATTCTAAAATACTGGCTATGGCCTTCCTAAAATGTGCTATAAAGAAGTGAAGTTAAATGGGGGTAATTAAGGTATATGACACTAAAACCTTTTCTTCACACAGCTTTTATATAGTATTAGAAACTGAAGAGTACTTGCTAATTGAGATCACTTTTTTTTAATGTTTTATAGTGTCCTGATTCAGCATGTAAGCAGGATTTATTAGCCTACCTTCAACGAATTGCCTTGTATTGCCATCAGCTTAATATCTGCAGCAAGGTGAAGGCAGAAGTACAGAATCTCGGAGGAGAGCTCATTGTGTCAGGGGTAAGCCGTGACCTGGGCTTCACAATTAAAGCTCCCACTGTTGTACTTCCAAGGCAAGCATTCTTGGCAACAGTACTGCTTAAAAACACCAAACTACAGTGATTCATAGGGAGGGTTTTTTTTTTTTAAATAAATGTTATCACCATTATTCCAGACCTTACAATAATTCACAAAGAGCAATTTGATTTTCCAAATACCCCATGTTTATACTAGCCTTGTAAAATCTCCATTCTTCACAAGAAAACTAATTTCATAGTCTGGAAACTCATTGCCAAGCTGTGACTATTACAATTATTTGGAGCTTTTGTACATTTACTCATTGTGAGTCTACTTCCCTTTGTTAGTCTTAGTAATTTTCACTCTCTGTTCAGGAGCCAGCCTCTCTATGTGTGGATTGTGTTCACATGTTAGAGATGATGAAAACAATAGGAACTCATTCATCAGGTTCCAATGCATACTAGGTTATCAGTAACCCTTGAAAGCCAGAAAATATCCAAATTTAATACAGGTTGATGTGCTGTTGCCAAAACTAACATAGCTGTCAAACACTAACAGTTATGTATTCTTGCTTAATCACTCCAGTGTTTCCCTTCGTATCTGGTCCACTTTCATCAGATATAAAGAAATGAGTTTGATTAATAGAGACATTATGATTTCTTGGCAAGATTTCCAAATGTATGTGTTGAGGTTCTTCACCTTGGCTTCTCCTCCCTCAGTCCCTTTCTTTGAACATGAGGTGCCATCTGTTGTAAACTATTTGCGAATTTCAAAGTGTGGCTCTGCCACCTTTAGTTCTTTTCCCAGTAAACCATGATGCCATTTTAAGTGTGGCATTACCAGGAACATAACATGATCAACATGGTGAATGCCTTATGAGAATCGGACTAGTCATGACGCTTAATTCTTTACTGAGACATTTTCAGAAATTTAGCAGTTTGACCATTTGATAAAAATATGTCGAAAAATCATTCTTGAACCCAAAGGTTTCAGGTTCTATATTGTTTGACTTGCAGAAAACAGCTGGGAAAAGAGCTGATCTGGCTTGCATGGAGATGCCATCTAGAAAGACTGTTCCATGCAGTCTCCCCTAGAGTCCAATAAATTGGCTATTTTGTGCCTCTTCCCAAAGCATAGTCACCTCTTTGCATTTCCAAAATGATCCTGCTTCAACATTCTTCAGCAACCAAGAGCAGTCTGTCTTGCAATGTGTCCTTTCTGCTGAGTTGGTAATAACCAAGATTCTCTGCCAAGAAGTGATCAAAACATTGCATATCCCTTGCTTCCTTTCTTATCTTCAGACTCAATGGTATAGTCTCCCATACCATTCGGCTTTCATGTCCATCTGTATATAGCACCCGTGGAACTGAGTGCTTTTTGTTTAGCTTGCCTTATGTGCTTTCATTTGTCACTTTCCAAATCTTATTATTTACATGGATGCGCAAAGCATCTTTGTGGATCTCAGACTCCACAACCTCATCTAAGCGATATTTGACTGGCAGAGTTGCTCTCCATTATCCTCTCAGTACCCATTGTTCATCACTGCTTCCAGAGCTTCATTTCCATTGTCTTTTCCTCATTTAGATGTAGTCCAAACCATCACTGGCTTTTATCACTTGCACTGTTGGCATTTGTAGAGGTGTTTGAGATTGAGAACACCATCAAGAAGCCTGTTTCCTTCTTTGAGTCTTACTGGCAAAGTTCAAAAATCCTTGCATGGGGGAAGGCTTCTTTTAAAGGAATGTTATACAACTTTATAATAATTCTGAGTCAAATGCATTATAAAGGTTGGCTATATATTGCTCAGTTATGGACCTGCTCTTGGCCTCCTCATTTTTTCAAAGCTTGATTGCTATTTGGTGCCATACCTACATCTGTAGTCTGCTGTCTTTGCCACTTCTGCCTCCATCTTATTCTTCATCCTCCTTCACTGATGGCCAATGAAGAAAAAAAAAAATCAATGTTTATTTTGCAAAATAGCCACAAATGACTACCTTCAAAGTTCTGAAAGAGTCAAGAATGTAAGACCCCATACACACAAACTTTTCAATGATTTTGCCAAGAAAATGTGCCCATGCTTGGGGCCCCATTTATTTTATGGTCTGGCATGACAAAGTTGCTACATTTTTAAGGAAAAACTACTAGAATATAACATGCAATCAAAAAAAGAGAGAAATGTTTGAATCTTTCTTCCTTTTTCCTATGTGTTTATGTACATGGGATTCAGGTTTGTGGTTTCTTCTCTGAAACATGAAAGCCCCCAAGTAGGTATATATGTTAGTAGTCAGATTTTCCCCTAAAATAAGAGATTTGGATAGGCTATTCCCAATTTTGTCAAGAAAAATTATTTGAATTTCAATGCTGAGAACTGTGTTTTTAGACCCTTGTGCTATCAAGATAAGCAAAATGCACGTGTGCACAGTTATGTACCATGTCAGCATGTGTATGTTTTATGTGATTCTGTGTGTACAGACTGGGAAAAGCTTCTGTTTTATCTGTGTTTGGCTTGGGTGTTTGGGGGCAGGAAACTCAGTAGGTTATGGGTGGGGAAACAATGGGTCCAAAAGCTCTTGAATCATGATGGCAAGCTAGAGAAATAATTCAGTCTCGAATATATGCCTACATGTGTTCATTCACCCAACTGCTGTCTAAGAAGCACCATTAATTTTCTGGCTGGAGATACGTTTTTAAAGTTATTGGCTTACATCTTTCTCACCGGCCAAAAAAGTACTGCTCTTAATAAATCTCAGAGTAGAAGATGCATTTGTGAGCCAATTCAGTTTAAGCCATTTGTATGGTTGCTAAGGGGGTCAATGGGGAAGAAAAATTAAAACAAAACAAAACAAAAAACTAACAGTGCTAGAAATGCCAAGGAGAAAGTAGAGGAAACCAAAGTCCAGAAGATTAAACATCCATTCATTTATAAACTTTATTTGCTTTGTGTTTATTTAAACTCTTAAAACAGTTTTATATGCTTTCTGGAAAAAGAAATGTTCAAAGAAGAAAAGAAAAATGAAAGAAATGGAAGGAGGGAGAGTAAGAGAGAAGAGTCATGAAAGAAGGAAGAAAAAAAGGAAAGAAACTTAACCATAGCATATTGTAAATTATTTTGGTGCAGGTAATATCCATTAAACATGGCAGTATTATATTCATCATGGCAGAAAAGTTGAGCCACTATTTTTCAAGTATGTAAACATATTTTGAATACAAGTTCATTCCAGTGCTATGATGTGGATATTACCTGTATATTTGATTGCTGTGTTTTTACTTTTTATTCGCTAGGTTGCAGAGGATTTAATGGATTCTTTTAAATTTTAAAATGAAGATGTACATATGGATCTGGAGAAATAAAAAACATTCCATAACCTTTGATTATCTTAGCTACCCTCACATTTATACTTTTGCATTTTTCTGAATGAGACTGAAAACACTAATGTGGAATTTTGGAATGTAGAATGCTAAACATGAAGCATTCTGATAAATCTGAAAAATTCCACCTAAATTTCTTTTGAAGTTCAAATACATCTTTAAAACAATGAAGCCAGAATGCAAGAGCAATTAGCCCTACTTTGGACAGGAATTCAGTGTTTAGGTTAGAGATGGAAGGACACAGATTATAAGTTATAGTTGAGTCCACATGAAAATGTTACAAATTTTAATAGATTTCATTACATATAAATGTCTTTTTCTCATACTTAACAAAATATAGGAGCAGAGTTTGAAGGCAAGTAATGTTCTTTCCTACATCCTCAGCCTGGTGGAATGGAGCCCTATGCTATTCCTAAGGGATTGAGTAACCCACCCTAATGTGCACTTTTTTTCTTTGCCATTTAAATCTCTCCTTTCCAAATTTGAATCCCTCTCAATTGGGTTATGAAGAGAATCTTGACAAGGTGAACAAATATAATTTGTGATACTGGTAGGATTTGAACTAGTAAAGGGAAAATGGGAGAGTAAGTAGTCAGTTATAGTCTACATGGCCTGTTTCACATCATTAAAAAATTGGACTCAATTAAAATCAACATGAATATTCATGGTAATAAATGAAAGCCATTCATACAGTACTAGAACCTGATAATGGTCGAATCAGTCTTACCTGACTATGGCATATGTGCATATACACAAAAATACACACATGCAACAAATACACATGATTTGATATTTACTACCTTATTCCCTGAATAAGCAGCAATCAGGAACTGAACCAGTGGTTGATAACTGTGACATATCTGATCAAAGACAGTTTAGGGAAAAGAAAATATGGGCATTATTTGTACAATGCTATATGTATTATATATTTTAAAAAATATATTTATATATATTATAGATTACATTTTTATACATTTGTATTCCATTTTAAAAAACATTTTAAAAATATGATTTGAGATGAGAGTTGCACTTTATTTGAAAATTCTGCGTTTCATCTATAAAAAATAGTGTATTTTGTAATGGGCTGAAGCAGTCATTGAAACAAGCATTGTACTTAGTTGTGTAGCCTTGTACTTTTGTACAACTTGTACTCTTATTTGGGGAAAGTTCTTTTAAAAATACATATTCTGTGAATCATCAGGCTTACACTCTAAAATCCATTTCTTCAAGGAAGATTAAATATTATGTCATTTTTTAAAAATTTTCAGTGTAACAGTATTCCTTGTTTTTGCACCACACCCAGTGCTCCATGCAATCCGTGCCCTCTCTAATACCCACCACCTGGTTCCCCCAACCTCCCACCCCCCGCCCCTTCAAACCCCTCAGATTGTTTTTCAGAGTCCATAGTCTCTCATGGTTCACCTCTCCTTCCAATTTCCCCCAACTCCCTTCTCCTCTCTAACTCCCCTTGTCCTCCATGCTATTTGTTATGCTCCACAAATAAGTGAAAGCCTGATGATTCACAGAACTGTACCCCTGGGGCAAATAATACATTATATGTTAAGAAAAAAAAAAAAAAGAAATGGATTTTAGGTTGTTCGTCTTCATAGTTCCAGTGGTTACAATTGTCTCTAGAATGTTGTAGAAGAAAGTAATATGTTTACTAAATTGAGCAGAGTATAAAAATGACTGACAGATGATCCACTCTAACACATTTCATTCTGAATGAGGTGATAAGTAGAGTATAAAATTTATTTTAATAGATGGCAGCATGTGTATGGTTAATGATAGAAGTATAAATAAAAATATACCCAAGTCTAGAGGAAGGTGTCACTTGTAACAAAGAAAATAGAGGTCATTGAGGAATCAGAAATTGTCCTATGTTTTGATATGTATAAGAGATCTGTAGACACTGGAAAAAAAGAAAATTTATTTAAGGGGAAAAAATGAAGTAAGGAAAAAGTACTGAGGCATTCGAGGAATAGGCATGTGAGATAAGAATATATTTTTCCCAGTGTACTTTAAACTTAATTCTTTAGACATAGCACGTTCATAGAACAGTGATAAAAAATGATATAATGCAGGAAAATAAAACTGACAAAAAATGTTTTAAAATGGTATTGTATTCAAAACCCAGTATCTGTAAGAACTTCACCTAGAAGGAGGAATAAAAATAAAGCTTTTTTTTTTTTTTGCTTTATGAAAAAAAAATATATGTTCTGATTCTGTCTATTGTCAATTCTTGATTATCTCTACTGATCGGAGTAGTAGTAATGGAAATAAATCTAAATTACTGGCTATTTCAGTTTGGGGTCTGAAATGCATTTCTATACTTCATTTAAAAAAATAAAAGGTATATATTCAGGAAATTAACAGCAGTTCCAAATAATTTTCTCCAGATTTTCCAGAGGAGAGGCTGTTAATTATTTGGGCTTAACAGACTTTTCAGAACTATGAATAGTAGGAGAGTCCAGATCTAGAGAAAGACTAAAACAAACTTCTGATTATAAATCAGGAAGAAAGGGTGGTGGAAATACTCTGTACCAGTAAGAAAATTAAACATTTATCATTGGCAGAATGGCCATAGTTCTCTGCATATACTTTACTAGTAAGATGGGTTGCTGAATAATTAATTCAATCTTTCTCCCAAAAGCCTAACCTTCCCAATTGGTTATGGTAGTGAAACCATAACCATTTAAGTTCTGATTCCTTCATTGAGCCTTCCTTAGTTACATTTATATCAGTGTACATGGTCACTGATTTTTATACAACCCAAATTATGCAAACCTTCAGGGAAAAATAACCCTGAAGTGATTTTTCAGTGCAAATTCATTCTCCCAGTGTTATAAAAGTGACATTTAACAAACTTAAGGTGTTACATATGGAAAAAAATGGGAGATGGAGATTTTTATAAGAAAAGTGAAAATCTCCTTGAGTGCCAGGCATCATAGGAAGTTTTGTGTCTAGTGTACCACACCTGTCAGGTGTCTCTCTGAATTTAAATAGTCTCGTGCAAAGGAGGATTGTATATTGCTCTGTTATAAAGAGTAGTTCTTTAGTTATATACTCGGTGATGGTGACCCTAAACTTCTCAATTCAATCTATTATTAAAAAAATGAAACTTTTACTGATGAAATTAAATCAGTTGGTCATCCAATTTGTTTTATTCATAGAAAAAATACTTTATATTCTAATGCTCTCATTTGAAAGTAAGAAGACAGACTCCTTTGTGACAAAGCTGGAACATGAACCAAGGAAAGAACTCTTTTTACCTTAAGTGGAGACATAGGTTGACCTAACTTGGATCTTCTCAATAGATTGATTTGATCGCCTCACCTGAGCTTATAAACGGAGACATTTCTATTTTAGTTTGAGGGTGTTCATTACTGTGCATTAGAGTAGAAGTGGCTAGTGGCTTAATGAAGAATGTCTCTACCTCAGAAATGTCAGTGCCATTATTTGTCCTTCAGTCAGTGAACTTTCATTCCTTTAGGTTTTAGAAGCTATTCAAGTTTTGAAAGCCTTGAATTAAAAAGAAGGCAAATAATTCACACCTTATTCTATTAGCAATTAACATTTTAGATTTCAGTTAATATTCAGAACAATATTTCACAGCCAGTGTTGAGTAATATTTTACGACAACTTGGAAATTAGACACATGGGAGGTACCTGGATGAGGGACACTAATTGTGCATATCTTTTGGTATCTGTGTAACACAGGCGAACCTATTGAAGAAGTACTGGTTTATAACATTTTCCCATGAGACATATTTTGATTTTGAGATACTGTCTGTTGGTTATAATTGATTTCATTTTAAGATGTTCTTTATTAACATATTTTAAATAATTAATGTCTATAGTAGTGTCTTAGGAAATGTCTCCTCATTTTTAACTAGTTTTGGATATGTGAGAATAAATCCAGATAACACCTTTTCCCTTAAATTGAACCAAATAATTATGGGAAGCCACAGTATTGGATAGAATACCTTTATTTAGAAACCGTATTTGTAATTTAGCTTATGCTTTCTGGTATTCCTGTGTACACTTGGATTTGTCGGCTCTAGTCAAGAAATACATTACTTTGAATTGGTTACCTAAATCCATTGTGATTTTTTTTTTCTTGTTCCTACTTGGATATACCTCAAGAATTCCTGGATTGAAGGCAGTTGGAAGAAAAAGAAGCTAAAATGTGAACAGTTGATATAAAAATATATAAATAAGAGAAGATGAATATTAAGACCTGATACTAAATATTATCTGGGGAATCTCATTACTGATTTTGTACAATTTTCCATTACCTCAGATGACTCAAAATAAAAGAAATTAAGAGACTCCCTAGCAAAACTGAGATAGGATTTTACATTTGGTGCTAGATTTGATAAAATTTTGACAATCCTATTTTTCTAGAAAAAGATTATCATATCCATATGATGTTCCTAATTTCTAATGACAAACCAGCAATCAGGGCTTCAAAGAGCTATACTTCCTGTTCACATAAAGATATTTCCTGATTCATTGAACAGCACTTCTAGGGTGTTCCAACTACTTAAAAGGCATAGTGCTAAATATCGTTTGGGTGAAGATATTCAAAGTCCTTTATCTCTAATAGCAAATAATTTCCATGAAGAGAAGAAATTTTTCTGTTTTTTTTGTGCCTCTGTTAGATTGTGTAGTCCATTGGGTTTTCTTTTTTTCTATTTAGTTTCTCATCTTTCTGTTTAGCATTCTCAGCAAGAATAGCAGGGTGTCTGTTGATAGCTATCTCTGTGTATTCACTGTTGTTCTTGGTTTACTATATTCTAGAAATAAAAGTGTGTTTAATTTACTATCTTCTTATTCTGTTCCTGCAGATTATTTTTGTCAAATGCTTTCTCCAGCTTAATTTAAATGATTTATAAAATATGGTTTTTATCACAGCCCTTAGGAGAGAAATATATGCCATGTATCTTACAAATAGGAAAGACTTCTGGATGGGCAGTGTGTAGTTTTCTTAGTTCAAATTTCTTTTACTGCTTCAGAACATATTGTCTTACTCTATCTTGAACAGTCATTTTCTTTGTGGGCAATAAATATATTTCAAATATTTCATCCTAATCCAATTTTCTTAAAAGCAAAGTTACTTAATTTAGACTTTAATCTTTTCTTTCATCATCAATACTACATCTTATCTTACTGCTTTTCTCTGAATACTTTCATCTGTGTAGATGCCTTGCTGATAATGAACTTGACTGGAACTCTGGCTAGATCTTCTGTCAAATCTGCACAATCTGTATCTTGACCTCTTTCATCCATTTCCTTCTGCAAATCTATTTCTCAACTTAGAGAAGTTCCTGGAGAAGTTCCAGTCAACATCATCTTATAAGAACCCATATTCTTTTAAGTTCAAGGTTTTGTATGTGAGACACTATCATAAAACAAACTCAAAATAGAATCTCTTTATCTAGGAACTCCCAGTTCAAATCTGTTGCTATCAAAATTATTCTGTCTTGCTGAGATAGTTCTCTTCAACAACAACATTTTGGTCAGATTGCATGCCAACTGCCTGTTCATGTCTTCCACAATTAATTACTTTATTAATATACCTCCAGATTATTCTTTTGGAATGTACAAATTATTGTACCTGACTTTTCTTTATCTTTTGTACTGTCAAATAGAAACAGGTTTTCACAAGCAACATTTTGAAACCAATCCTATCTCTGATCAAAATAAAGTTATAACCATGACTTCAATAATGGTCTCTTGACCGAAATCTTACAATCACTTCACTTCATACTTTGTCTTGAAAGGCTAACTCATCCATTTATGTGATATCATAGAAAGTATGCATCAGCTCCATAATTCTAATGACACGTAGTTTTCATAAAAATGTCAAGAGGCTAGATCCTAAAGAAGAGAAATTATCTGGTCCTGGCATTGCATTCTGTGTCAGAGATTTTTTTTTCAACTAATATAACTAAAGACATTATTGAAACCAATCATACTAAATTCACCTAAAAAGTCAGCACAGTTCACCACTCTGCATCCTTTTGATGCAGCCTAGTTTTGCATTGGGTTCCTGAAGTCATGCTCCATTTCCAAATAAGCAGTAGATAATAAGAAATATCTATATAGTATAAATCAGTTTTATTTCAATATTTAAAAAATGTTTAACTCCATTTTTATTCTGATATCTTAACTTTGGCAGATGTGTACCTTCTTTGTTGGGTAGTAAAAATTTTTAAGGTGTTTATTGAGCAATCGCCATCAGTAATCTTAAAGTAATGACCTTTAAATTTTGTATGAAAGGTGAGATGACACAAATTATTTTCTAACATGTAAGACTAGTTTTTGAAACTGAGAAATAATGGTAAATGAATGGCATATTTCCTATAATGAGAAAGTCAGGAAACACCTAATTTCTAAAACAAATGGGATCAACTATAAAGCATAAAAAAGCAAAGATAAGCCAACTGGTCAATGATCCAATAAGTAAAAATAGGAAAAAAAATAAGGCTTCATAGGACTATTAATCGTGAAAATTCACAGAAAAAAAGCTGTTGAATCCAGAATTTGAATTTAGATTTAGAATTACTGAAAATAGAATAATACAGAGTGGGAAATATGCAGAGTATCCCTAACAAGTACAGAAAACATCAAGTATAAGAAAAATTCCATTTTTTCTTCATAAATTTGATATTTTTTACTTCTCTATTGTCTTTACTTCTCTAAAGACATTCTTTAAATGTCTCTAACATTTATTTTGAAGTAAAAGATGGGAGAAATAATGCTAAATCCATTATCAGTTTGACTTTAGTAGCATCTGTGTTTCAGAATGCTCCCTAACCTGCCTATTTTGCTTAATTTTTATATTGTGATTATTTAATACACTTATGTAGTTAGTGAGCTAAGAATGGCAGGACTAAAAATAGAATTATATTTGCTTCAAACAAAAGAAAATTTAAAGAATATTGTTTATCTGCATATAGAAACAAACTTTCTTTGGGCTTTACCCATTTATGATGCCATGAATAGTAAGCTCTTACTTTTACTAAAATATTTTCTGTGGAAAGAGTAGGTGTCAATTTTCATATATCCCACCAGGCAGATAAAAATTTGGTTTCCATGTGGATGGTTTCAGGACCTACCTACTCTTTAATATAACTCCTTTTTGTTTGATCATACTACTCCCTTGACAACTTTTGAGTAGTTCATAGTTTTTAACTTCTAAACCTCCATTTAAAAAAAAGACCTTAGTGTTCTCCGTATTATTCTCCCATCTTGCCTGAGATCAGTTTCCCCCTCCCCCAAAATGGATTCAGAGGTTAAATAAAGCTATATGACTATAGCTTTCCTGCATGTGACACAGTGTTTGATCCGTTAGCATCACTGGGTCACCTAAATTTGACCTCTGACAGTGGCAGTGTAGGGACCCTATGGTATGGAAATCTTCCCATTTAATTTTACTCCAGTTTTGAAGGTGGGCTCTTACAACCCCATTTAGATATATGTTATATTCAGTACATACAAAAAACCTGGTCAAGATTGACAGTAATACTTTATGCTGAAGATAACATTTTAAGAAGTAGAAATAGGCATTGGTTATTGGCTTATCTTTTGAAATGTGCCTGTCACACAGCCCCTCCTTGGGTACAAAAAGGAAGAGTAAAAAGAGTGGCAGTTGTAGCAACAATGAATGCATTAGTTCTTCAGTGATTCCAATAAAAGAGGTAAGTATCCTTTTAGTACCATGTACTGGCTGGAGATGCAGAGGCCAAGGGCTTGATGAAGGTCACACAGCAGGGCAATGGAACTTCCAAGAAAGACATCTTGAGATTCCCCACATACTGTTCCAGGCTTTAAGAGCTGCAGCCCTTGCTTTCTGTCTTGGTGATCTTCAATGCTTTAAATGGGAGTTTCATCCCCTTTAAATGCCACTATGATTGTCCCTGGCAATGCCTGACAAGGCAGGGTGCTTCTTCATTCTCCTTCTCCCAGATGGTCCATTTATCGGTTCAAGAGAGCCACTGAGGAATTCATATGGCTGGGCTGCTTAATATCATGGATGCCCACCCATATCTCTTTTAGCACCTAATTCCTTCATATGCCTCTTTCTCCCAATGACCCACTCCCTCTTCCACTTCCCTAATCCCTTCCCATTAGGGTACGTTTTTTTTTTTTTCTCTTGCTCTCTCTCTCACTCACTCTTTTCTGTATCTCTCGGAAATCAGACAGGAGTTCAGAGCACTTTCACTACCTTTTATGAGGTAGATTGTGATGTCATAGATGGGGGCAGGGCTAGTCAACTTTCTACCCACCTCCCAACCTGTGCTGAGGGAGCTCCGATCGGGAGTGGAAGCAGTGATTCCTCCATGGTGAGTAACTTTGCTTTCTAATGTAATCTTTCTCATTGTAAACATTAATTTTGAAAGCAGGTGGATGGGGATTGAAAGAAGTAAAGATGTGACCACATAAGTCTTCTTTTACTGTTAACCAACTTTGGGTAAAGGATCTACTTATTTATTCTTTGTATGATTTGAGAATTCCACAGCAGATATATTCTTCAAGCATGATCGAAACTTGAGATGTAGAAATGGTATTTCATTCCTTTATTTCTTAGTCTTTCTTCCCATTGGGACTGAAAGTCATTGCATATGTGGAATGAATCCATTCTGTAGTCCTTTGGTGAGCTTCTTTAAGGAGGGCTGGTGAGGAGATGTTCTTCTTCATTTGAAAGATAACAGGGTCACACAATATCCTTTATTGACGTTAGCCCAGAGAATCAGTCTGTTCTTTTAAAATTGTGGGGGTAAAATTGTGAAGAAACTGATACATAAAGAATTAATAAACTTGGTTTTGATGTAAACAAATGAAAATATTCAAATGAAGAAAAAAATATTTAAAACAAAAGAGTCACCACTCTTGCAAGATTAAGGGTGCAGCCCTTTCAAGGTGTCACAACCAAATTTGCTAACTTTTTTGTTGATGCTGTATGTCATAACACTGATGCTGTTTTGTAAGATTTCTTTGTGGGTAAGAGCTGTGAAATGTCACTGTTCTTTGTTTCATTTGGGTTTCTATAATACTGATTAATTCTTTTGTATGCCTTAGTATTTGGAAGGAAAAAATCAACTGGAATGAGCATTTTTCCTCTACTTTACTTGTTCTCTCCAGGGTACCTATTAAAACTGTCAAGATGTCAGCTTTTATATAAAAGGGCAAAGGAAGTTCATGAAGTTGGTTAAATCTTTAAAGGATGTTGAAGTATCAGGGTGGGTGTTTTTAAAAGGGTTTGACCATCAAAATGTGAGGCCCTGTTAATTTTCATGGGGTAGGATAAAAGCTCCTTGGTGTGGATCATAGGTGTTAGGAAACATGTTAAGAGGATATCATTCATTTTCTTCAAAGTGTACATCCCTAGTTAACTATGTGTGGATACTGGTGTTGGAAAATCAGAGGCAGTTTAAAAGGAAGAGTCCTTTCTCATCATTAGCTTTTTTGTTACATGTAGAAATCTCTGTCCCCTCGCCCCGCCAAGTTATGCATTCTTAGAATTCAAAATCACTAGAGCTAATCCCGTTCCTTTCATTACCTGGGGTGGTGTGGCATGGCAAGTTCTGAAGTGATTTTCCCACCTACAGTTTCTAACTTAAAGAAGTGACTGTAATGGTAGAGATTTCAGGTACAATAATGAAAAATAGAGCCATAACTGGCCAATAGGAAAACTTAGGTGGTAATCACATATAGTCAACTTTATATTGCAATGTGGGTAACAATGCCAAAGTCTTATATATTGGATGATCTCTCTGAAGTCTTTGGCCTACCTTCATTATAAATGCTAACACCCTCAAACCCAGGCAGAAGGAGACCTTCAGTGCCAGAAAAATCTAATGTCTAACTATAGCTCAAGTTTTCAATGTCTTTTATCAACCCCTCATACAGCTGCCAGGTAAGAAATGCTCATATTTTACAAACCCTTCGAATACAATCATCTTTAACTTCGTGAGTTAAGAACGGTTGTGTTGTGCACTTGTGCAAATTCAGAGAGTCTATCATGGAATGCATTGTGCATGCACTTGTTTATCTTCATGTGCATGTTTCATTTATAGTGGCGTTCATTATTTTTTAATTCATTTGTATGTATTAAAATTCTAATTTAAAAATTCTATATATTGTCCTGTAAATAAAACAATGAAGTGTAACAAAAGTTGAATTAATTTGAGGTTTCAACATGGTAATAGTATTTCCATTTCTGCCACTGACTAATTAGGTAACTGAAAGAAAATTACTTTGATTTCTTGGGACTCAGTGTTCTCCTTGTAAAATGGTGATTAATGATCTACAAGATATATCCTAAAGTAACTTGCTCTAAAGTTGTATGATTTTATAATATATTTTTAAGAAATTGCTTATGGGAAAAATACTGAATAGCTGATGAGACTGTTTTTGTATGAGACATAGCATTCTATAGTCCAGGAAGAAAATTTCAGTCCAAAGTAGGTTTTAGGATGTACCCTGTATTTGATGTAGTTTATTGTTTGGTTAACAAGTGGGCTCTGTTCTTTTAAATGGACAATATCAAATGTCTGATAGTTAGCTATGTGTTGATTTGGAAGATTGATTTGTTTCTTTGACTCCATAGGTTTTTTGTTCTGATATTTTGATATAAAAACAATCCTTAACTATTAGGTAATGAATGGATCTAGATATCACTGGGAAATTAAAAACTTCTTATGCAGTACTGTAGGAGTCCTTTTGTAGTGTTGGTAAGAGTTGATGAGTAGGGAATTGGTGGGTATTTAAAATGTGTGTTATGGAGGATAGAACACATATGGGGCCTGGCTCCTGCTCTTGAGGAATATGCAACCTTTTGGGGTGTAGAGACACGTGCCAAGTGTCAACTTAGAGGTGAGGACAGTACATTTCTAAGAACTAAGATATGTCCCTCTGGTGTTGGGTAGACTGATTGCACTGGGAAGGCTTTTTGAGAATCAGATCTTCAGCTCACTTGGAACACAGTGGTTTAGATTTGTGTTACTGCACACAAGGAGGGCAGGGAAGCATTTCAGGTCATCAAGACCATGGAATTATAAATCTTGCAGAGGAGTCCTGTGTTTAGATATGCCATGTATCAAAACCATGAATCAAAATATTTGCATATAATCCAGCCCCATACCTTTCCTGAACCCTTCCATATTTGCTGAATTTGTAATATATGATATAACTGCTTAGAAGAGTTGAGGAAGCTGCAAGTGAGTGAAGTACAAAGATTATTTATTAAGATATAATCAGGCAGCCATTTTCTCTTATGCAAAATGTCATATCATCACTCATAGCTACAATAGCAGAAGAGAAATAAAAGGGAAGGAATTAGGGACAGGAGACTCTAGCTCTGAGACCTTCTGATTTTCTGACAAAAGTGGAAAGGGACTGTGTTACCATTGACACATTTAGAAATATTGATGGCCATGAAGACCTGCCCATAAGCAAGAGAATCCATGTAAGCAGGACAATTTTCCAAAGCAAATGGAACATTCTCTATGTACTGAGCAGAAACTATGACCGACTTTGCTCTCAAGCAGCCAGTGTTGAGAAGGCTTAAACACTAAAACCACACATGATTATGTAAGTCTCTTTCCCCAGTGCACTTGGAAAGAGAATACTCATTTGGGCATGATTTGCCCACATTTGACAATAAAGCACACTTATGTTTGAAAGCTTCTCTGGTGCTGTAGATTCATAAATGATTTGCAGTGTATACTTTGCTTCACTCAGCACTATTTGTTGTATTTCTTGCTACCCAAATTCCTTCTAAGTTATTACTTAGGCTTCTCTAATAGACTGAAATTCCATGAGTAGAATTGCTTTTTCCCTATCCCAGCTTCTAAAGATTTAGTTTACATTATCCAGTAAAATGTTTCTTAATTTCCTATCATGACATAAAAATTAATTTGTAGAATATACCATGTCAGGAAATCACTTTCAAAAGCAAAACTTGTATATATGGAGATGATGAAATAGCATGCTCAGTCTATGTTCTCTTAGAAATAATTTTTTCCAAAAAAGTTCAAGTAGAACTTAGAAAAAATCTTGTCAAACACTATAAATTATTAAAGGAGGTTAGAGATATTAGATTTATGTTTGTCTCAAAAGAACAGTGAAAAATGCTGGCAACTGTTCCCCCTGCCCCCTTAAATATCTCTAGAGGTGATTCTACTATTAGGTTATAATTCAAAATCTGTTTATTGGGTTAATAATATGTGATGTTCACTGTCTGTGAATGGACGAATTAGCATGGAAAACAGACCCATAATCAGTAACTATAATGGTAACGATAGGTTTCAATAATCACTGTAACAAATATATATATATATATATATATATATATATATATATATATATATATATGTATATGTATGGTAATGTGGGCATTCCTGAAGAGAAGGGGGAAGAGGAAACTTCATAAAAGGGGTAATATTTTTCTTAACCTTGATGGATAAGTAGATGAGAGTTTTTCCAGGTAGAAGAGGAGAGAAACAATGCCCATAGTTGTGAGGTATGGATGTATTCTGTGCTGATTGGACCTGAAAATATCAGAGATGGGTGGAAAGATGGAGAAAAGTAGAAAGTGGAGTTACACAAGTAAAAAGTGGGGTCTAGAGAGCAAAGAAATTTTCCTGACCCATTCTGATTTTAATGAGTGTTTCCCAAAATGATCAAACGATCATCTTCATGCCAAAAACATCAAGTGGTGGGAGGAGACTGCTAAAATGCAGAACCATGGCTAAGATGCAGACCTGTTAAGTCAGGATTGCAGGGAGTACATTCTTTGAATCTGAAAGTACCCCTTCCTACCCGCAGGTTTTAAAATCTACAAGGCAAAATCTGACTATGTTTCTGTGTTCTTGGAAAAAGTTCCAGAAAAAATAAAAAAAGAATTAAAATATTAAGAATAAAAGACTTGGGAAAAATAGGATTTAAAGGTAATTTAAGAATGTTCTTTAGAAAGTTGACTTAAATTTTGACTAAGCATAAAAACCTTTATAAGAATGGTAATTATTAAGTGTAAAGAATTGCCAAGTGGTGCTCTTACATCTCCTTAAAGGAAAAGCATGAGACTATAAATATTTAAGGGACCATCTTGAGTCCATCATTTTTATGCTCCAATATAAGAAGTTAATGAAGTTCAGGGCTAAGTTGTTTTACAACAGTCCAGAGCAGTATTTATTTTTGGTGGTATTTTTGGTAGAACTATTTGACTACTTTTACATTTTAATTAGGGGAATTTCTAGAAAGAGAAATGTATAGATTAGCATTACCATCATGACTGGAAAAATCAAACATTCATGCCAATATAGAATCTAATCTATATGGTCTATGTTGAAAAATATGAATTATCTAACTCTGTGTCTAAATCAACAACCATTTGGAAGTGATTTTTTTTTCCCTCTGTATTTTTCTTCGTGGACCTGATTATTATCTTCTCCCCATCAGTCTGTGTAAATGTTATACATGTGTTCAAAGATGCAAGAAGAGAAAGGCACTAGAGAGGTACTTTACATTTGACTAAGACATGAGAATCTTATATCAGAACCCTGATCTGGAAGAAGGTGGCCCTCAGATCACAGTAAGAAAATTCCATTCTGGATTCAACCCGTTTTACACACAGTTATCCTGTTTCAGATTGCCAGAATCACTAGTATTTGTTTTTTGAGAACTTTCTTTAGAAGTCAAGAAGTGATAGCGAACCTTGCTTTCTTCTCCATACTCAACTCTGTACAGATAATTGCAGTAATTACTGTGGCAGAGATGGTGATCTTGTCATATACTAGAAGCAGTTGACTGGTAGAATGCCATTGCCTGCCATTAATTGAGAAAATTGATTTTGGCATGGTGACCTGAAGATCTTTTTTTAAAAAAATTCTTATTTTTTTACTGAGGATGTGTAGCTCTGTTACTGGCTGTATCACACAATCCCAAGCAAACATAATCTTGAGTGGTTCTTAGAAGATGTGCCAGGCAAAATTACTTACCCCATAAGGCCTGTATTTTACATGAATAAAAGTCAAGCAGAGAACAGTTAACAGCTATATGGTTTTGATGTCCAATACCTGAAAAATAAGTTAGAGAACATTGTGTTCTCTTAAGATAGATGTTAATAAGCAATGTATTGCTGTTAGATATTAATTTGAAAACTGACTCTTTTACAATTCGGGTGATATTGGGTAATGTTCCTAATCTCTGAGCTTTTGTTTTTGCTTTATAAATTAGGATAGCAAAAAAATAAATAAATAAAATAAATAAATAAATAAATAAATAAATAAATAAATTAGGATAGCAATACATTTAGAGGGACAATAGGACAATTGCATGTAGTAAATAACATTATTATACTAGCTAAGGTACAGTGGGGGCTCAGTATGTTCCAGGCACTGTGCTAAGTATTTTAAATGCAGTATGCAATGTTTTTAACAGTTATCCCTTGGAGGAAACTGTCATCCCCATTAAAAATATTAGGAAAATGAAATTCAAGGAATTGAAGTAGCTTCCTGGAGGTCACAAAGTTAGGGATTGACAGACAGTAGTGCTTTCCAAGAAGCCTCCCTTGACGTTCTATCACAGCATGATGTGTTTTTTCTGTCATTCTGAGTAGGATACTGCAGTGTAAAAACTTACCCAATTATATGTCTCTCAACTACTCTGTGAATTCCATAAAGGTAGGGAATATGTTCAATTTTCCCTGTTTCCTTGCATAACAAGTACATAATGTGTGCTTTATACATCAGCTTCTTAATTTTTTCCCTAGTTTTCTTAATTCTTTTGTAACTTACTTTGTTAAATTTTCCATGTTTTTTAAGATTATGGTTTAGAAATATAAAAAAATACTTCCAAAATAGTTGAATTAATCAACTTAATAATTTATTTTAAAAAAGGAGTTGGAAAGTAAGGGCCACAGTGGCAGAGTTCATTTGCTTTCCCACATGAAGTTTATGGTACAGAAAAATGTTAATTACATCTAGATGTGAAATATTGCATTTTAATTAACTATCTTAAATTATTAATGGCCAATAACAGTATTAACAATTTGTACAGTCTTTCACATGTTTTAATCAGATATAGATTCAGCTTCATTTGATAAAACCTCTAAATGGAGAGTTACTTTTCTGTCATATAGACTATGTAGTTCAGGGCCAATATAGTGAATTCAGAATCATCAGGAACCCAGACTTCTTCTGATTTATGGTCCGTTCTACTTAGTGTTGAGGCTCCTACTCTCAAGTTCACCTTTGGTCCAAGGTGACTGCTCATGCTCTTTCTATTTTCCATACAGGAAGAAGAAAAGAAGTGTGAGGGCAAAATGGTGAGCTTTCTAGCTGTGTTAGCACCCTTTAAGGGGATTTCCCAGGACTATCTGTCCCCCTACTCCAACAGCTTCTGTTTACATCATATGAGGAACCTGAAAATATGGGAGAGTTAGGCAGGGAGTGGTAGTTCTTGTCCACGTATACCGTCTGTTAAATGGAACACAAATAGAATTCTGACTTCCACTAGTTGCTTTGTGATCTTGGGCAAGTTGCTTGACTTCACTGAGCCCCATTTTCCTTAGCTGCAAAATGAGAATGATATTAGTATCTACTTAAGTGTGTTGTTAGGATTAAATGTGTCGATGTCACACACTTAGCTCAGTCTACAGAATGGAGAAGTACTAAATAAAGGAGTAGCTAATTTTATTTTTCCTTATCTTGTCTCTCCCAAAAGATGATATATTTTTTTGATAAATTAGGTGCTATTTGTTTTATTCCATCATCTTTACTCCAATTAAACCACTGGATGTATAGTAGTGAATAACCAACCAAGGTCTATACCTTCGTAGAGATTCCATTAGTTTGTCATTGGGAGTCTCGGAAGAATCACTCACAGAGAGGTCATAATTGACAATATAAAAGGGAATGACTTCAATAGAGAAATGAAGTGGTGATTCTCACATTACAATCTATGGAAGAATCACATGGGAAACAAATAAAAATTTGCTGAGAATTCTGGGCTCTGCCTTTACAGTTCTGATATCACATCTGAGATCAGGAATATGTAATTCTATGCCTAAATATTTCTGATGCAGAGGACTCATGGATCACACTTTGAAAAATACTGGTCTAGGAAATTGAGGGAAGAGAGCCTTATGAGCTGTGATGAAACCCTTCCAGTACTTAACGTCAGTTTGGACCCTTTCCTAGAAAATCCTTTTTGGCTTGCTGCAGTAGGCTATTTTAGTCTAGCCTCGCCTGGATAATTACCAGTTGTGGGGAGCTGGTTGCAGTTGTCCATTGCAGGATATTTAGCAATGTCTCTGGCATCTCCTCTATAGATGCCTGTAGCAACTTTCCTTCTCCAGTAGTGACAGTCCATTGTCTCCAGACCTTGCCAAATGCCAAATGTATCCTGGGGTACACGGACAAAGTTGCCCCTGGATAAGAACTATAGATCTGGTTGATCTTGACCTTTCACCTAGAGTGTACATACTATTTGAAATGGAGTCTTTTGTTTCTTCCTTCTGGAAGGATGGAAGATGATGCATAAAATGGTCCAGCCTCATCTGCCAAATGCCCATTCCCAGCATGGCAATAGGGTATGGATATGCACTTTCCTAGAGGCTAGACTCCTGAGTTCCCATCCCAGTCCTCTTCTGGCCATAACTTTCATACACCTTTTAAAGGTCTCCATCCACCTCTCTCATTGTTTATCCCAAATCTGCTTTAGAGATGCAGGCATTTCTACTATCAAAGGAAATTAGGGACTTTGGTGAGAATGTTGCTCAAAAGAAAGTTTTAAACAAGGTAAAGTTTCTTCAGTTTCTTGCTTTTTATAAACAAGAGTCTTGAGGTTAAAATAATTCAGTTTTTATAGTATCTTTTTTTAACAAATATTTTTCACATATCATTATATATTTAGCCATTCTTTGCATATTTTTAAATCTTTATATGGTAACAAGCACATTTTTAAAAAAATATGAAAAAAAGTAGAGCAATGGTTTACATTTTTTCCTTAACAAAATAATATTAAGATGTGCATCAGGTCCACGGTCTCCTTGAAAGTCAAATGACTTATGCAGGTGTTTCTGAGATAATATTTATAATGAGTAAGCCTGGCAATGCTGAAATTAGTGGGTGAGCCCTTGAAACCAATCAAGTTGTAGATAGAAACCGATTATGTTTCATAGCTTAGCATTAATTTCTTTAAAAGAAGTTTGGAGAGCTCTAACAGGTGGTGACTCCAGATATAACAGAGATCACTCTTTCTTTCAAAGATGTAGCTGTAGTACGTTTGAAGAATTTTCCTTGGCATTTTTTAGTATATCAGGTAAAGAAATAATAAGGAGGCCTTTACATCTTATAATAAATATGGAGGTGATTTAACTTTGTCAAAGGCTAGATTCACAGGGACTCTAAGATATGGATTGTGCCTTGAGGAAGCTTTCATCTCAATATTAATTATGATTTTTAGTAGGGGCAAGATACTGTATTAGACTCTCTCTAACCCTTTAATGTTTATCTTTGTTCACTGGTTAAAAGTTGTCATTTTCATGAAAGTTTGTGAAGTCCTTTTTTTTTCAAAGAAGTTTTCCAATTTCATAGATTTGATGCTCTCTTTCAAAGGAACTGCTAGTATTTTTCTATGATTTTTGGCAATACTGTTATGCATTTCCCATCTTTTGAGGATTCTTTGCCCTTTAATCTGTGGTTTTGAAAGTTTCTTGCATAGTTCAACCTCTTTTGCAAGGAAACATACAATATGTTGTCCATCCATAGAGGTTCTTTGTTAACTAAATAAATCATATTTCCACTTTTAGATTGAAGGGAACCCTCTGGTGCTTTTGCTGCATTTTTTCCTAAAGTACAGTCACTCCAGGAGGAACCGATGATATTCCTAACCAGGCCAAGCCCTGGCAGGCATATGTGGCTTCTCAGGGGAACTACCTTAAATGGCCTTTTTTCTTATTTTATTCAAAAGGAGTTGGAGCTACAGTATACTCCTAAATACACTGGAGACAGAAGTCATGCAGTTGTATTTCTGGTAATTATCCTATTAGCTAGGTATGTAAGCCTCAGTTCCCTCATCTATTGGATAATGAGAATAAAGTAATATAGTGTGTAAGGATTAAGTGGTATAACATATAGGAAAGATCTAATTGGTTGGAATGCTCAGTATGTATTGAGTCTGGAAAATATCCAGAGTATATTAGCCCATGGCCAATTTAAGAGGCTGCCTGAACTAAGAATCCATCATTCAACTGTCTAAACACTGGGATACATATACCAAATGCCAATATGGCTTAGGTAGTGCTAGCTGCTGTGGAGGACATAACCAGTAAAGGGCCAGGAAGTGCTTGTTTATATATATCCAGAAGTCTAGCTCTGGAGATAAGACTTTCACACATATACAAAGCTTTTGAAGACAAAGTAGCAAATAAGTAACTAATTATGTGATACTAACAAGGAGTGTAACCAAAATTGAGCTGAAACCACTAAGGATAGCTGCATGAAGGAGTTAGCTGTTTCTATTGCAAGAATGGTTTATCTTTTTTTTTTTTTTTTTTTTAAATCTATATCTCTTTTTGGATTGCATTCCACAGCCAGTTTTGGGATCCCAAACAGAAGGTTCCTGTGTTATATTTCTTTTCCCCATAAATGGGAAAAGTGGGATTGTAACTAGACTGCCCCAGACATGCTTTATCCCTAGCAATGTCCACTGTCAGGTGGAAGAAGAAAGCTTCCCTCCTTTTGGATGTACCTTGTTCTTACCTCACTTAGGCTTATGGTACTCTCACGCTACCTGGGCATTTATTCGAATAACTGTATCTGTGCAGAGTTTCTTAGGCCTAAGTTACCCAGGTGGGCCAATAAATTACGATAAATACACTAAAAGGATTCCAAAAAGGTATCACCTTATTAATACTACTTTATAGTGACATTTTTAAAATTTAAAGAAGTGTCTCAAGTTTACTTTCTCACTTGGGCCTCAATGACTTGTGAAAGTGTATTGGTATTATTAACCCCACTTTTTAGCTGAAGAAATAGGAACTCAGAGAGGTTACTATAGTGTCCCAAACTTTCACCGTCAGTGGTTGGCACAGGCAAGGTTAGAGCCAGGTCTTGTGCTTTTTGCAATGTAAGATGTTTGCTCCTCCTAGTAGTTGAACTAGTTCTTGAACAGGAGACACAGAAAATAGTATGTGTCAGATGGTGTAGATGATGGTAGCAACTAATACATACTAGGTTCTTAAAATTTATATCAGTCAGCCTGACATCATATCATGGAACCCATTATATGGTGGAGTATAAAGCTAAGGTGTAGAAATTTTGAATAAAGTCTTTTCATACCATATGAATAAATAGCAAGTGGCATATATGGGGGGTAGGGGAAAGGAGAACTATAGGTTGTATTTAATCAAGTTTTCTTTGAACATGTAGATGACTTTAGTAGCTGGTGAGAAAATAAGTAGATGATGTCCCTGCTTCTTGTCTAATTTATATCTCATGTGTATGATGATTGCAAGATTAGAAGTTAGTGTGACTTTTTTTTTTTTCCTTTGTGGCTTAAGGAAATTTACCTCATTACTGCTTGGTCACATGACTCATACTTGAAAGGAATTAGAACACATCATAACTCTTGCTTAGCCCTATGATGGCACCAATAGCCAGGAATAGAGTTCAGAGCAGGAAAACACTATGGTATATTTACCTGGTCAAAGAAGGCTGGATGTTATATGTCACAGGGACTGAAGCCCATTTCTATCAGATAGGAATTTTGTGAACCTAAGTTCACAAAAAATTTTTCTGTATTTGTTTCTTCATACGTAAAGGATTGTGGTATCTACCATATATATATGGTAGATATATATATGTATCTATGTATATATGTATATATCTACTACATATACATATACATACATATATAATATATATATAATATATATAGTAGATTGTATTTTTGTAGATTGTATTAAGACACCGGCACTGTAATACCTACCACACACAGTTATGCCTCACAGATGCTGGTACTATGAATGAGGGAGATGATTTTTAATGAAAACTCAGTAATTTATATATAGAAAGCAGTAGCAGTAAACACAAAGAATTAGATTGTGGATGTTTTCTGAGCAAAGGATGATCCTGATTGTACCAGTGAAGCACAGTAAAAGGAAGAGATCATAAGATTTGTGTAGCAGTTTAGCTAATGTTTATTTTGTCTGTTTTATGTCCCTAAATTCTACTGTCCTGCCAATATCATTATTTGGCTATTCTTCCATGGAGGAATGAATAGGTGGAAGGCATGGAGAATTAGGTACTATACTAGACATCGTGCCCTACTTTATCTTTGGACAAGCTTTGTCATCTCTTATTTCCTCATCTGTAAAGTTGCAATTATTCAATAATATTTAGCAAGTATTTATGGAATACCCATTTGCTAGACAGTTTCAGGTGTTTGGTATGTAGCATGGGGTGGGAGATAGTAAACCCAGAAGAAAATATTTGTCAGATGGTGATGACTGTATGAAAAAATAATAAAAAAACAGAGAAAGACTAGAAATGGAATAGGGCAGAAATGGAGTTGCAATTTAGAAAGGGAAGTTTTCAGTAAGATGTTGGTATTTTATCAAAGATCTGTGGGAAGAGCCTTTAGGCAGAGGCAATAATAAGCATAAAGTCCCAGAAGTGTGGCCATGACTGCTCTAGGGAAGGGATCAGCATTAAGGAGTGGAGTGAACGAAGGAAAAATCAGAACAATTGGGGATCAGATTGTATGACATTGAAGACCACTTTAATAGCTGTGGATTCTACCCATATTGAAATGGGGGACTGCAGGACAATGTTGAGAAGAAAAGTGACATTCTTTGAGTTCATTTAGTAGGATCATTCTGGCTTCTGTTTAAGAACAGATCAAAGCAGCACATGTTGTGATGAGCACTATGTTATATGCAACTAATGAATCGTTGAACACTACATCAAAAACTAATGATGTACTATATGTTGGCTAACTGAACATAATAATAATAAAAAGAATAGAGCAAAGAAGTAAAAAGGAATGAGGGAAAAAAAGGAAGTTATTTAGGGGAAAATACTGCAACAATCCAGCAAGAGATTCTGATGACTGGGCCTTGCGGTAACAGTAGAGAAGGTGAGGTCAAATAATGGACAGATTTTAAAAATGCTGTTGCTAAGATATGATGGCAGATTGGAGGCTAGATCTAAGAGAACATGATATGTAACATAAGATTCTGGGTTTTAAACCTAAACAGGTGGAAAAATTGTGTTGCCAATGACTATAGGAGGAGCAGGTTTTACAGAGAAGTGGAGTTAATCGTAGAGCCCTTGCTATCTTGGAATGTTGGGAAGAGTCAATAAGAAAACTTCAGATCAGTTTAGATCATTCTCTAAATATCAGGAGTCACCTTTGTGAAAGTAACAACTCTTGAAGGAACCTGAAGTGGTGTATCTAGGTGGAAGTTAAAGACTTAATGGTTACAATTGACGGAGTTGTGTTCTGAAGTAAAGATAGGAAACTTCTACCTCAATCTGTGACAGTGTATACTGTGAGTGCTTGGAAATTATTTGAATATGTGAGAACATTGTAGTGGGTTTACATCTCACAATGGGAAAATAAGTCACCAGGAAGAAAGAAAAAGATTTAAAGGGTATTACTTTATGTCTACTCAAAAAATGTTTCAGAGTAGGCAGAAAAATGTATTCAATTATAAAAAGCCAGGAAATAACTGGCCAAATTTAAAACTAGTTTAATTAAAATCACTGGTTTTACTATGCATTATACTGAAGACCTCTTATGAGCTCTTGAATAATGATATCCATTTCTTCTTGCTGTAATTCTCATTTCTCTAATGAAAAAAAAGTTAATTTTATGTTAGTACAGTGAATTATTTTACCCAGTTACATATGTGTCTAACAGTTTGCTGCATCATATTTAAGATAGCATTCTTTATGAGTCATGTGAGGGGAAATTATGATAATGAGAGAGAAGTGATATTAAAATACTACTCTTAAAACACAGCCTTTTATGGGAGGAAGGTGGTTTAGAAGACCCATAGTGGGTATAATAAGAGGGTTTAATCTGTTTTTTAAAATTGATTTATTTATTTTAATTGATGTATAGTTGACACCTTGTTAGTTTCAGGTGTGCAACATAGTGATTGGACAATTCTGTTAAACTATGCTTAATACAAGGATAGTCACTATCTGCCACCATACAAATTGGTATTATAATATTACTGACTACATTCTCTATGCTGTACCTTTCATCCCAATGACTTACTCCATAACTAGAAGCCTGTACCTCCCACCCTACTTCCTCCATTTCACCCATTCCTCCTCCCAATTCTGCCCCTCTGGCAAATACCAGATGTTTCTCTTTATTTATGGGGTTTGTTCCTACTTTTTTTGTGTGTTCATTTATAATTTCATTTTATGTAATGCTCTCTAGATCCCTGGATGTTGTTGCAAATGGCAAAATCTCATCCACTGTTATGACCGAGTAATATTCCATCATATGTATATACATCTTCTTAATCCTTTATCTATGGACACTGGTTGCTTCTATATCTTTGGTATGTTGTAAATAATGCTGTGATAAACATACGGGTGCAAATCTCTTTTTGAATTAGTATTTTTGCTTTTTCTGGGGGGGAGAAATGCCCATAGTAGAAATACCAAATCAAATTTTTTGAGGAACCTCCATGCTGTTTTCCATATTGGCTGTAATGATTTACATTTCCACCAACAGTGCATGAAGTTTCCCTTTTCTCCAACATCTTTGCCGAAACTTACTATTTCTTGTCTCTTTGATTTGAGCTGTTTTGACATGTGCAAGCTAATGTCTCATTGTAGTTTTGATTTGCATTTCCCTAATAATAAGTGACATTGAACATCTTTTCATGTCTGTCGGCCATCTGTATGTGTTCTATGGGAAAATGTCTGTTTAGGTCCTCTGCCCTTTTTAAATCAATGTGTTTTGTTTTTGTTTTTTTGTTTTTTTTGTTTTTTTTTTTTTGGTGTGGAGTTGTATAAGTTCTTTAATCTGTCTAATAAGGAGTAATATTAAAAATCTATATTTGCAAATAAATTCTCTCAGTAAGTCACATTTTTTTGATGGTTTCTTTTCCTGTAAAAAAGTTTTCTATTTTGGTGTAATCGGAATAGTTTGCTGTTGCTTTTGTTTCTTTTGCCTGAGAGACCTATCTAGAAAAATGTTGCTATGGCAGTATCAGAGATTACCACCTTTGTTTCTAGGATTTTTATGGTTTCATGTCTCACATTTAGTCCCTTAATCCATTTTGTGTCTATGTTTGTGTACGGTATAAGAAAGTCCAGTTAACATTCATTTTGTATGTTTCTGTCCAGTTTTCCCAGTATCATGTATTGAAGTGCTCGTCTTTTCCCCAATACATTTCCTAATATATTCTTGTCTCCTTTGTCATTAATTGACCATGTAAGTGTGGATTTATTTCTAGACTCTCTGTTCTATTACATTTGATCTGTGTGTCTATTTTTACTCTAGTACCATACTGTTTTGATTACTAAAGCTTTGGTAGTGTACCTTGAAGTCTGGGATTGTGACACCTCCAGCTTTGTTCTTAAGATTGCTTTGGCTGTTCAGGGTCTTTTGTGGTTCAATACAAATTTTAGGATGCTTTATTCTAGTTCTGTGAAAAATGCTATTGATATTTTGGTAAGTATTACATTGAATCTGTAGATTGCTTTGGGTAGTATGAACATTTTGGATAGTAAGGACATTTTAACAATATTAATTCTTTTGATGCATGAGCATGATAGAGCTTTTCATTTGTATCATCTTCAATTTCTATATGGCTTTCGTATCCTGTGACTTTACTGAAATCATTTATTCTGATAGTTTTTGATGACATCTTTAGTGTTTTCTACATATAATACCACAGTATCTGTAAATAGTGACAGTTTTACTTTTTCCTTGCCAATTTGGATGACTTTTTTTTTTTTTCCTTATTTGATTGTTGTGGCTAGGACTTCCAGTATTATGTTGAACTGAAGTGGCAAGAGTGGACATCCTTGTTGTGATCCTGATTGTAGATGAAAAGCTCTCATTTTTCACCACTGAGTATGATGTTAGCTGTGAGTTTGTGATATATGGCATTTATTATGTTATGTATTATGTATGTTCCCACCAAACCCACTTTTTGAGAGCTTTTTATCACGAGTGCCTATTGACTTTTGTCAAGTGCTTTTTCTGCATTTTATTGAGATAACCATTTCATTTTTATTCTTTATTGTGTATATTTGGTATATCAGGCTGATTGATCTGTGCACAGTAAGCCATCCTTGCTTCTCCAGCATAAATCCACTTTGATTGTGGTAAATGATCTTTTTAATGCATTGTTAAATGCTGTTTGTTAACATTTTATTAAGGATTTTGCATCTACAGTCATCATTTTTGTTGTGTCTTTGTCTGGTTTTGGTATCAGAGAAATGGCTGACCTTGTAGAATGAGTTCAGAAGCTTTCTTTCCTCTTCTTTTTTTGAAATATATATTAATACTTCTTTAAATTTTTGTGGAATTCATCTGTAAATCCATCTATTCCTGGAATTTTGTTTATTGGGAATTTTTGATTGCCAATCCAATTTCATTACTGTTCATATGATCTATTTCCTCCTGGCTCAGTTTTAGAAGACTATATACATTATTATTATGATGATTATTATACTTTTTTTTATATTGAGAGCAGGAGAGGGAAAGGAAGAAACAGGATCTCACTGAGCAGGGAGCCCTATGTGGGGCTCAATCCCAGGACCCAAGCAGAAGGTCCTCAAATGGTTAACCAACTGAGCCATCCAGGCACCCCTCTTTCCTTCCTTCTACTAACTTTGGGGTTTATTCTTACTTTTTTTTTAGTTCTTGTAGGTGTAAGATTAGATTATTTACATGAGATTGCTCTTGTTCCTCAAGGTAGTCCTGCATTGCTGTAGATTTCCTCTTAGAACTGCTTTTGCTGTCTCATTGACATCAGACTATTTTCATTTTTCTCCATCTCTTTTTCCTTTCATATTTAATAAATTTGTCAACATGTTGGTTGTTAGTACCACACTGTTTAGCCTCCATGTGTTTGGTTTTTTTCCTATTTTTTTTTTTTTGTAATTGATTTCTAGTTTCAAACCTTTGTGGTTGGAAAAGATGCAGGAAAGGATTTCAGTCTTCTTGAATTTACTGACACTTATTTTGGGAAATAATATGTTAGCTATCCTGGAGAATGTTCCATGTGCACTTGAGAACAAGGTGTATTAGTTTTGGATGGAGGGTTCTGTATATATCTGGTGTATTAAACTGGTGTGATGTGTCATTCAAAGACACTGTGTCCTTACTGATTTTCTTCCTGGATGATCTATCCACTGATTTAAGTAGAGTGTTTAAATCCCCCACATTTATTATTATTTATGTCTGTTAATATCTGCCTTATGTATTATATGTTCCAATGTTGGGTGCATGGATGTTTGTAATTGTTATATTCTCTTGTTTCACTGAACCTTTATCATTGTGGAATGCCCTCTTTGTCTCTCATTTTAGTCTATTTTGTATGATATATATTGCTTTATTGGGTTTTTTTTTTGTTCCATTTACATGGAATATCTTTTTCCATCTCTTCATTTCCATTTTGTGTGTGTCTTTAGGTCTGCAGTCAGTATCTCTAGGCAGCATCGAGGTGGGTACTTTTTATTTTTCTGATCACATTATGTCTTTTGATTGGAGAATTTAGATCATTTACATTTAAATAGTTATTGATAGTCATGTACTGATTGCCATTTTGCTCATTGTTTTTTGGCTGTTTTCTTTCTTTCTTTGTAATTGACGATTTTCTCTAGTGTTATGTTTGACTTTATTATAGGTTTTTAATTACCCTGAGCTTCATATATAAAATCCTAAATATATAGCAACCCTATTGATGGTCATTAAAGTTCAGACACTTTCGAAAAAAACTTTATTTTTACTCCACCATGCACATTTTACATGTTTTTCTGAGCCCCCTTAACTAATTTAAGATCCTGATTTTACTACTTTTGTCTTTTAGAGTGTTTGCCTACTGCCTTTAGTATATATTTTCTTTTACTCATGAAATGTTTTTCTTTCATAAGTTTTCTTCTAGTTATGCCTTTTTTTTTTAAAATGGGTTTCATCTTGATTATTGTCATCAATTGCTAGTGATTGATTGGGTTATGCGTTGAGAATTCTGAGACCATGTCTAAGACAAAGGTCTATAAGACTGGTCATACCTACTACATGGCAGCAAATGTGATACACAACAGCCATCCTTGCTCTATTGGTTTTGGAAGAGACTTGGAGCATTGACAAGTAGGGCCGATCTTGAGGTATCCCATTGTGTTGTTTTGTACCTGTACTACTTCTTGTTATCTCCTGGCCTTTCTAGGCCACAGCTCAGACACTGTCCTTCTCCTAGATTAGATTTTGTCTTTTAATCATTCCAGACTTTTTTTTTTTTTTTCATAAGAAGCTCTATTCTCAAAACCTGCCCTTTGCTAACTTATTTGCTTGATAATGTGAGCACACTCCAACCAAAGGTAGGAGGTTTGTTTGCTCCTGTTCTTGGAAGCTTGTTGGATGGGAATTTAAAGTACCCCTAGAGAAAGTCTAGATCCAACAGTCAGAGTTTTGCTGGATTTAGATGATGAGATAGGCCAGTCTTAAGTAGAGATGGCAGATGCTAGGTCCAGTGGACTAAAGATTAAAAGTAGCCCATTCTGTAGGAAAAGAGATTTAAAACTGTAGAAAACAAGTCTAGGGAACCCAGTTATTTGTGTTTTTTTGATGGAGATGAAGCACCAGGCTTCAGAGGTTGATCTTCACTAGGCCAGAAGGGGCTCCATTTTTTTTTTTTTTTCCGTATTCAATATAATTGTTATTAGTTTCAGGTGTGCAATATAATGAATTAATTCTACATGTTACTCAATACACCCCATGATAAGTACCCCTCAATCCCCTTCATCTATTTCACTCATCCTTGCACTCAGTGCCCCTCTGGCATTCGCCAGTTTGTTCTCTAGGAGTCTTTTTGTTTTGTTTCTCTTTGATCACGTGTTTTGTTTCTTCCACTTATGAGTGAAATTATGTGGTATTTGTCTAATTTCACTTAGCATTAGAATCTTTTGAATTAATAGTAGGATTACTGGATCATATGGTAGTTCTATTTTTCCATAGTGGATGAGGATTACTTTTTCTCCACATTTTCACCTGTAATTATTTCTTGTGTTTTTTATTTTCGTGAAGGGGTTCCATTTTTTAAGTGAATGAATTTAAAAAGTTACACTTTCACCATAGCATAATTTGTGTTTTAGTAAGAAATAATATAGTAACCAAAATGAAGAGCCTGAATTTTTGGAATTTTAGGCCCTATAAGTGGCCAGGTAAAAAATTTTATACTATTTATTTTGCTGCCTCTCAAGGTAGAGGTTTAAACCTCACTTTCATAAATTAAATAATCTATCTCTTACTATGGCCATTTTTATTTTATACTGTTCTCTCCAGCCCCAGTTAAGCCCCAAATCTTCATAGATACTATGGGTACCATACATCTGCATAAAACCCCCATGCTTTTTTGTAGTGAATCATGATCTCAAATTTCCTCTTTCCGAAGAATTCAGTAGTGTAAGAAAATATACTAATTTTTGATGCTTTTCTATTGCCCCTGTGAATTTCTCCATGCCTTTATCCCTATCATATTAAAACTATGATCTACAGGCATTGGGGTACCTGGGTAGCTCAGTCAGGCGTTCAGCTCTTGATCTCAGGGTTGTGAGTTCATGCCCCATGTTGAGCTCCATGATGGGCATGGAGCCTCCTTAGACAAAAAAAAAACTATAATATACAGGCAAAGATACAGATGTAGTGAAAAGAAGGGCCATCTGTACCCCAATGTTTATAGCAGCAATGGCCACGGTTGCCAAACTGTGGAAAGAACCAAGATGCCCTTCAACAGACAAATGGATAAGGAAGATGTGGTCCACATACACTATGGAGTATTGTGCCTCCATCAGAAAGGATGAATACCCAACTTTTGTAGCAACATGGACGGGACTGGAAGAGATTATGCTGAGTGAAATAAGTCAAGCAGAGAGAGTCAATTATCATATGGTTTCACTTACTTGTGGAACATAACAAATAGCATGGAGGACATGGGGAGTTAGGAGAAGGGAGTTGAGGGAAATTGGAAGGGGAGGTAAACAATGAGAGACTATGGACTCTGAAAAACAATCTGAAGGGTTTGAAGAGGTGGGGGGTGGTGGGAGGTTGGGGGAACCAGGTGGTGGGTATTAGGGCACGGACTGCATGGAGCACTGGGTGTGGTACAAAAACAATGAATACTGTTATGCTGAAAATAAATAAAAAATCGATTAAAAAAAACAACAACCATGTGTTTTAGAGGACATTGGGAGGGAGAGGAAAAGTAATTTGGGGGAAATTGGAGGGAGAGATGAACCATAAGATACTGTGGACTCTGGGAAACAAACTGAGGGTTTTGGAGAGGAAGGGAGTCAGGAATTGGGTGAGTCTGGTGGTGGGTATCATGGAGGGCAAGTATTGCATGGAGCACTGGGTGTGGTGCATAAACAATGAATCTTGGAACACTGAAAAAATTAAAAGGAAAAAAAAAGAAATATAAGTTTAAAAGACCCTTTTGGACTCAAATGGTGATTTAAGGAAACATGGATCACAGTAATAATAAAAGCTTAAAATTTGTTAAGGGCCTATCATTTGCCAGGCACTCAGCTTTGAGGGCACTATCTCATTTAATACTTAATACTTAAAGTAAAAATGAAATGAGCACTTTCAAGATTATGAGGTAGAACTAGGTTAAGTAGCTCTCTCAAAATCACATAGCCAGTGATTAATCCAAGCAGGGATGGAATTGTAGAGCACATGCTTTCATTCACTATAAGAGAGGAAAAAATAGGAAGAGGGGGCAAGAGGGAGAGCAGGAGGCAGTGCATGATATGTAAGAATGCATTGGGAAAGGGATCCTGAGGAGAGGCAACAAACCCTCCCAGGAAAGGAGCCTCTTCAGAACTCAGGTAGCAATAGAGGCTTCAACCAGCTCTTTCCACCCCTGATAAGAAGAGGGTCATGAGCTAGATAAGAATTTCCTTTCTCTACTATATGAATAATGCCATGTAACACGATTCCTAGTAGTTGAATGTGAAAAGAAGTAAAAGAAAAGAATAATCCAGAACCTTCTGAATATGCTCACTTGCCAGGCACAGTCCTCCAATATCTAAACTTTTTGGTCCTTGTTCTTGTCTACTCCTTTCTTAATGGTTGCACTTTACATGGTGGAGCCTAGGTGACATTTTATGAGGCGTTAAATCGCCTTCATCATGTATCAGCAGATCCAACACCCATACAAAGTTAGGCACTTCTGATAGAATGGAGTCCTTTGGTGGCTCACCCATCTTATGAAGATAATTTTCTTATCTTGGACCAAGTCTTGGACAAAGGCTTGTCAGAGATTTGTCTCCCACTAATAATAATACTGGAATATCGATCAAAGGTAGTGATTTTCTGCTAGCTGGCTCTCCTCTAGGGAAAGTCAAAAGGAGCTTTAGCCCTTTGAAGAGTTACTACATGGTATGAACCTTGGATGGTGAGGACATGCTCATTATTACAGATGACAACATCAACAATCAATGCATGGTATATTTATATGATGTAAAGATTGGCTTTGTATCCAGGAATATCTCCCAGTCATGATGGGTGCCTAAAAATCCATTGGTACCACTGTTGCCTCTAGTTCTGTTGTTATGGGAAAACAATAGAGAAAGCCTCTGGGTCAGGAAATCTTGAAGGATTAAAAAAGGAAGGGTATGGGAAAGAAGAAATATAGAAAGAGGAGTTAGGGAGTTCTAGACAAACAGACATGTCTGTTCCTAACTTTCCAAGGGCCAACACCTCTTGATATTCCCACTTCTCCTTGGGATTCCAAGGTTAGCAATAATGCCTTGTTTTGGGTTGAGCAAAAACTGTTCTGCCTTTAATAGTGAGAAAAAATGGCTCTAAGCCATATTTAGGAAATTTGTTGACTGTAATTAAGCCTTCATGGGAGTCCCCAAGGTTTCTTACCTATAATTGAAAAAATGCAAATGAAGACAGTTAATCAGTGGACTGGCTGACTATGAAGCGCTACTACCTACCTAAATGAATTAAAAACAAAGACAAGAATTTGTCCCATTGAAAAAGCTACCTGAGTGCCAATTGGTAAATTTCTCAGCAAAGCTGTGGAGATTTTTTTTTTCTTTTTAGATGGCAGTGCTTTTCTGCTAAGGCCTTTGTCAACTTCATCTTGAGCCATTATATACAGATTTCCTAACAACTGGCCTTCAGCATTGGAAGAGCACCAGCTGCTTCCCTGGCGTCACTCAAGGTAGCCCTGCAGAAAAGAATAACAGACCTCTTATCCTCCCCTTTGTTGTAATTCATCCACTACTTAAAGTTATAAAACATTTGCTTTTCAAGATACCAAAGTGAAATGGGAATACCCCTGGGATTAAGCCAACTCTTCAGGAGCTATCCTATAGTATGTCAGCTGTCATTTATGGAGGATTGTTGCATGTTCTAATGTTACCAGATTTAATGCAGTTTTCTTTTTTTTAACAACAACTGCAGCATACCTGTGATGGTCATTTCAATTCAGACATCCTACTTGTTAATATAGTCAGCTAATTTTTATCACCTGACTTAATCCCCCATATACTTTGAACTTCCTTTAATATTTATGTCTTCTGTTTAATGATTTCTTAATTAAACAACCCCAATTATGGTATCAGCTATAGGAACAAGAGTAAATACAGCATCATACTTGTCAGCAATCTGACTGGTAGAAACAAAAACGTCAGGTATTAAGTCCATTTAAATACAGAGGTAGAGATATAGTAGATGACACATCTGTCAAAATGTGACCTCTTGGAGAAAGGAGCTAAAGACGTTTCTGTTTCCATGCCCTTCAACAGCTTTGGAGGGAGCAAAGTGCTGTGATTGATTAATGCCAGCCAAGGCCACCATAAAGATGAGTGGAAGATTTCTACCCTATTATCCAGAAGGAATGCGTTTTTGCTAACTCACTACATTGTTGTTTGATGAAGAATGAGTGGACTAACTGAAATGAGGGCTTACCACAAAGGAATTCTCTTATTTGCAAATGTGTAAACATCCATAAAGTAGGGAAAGATTCAGTTAGGCTGAACCTTTTCACCATGTCTTTGTTTGCTTGAGTTATTTGTTACCCTGGACTTGCTAGAGCTTTTAAAAAAGTGCTATTGATATAGACTATGGAAGAAGTAGGCAGGTATTGCAAGGTATTTCAAATGTATCACAGTTTCTAAGGAGATCAAATATCTTTTCAAAGCCTCATGGATTTTTAAAACATGAAATGTTCTTCTTCGTGGATAATAGGCTCCAGTGCTCTGGGTTTCTAACCTCCCATTCATTAACAGCAAAGCTGACTTGTACCAACGGTTTCTTTCTTTCTTCTTTTTTTTTTCTCTCTCTCTCTCCTGCAAGCAATTTGTTACTTCTTTTGGGGAGATAACTGTTTAAATATAAATAGATGACCAGCTTCAGTGGAAAGATTGCAGCTTTCTCAAGGTGTTTACTTTCAACTTATTGTCAGTTCTCCCATTACAACTTCCTCCCTGCAAAACCCTAACCCAGACCCGAATATGTATAGAATAGCCCCATTAGAATACTTGTTAGACATGAAATACTAAATTATTCCCACTAAAAGATCTTGCAAGAGGCTGAATTGCAGAGCCCTTTTAGACCACTATCAGCTCTAACTTGAGAAAATTAAAATAAAATAACCTAGGATCCAAAGGGGACGGGTCCCAACCCTCAGGCCTTTTTAAGTTTTTTGAGGTAACTAAGTAAAACTCCCGTTTTTATTCATCAAAATTACATTGAAATGAATTTGTTTTATTTTAATCTATTTAGTTTAGCTAGTAGTCCCATGCCATTTACATTATTTTTAATCCAAGGACAGATAGCTTTGTACTGGAGATTTCTGTGAACTACCATTTATGGTTTATTATTTTTTAGTAAAAATCAGCTTTTTTGAAAATAGATTTGTTTCCAAGTTATATTTCTATCTCTCTATCTTAAAGTGTATTAATGTAGAACACACAATGTAACCCAAATTTTCTTCTGTAATTATATATCTTAAGACATTCACTGTGTCCCAGATACTTAATCCAGTGTGTTTCCCTCCACCTCTTTAATATTACTTTGCACTATTGACAATGCCGTGTGTGTGTGTGTGTGTGTGTGTGTGTGTTTAAAGGTAGCTGTTAAGTCTAAGCTGTTAAGTCCATTTGTTTTATTGCCAAGTGGTCCCAGAAAGTTCACCATTATTTTCAAGGGTGAAGGATTGCTAATTACATAACAGAAAATAGCCTTGGTTGTCAAAGAAATAGTTAAGATACTTCTTGGTGGTGTTATGCCTTAGATTATTGAAATACTGATTTTGATCCTCAAAGTATAATGCTGAGAAAAATTTTAGTAGATCTATTGAACCTTTTGACCAGAGAAAATATGCATTTAGCATTTTATTCTCTTTGTGAAAGCACTAAATAAGGAATATGAAGGGAAGGAGAAATCAGAAATTAACATAGATACCTATAATCTGTAGAACACTGTTCATGAAATAACTGGGAAAACCAATATAAGCAAAATATGTGGTTTCTTAAAACTGGCCCCCAGAGTTTCATTTCCATCATTTCAGTTGCCCCTTTGATAACTTTACTGACATGTAACACAGATACCTCAAGTTCAGAATGTTCAGAGTTAAACTCAATATTGTAGCAACTCCATTTTCCCCTAATTGCCATCATCTGGGTTAAGAGTATCAATTTATACCCAGCTATACTAGCTAGGAATTCCAACTTTGTCCTTTTTTATCATTCAGCCATTTAGTCAGCAATAATGCCTACTTCATTCATTAAAGTGAGTTTGGACTATTACTCCCTCCATGATGCTTTTTCTTCCTACCCTATTCCTACCTGACTCAAGGTAGGTCCTATATTGCTTGTTTTGTTAGTACCTTACATCCTACTAAACAAATTAGCAGCATAAGACCTTATAGTTTGTGTCTGTATATGTGTACCCAACACAAACATGGTGGTTGGTACAAAGTAGTAAGTTTCTGAAGAAATACCTGGATGAATCATTGTAGGTAGAAGACCAAAAGAGTCTATGAGATTTGAGCATTTCCAGAAATATGGGTACACTTTCATTTGAGAATTTGATTGAATCGTGCAGTTATATTTGTGTCAAAGTCCGTTTCTATTGAAACTGAACACCTTTTGCAAGGTAATCCCCATGTTCATGAAATAGTGTAAAACTTATGACATGGGGTTTCAGAATCCAAATGATCCTGTAAATTTTAAGAGTCATTTTATGCACTTTTGATGACAATCTTCATCTTTGACATAAGGAATTTGCACAATTACCAATTAATGGGAGAATCACAATTCAGCAGTGTCAACTCTAATGGTTCTCCATTCAAAACACAAAATGAGGATGGGAAAGAGAAATCAGGATTTGAGTGAGGTTAAGAAGAAAAGACTAGTACAGAGGCAGTAAAAGAGCCAGAAAAACCCTCTAGAAATCACTATGAAACAGCTCTCCCACCCTTATTTGCTTTTCATGGATTGTAACAGAACAAGATGTGAGGAAACATCTGCTACCTTTTAAAAATAGTACTTTGATATTTAAAAAAAATAGTGACAGAATTAGGAGAAGCCTGATTTCTGTGGTTAGGGACAGCAGACACCTATGAAATGAAATAGGGAGAATTAATTAGTCTAGCATAGTTTGTTAGATAATGGGCTGTGGCTTCATCTGCCGTGCATGGCTCTGGGAAGTGGCATCAAGTAAGGGTTAGTCCATGGACACTGGAGTTAGGCTGCCTGGGTTTAAGTCTTGGCTTCATCATATACCTGCGATGTGATATTTAACAAGCTGCATAGCCCTTCTTTGTCCCAAGTGGACAGAATAGCATTACCTGTCTCAGGCATGGTTGTGAGATTGAATGAAAGAAAGGAAACTGGGGGGTTAATGCAGAGACTGACACATGGTAGCATTTGCTAAATGTAGGCTCTTTTTTTTTTTTTAAATTAACTAAAAATTGGGGCACTTAGACTAGATCCAGGGACTGAATAAATGTCCGGAAGGAATTAAAAGGCCCTTAAGCAGGAAAAGATCCAAGTTTCTTTCTACTCCCAGTTTAGTCAGTGCATATACAGGCTAGCTGGAGGAAGGGCAGAAATACAGTCTACTTTGTGGCTGTTAGAAAGCTAAGAACACCAGCCCTGATAAAAGCTTAGAGCACTAAAGGAGCCGAGCCCACCTAAGGGCACAACCAGTCATTATAGCTGTGTAGTGAATGTGCTCCAGAGAAGCTGAACAAGTACAAGAGAAATCTGCAGGGATCAGATTCTAGTCACTGCTCCCATAAGGGTGAATCCAAGCCAAAAAGGACTAAGAAGGGCTGTGCATGGGGTAGGAACACACCTGAGGCTAGGACATCTAGTTACAAAGAATTCAGGCTCTAAAGACAACACTAAGAGTCAGAGATGAAATGGTGGCTCTCATCAAACTCAGTCGTGATACGTATACAATGGTACCAAGTTTAAGGACAGGCGTCTACTCAAACAGAGTTAAACATTGAGATAGGTTCATTCTGAATGATAGGTAGTCACTGAAAAACAAGACCCCAGAGATTAAAGAGTGGTTCAGATGGTAGTCTTTGGAGAAAAACAGTACAAGTCCTGATCCCTACTTTTGCCCATTACTTCAGACGCAAGTTCTGTTACCTAAGTTCAAGGATTTTTGGAGCCTAAACCATGCAATTTAATTAAAAGGGCAAAGGCAATTCCTAAGCACCTCCTAAGTACTCAATTATTGGTTATTAGGACTTCATTTGTACATATACATTTACATATCTTGTCTGAAATTGTCATAAATAGGTTTTCCTAAACCTTGTATGAAAAGATCTTCTTGCCATGTACCTTAGTCTTTTTAGTGTATTTTTTCTTTTTTGAGATTTTTATTTATTTATTTGACAGAGAGAGCACAAGCCGGGTGAGCAGGAGAAGCAGGCTTCACACTGAGCAGGGAGCCAATGTGGGGCTTCTGGGACTCTGACCTGACCCAAAAGCAGACGCTTTACCAACTGAACCACCCAGGCAACACAGTGTATTTTCTTTAGGAGTGAATCTTTAACTAAACATGCCAGGCCTCTGTGCTATTTCAGACAAACATAAAGGAGATCCATTTTTAAATAAAAGAAATTCTGATTGTGGCAGCAATGATCTAAATCATTAAAATGGATCTAGAGGAATGGCAAAAGTTATTCTTTGGGAATTCAAGTTTTCAGAAAAAGTCAAATTTCTTTTAATTTTAGATTGGGCATATTGTCTAGCAGTATACTGGTTCAGGTTTAGTTGGCCAGGTTCCTTACCTGCTAGCTTTACACCTTGCCACAAATTCATATCTGCCTTACCAGGTACCTTGAATGAAATCATTGGCTTTATATTTCAGAGCTGTCTCACTTTCAACCAATGTATTAGGTTTATTCACAGGATTCCTGCATCAGGCTGGGAGAGCAAAGGGGTTCTGAAGAAGAGACAGGCTATCATATTTTTGCTGCAGAATTAGACACCATCTATCTGAAAATGGAATCTGTGGTAAAAGTTTCCAAATTACTTGTAATTCTTCTCCTTGGATCCACTTAATTCTCCCAAGATTTGCTTTCAGAGAATCATTTAATAATGCAATAAATGCATCTTGTCTTATTCTACTTCTACTAATTCTATTTCCCATAAGCAAATCCACAGAACTGTCCCTGATACCCTTCTCCCCTCTTTACCTATGATACACAACAGAATTAACTCACTTTGTGAATGAATATTTCTTATTTTTGAAACCTGACAGACTTACAGGGAACTGTCGATTGGCCAAGGGCTATGATATCTAGCTTCTAAAGAAAACATGACTGACCCCATCGTCCCAACATTTTCTTTCTCTGTAATTATTATACCTGGGGGTATAATAGAAAAGATGTAAAAGTGAAATTTAGCCAGATAACTGGCCCTGATGCTGCCAAACTCATGTATGATCAACGTTCTGAAATCCTTAAATGAAATAAACCTTGAGATAGTCCTTGGGTTTCATTAATCCAGTGGTTCTCAATCTCTAGCATGCATCAGCACCCCCTGGATTACAAATTTTTGATTCAGGAAGTTTGATAGTAGCCTTAAAAAATTGCATTTCTAACAGGTTCCCAGGTGATACTGATACTGCTAGTTCATAGACTATGAGAATCACTATACTAATCCATGCTTGGCTTTTCTTCTATTAACATGAATAATCTAGAATTTGCTTTTCTGTAGCTAGATTTCAAAATTTGTGCTCTACCAATTAAACATTATGGGTTAAGCAGTTATTTTGGTATATGTGCACCTTGTACAGTGTAATAAAAGTGGTAAAGTAGTTACTCTATACATCTGGTTGATTTAATTCAGAAAACAGTTAATTATCTATTTGCTGAATCATGGCTCTAATCCACAAATCTGTTTGCTTCTCTGTTATTATGGAGTCAATGTAATACTGCCCTTCAATCTATTTTTTAAATAGTGAGGCCTCAATGCTATGATATTGCAAGGAATTCATATATAGAAAGCATTGTCCATTGTTTACCCCAATGATCTGACTTTATGAGCTTTTCTGGAGGTGGGAGAACTGAGAACTCATTTGTCATAATTTTTTAAATTTAGCATCTCATTTATTTAGCTCTAATGAAGTATGTGTAACAGAGAACAGCCTGAACATCATCACAGAGACCTTAGATGTAATTTCTGATGTGCCCCATCATTGTTTGGGACACCCTTTGGTCACAAAAAATGGCAAGAAGTTAAAGTGAGGGCAAGCCACATCACATCGGGCAGCTGCAGGGTTTTGGGGTACCTTAGTTTAAAAACTTTGCTAATCTCCTTTCACCCGGAAGGTGTATATCTAACTCCCATTCATGAATGCAGCTAGAGTCCATCAATCTCAACAATGAGAAACATTCTTGAATTCCTTATTGAACTGCAATGTATTTAGTTCCTTAGCTGATATTATAAGAAGTTTGATGAATAATCAGACTATGCTCAAGCACCCAAGAGGCTAGAGTAATATTTGCAGTCAGCTGTTAATTCTTTCCTTTTACTAGGGTCACTTGTGGAATCCTGGCTGAAAGGGAGTCTGGGAAAAGCAGTTTTGAACTTTCCAAGCATCTATAGTCCAGGAAGTGGAGCAGGTTGAAACAGATATTGAATGGTTTCATAAGCAGTATACACCACACTGTCAAACTGGGTTAAAAGCGGGGGAAAAAAAAAAAGTGAACTAAAAACACCCCTGGCTTTAGAGTCTAAGGATGAGCTTCTAAACCTACGGTAAATTGTGACTTGTTACAGTATTTTAGCTATCCTACCAGTATCCTACAGTATCCTACCAATATGAGTATCCTACCACTAACAGTGGGGCAGTATGATACAGTCTTTAAGGATTTCATCCCTTAATCTATATAAAGCACCAGTTTTCTCATCATAAAATGCAGTGACAATAATAGCTACCTCCTGGGGTGCTTGTGAGTTAAATGGAGAAATACAAAGTTCTTAAAATAGTGTTTGCCACATAATAAGAAATCAGTAGTTCATTAACATGTGGATATGGGGGTCTCACTGAATGCTCTCTGATCTACAAGAGCCTGACATAATTCTTATTTTTGTAAGAAGTATATTTAAGACCTGAGAATAGTTAAATAGATATTCAAGTCCAATGAACACCTCAGTAAAAGGCAGTGCACCATAGGTGTGTTTCTCTGCTTAGCTGCCTGCATTCCTATCATACCTGAGCTCAGGATGGAGAAACTGTCTATATTTCCAGGAGTAGAGCTGTAAAATTGAGATATAACTCTGTACTTTTTTATTGTACAGTGCCTGCCAAATGGCTTTTAAGCATTGAGTTATTCTCAGCCTTACCAAACAGCCTAATGTAACAACATGAGATGTTCCACTTTGGAAAACTTGTGTTACATTGGAACCCTTACATGCTAAAAAGAGCTTGGTCTTTAAAAGTATTAGAGTTTTAGAAAGCTATGCCTTAGTGTATCTTCTTTTTTTTTTTTTTATTTTTACCTTGGGATTAAGGATAGAAGAGAGTGACTGCTATGTAACTCGTTCACATTATCATATAATAAATTTGCTCTTTTTTTGCACAACACTGTTTGAACTGTGAAGTTACACGACCATCTTGTGAATGCTGTGCTGTGACTAACCCAGGTGTATCTCTCTCCTCCTCCTGCTCTAGCTGGACAGTGCCACATCACTCATCCAGGCAGCTAAAAACCTGATGAATGCTGTTGTCCTCACGGTGAAAGCATCCTATGTGGCCTCAACCAAATACCAGAAGGTCTATGGAACAGCAGCTGTCAACTCACCAGTTGTGTCTTGGAAGATGAAGGCCCCAGAGAAGAAGCCCCTTGTGAAGAGAGAAAAGCCTGAAGAATTCCAGACACGAGTTAGACGAGGTTCCCAGAAGAAACACATTTCGCCTGTACAGGCTTTAAGTGAATTCAAAGCAATGGATTCATTCTAGGACGATAGGCTTTAATAAGAAAGCTTTTTTTTTTTTTTTTTTCCTTTTCTTTTTAATTCATTTTTGTATGCATACCTGCCGACTCGTATGCCTCTGGCATGGGGAAATTAAGGGAGCAGTGTCTGTTTGCATGTGAGATGAGATGTGATCAATACTACTGATGCATCAGTAGCTGGGGAGGGAACAGGGAATTCCTGTCCTGAGGTGGTACAGAACTGTCCTTTGCAACATTCTCATAAAATTGGGCAAAGAGTTCGCATCGCAATGTTTATGGGAGTGGGAGGGATGGGGAAAATAAACTTAATTTTACAAAAGCAAACTCTAATGCATGCAAGAATCATTAGGTTGGCAGGTATCTTAATAAGTGAAAAATCTGGAAGTGTAATGGTAGAACATAAAGCTTGTATTGCTTCTGTTTCAGTGCAAAAATGTACTAGCCAATACGCTGAAGTGTGTGGCCCACAAATTGAACAATTTAACTTTGAAGTCATATCCATGATATTAAGTGGATTTTTTACTAAGGAGAAAACTAACTCATCCAGTCAAAATGTTTCTTTTAATCTGTATTCTATTCTTTCTCTCGTAGTAGTACCATTACTAGTGCTCATATTTTCAATTTCCCCCCCTTTACTGAAAATAAACACTTATTTGAGACAATTATAATCCTTCTGGGGGCACTGGAAGCACAATATATGGTGATCCATATTTTACTTTAAAAACATTTGAACTATGATTTTGCTAGAAATAGGAGACCCAGTGGTGGAATGATAGAAGAATGGAAACTGATGATGTGTGAAGGTTTAGAGGCAAATACATAGGTGTAGCTCGGAGTGCTGGTATCTAATATGCCATTGTATCCACTAACTCAAAATAAACACATATAATCTGGAAATCTGACAAATGCTTCTTTTTTTTTTAAATGTATACTTAGTAAAAGTTTTGAGCATCTTCTTGAAAATTGGTTAAAAATGCTTTTTGTTTTTAGAGATTGGGAATAAAATGGGTGGTATCGCCAGATTGTCTTTGGAGTCCAGAAATTGCTTTTGATTTATTTCATGTTTTTCCATTGGTTTTTATTCACTTTCAAATAATCTAAAATGATGAAGTCATGTGTTAGACTTATCTGGGCCATGTTCAACCCTGGGCTACACTTAAGAAAGATAATGTGTTCTCAAACTGAATAAAAAAATTCTAAGGAGGCTCATTAATTTCAAAATATTTTCTCTCCAAACTATGAAAAGAAGGCCCCTCTCCCATTACTTAGGAGGAGTCGGCTATAGCTTTCAGCTGTGGCTTGAGGAGAAAAAGTCCCCAAATGTTCATCTGAGTACTCAAAACTCCTATCATTTGACTTGTCCCTACAGGTTAGCATGTTACAGTATGCCTCCAGAAGACGTCTGGTAAAATAAGGTGTGTTTCTTAGCACTATGATAATGTATGGGAGTCATAGACCCCAAGGCTATGTTAGTTTAGGTGAAAGGTCCCAAAGAGAAGAGATCTAGGAGTTGGAGAAAGAGAGCAGCTTAGTCAACGTTATATTTAGATATGGTTTTATTCCTCATCTGGACTCAGAATGATCTATCAAGGAGAAGACTCCCCATGAATGTTGTAGATGAATTTTCAATACTACTACACAACTGTTTCAATTAGACTGTCCCCTCAATTTGCACACACATTGAGAGAGGCATTCACTGACCTTCATTCTTTCAGATATTTATGGAATGACTTCTTGGAGCCAGGTCCTAAGCTGAACATACCACCCAGTGAACTTATTGGCAGCCTTCCTTATTAACACTTAAGTATGGCATAATTCTCTGGGTTTGTGCATTATTCTATGATTTAATGGGCTGCAGGAATTAAGTAATCTTCAGACCAGCTAAGGAACTTATAAACGCCTTGAGAAATCATAAAACATATTTAGCAGGGATCAGAGGAGCATATAGAGAATGCCTTTGACTTTGCTCTATAAATCTTAAATGTTTTAGTACATGCTTATGACAACATTTATGTGTGTGTTTTCTGGAAATCAATCCTTGCTTTTTATCACTACCCACTATTGTTCTTGTGATCAAAGAAAATACTCAAAAAGATTTGTTTGCTTCCTGTCCTTAAGAAACGTAAGTCTAGTTGAAATGATATAGACAGAAAAGAGATAAGTAAATATGCTAGAAAAGCTCAGTGTGCCAAATGAATGTGATAAAGTGACTACTATTCTGTAAGACTAAAGAAGTCAGAACACATTAAGGACAATTATTTGGGGGAGGATTAATAGAAGAGGTTGAATTTGGAAATGAGTAAACAGTAAATATATCCTAAATGAGTGAAAGATACAAATTAATAAATTGAGTAAACAGTAAATATATCCTAAATGAGTGAAAGATACAAATTAATAAATT